>NC_133012.1:18477156-18785406 GCF_048564905.1 Vicugna pacos
CAGTTGTTCTTCCAAAACCACAACAGAGAATAATCTTGCTCAGTTAATCATACCTCCCTGAAGAACCATCCCCTAGAAGGATGTCTACAGTCAGCAGCAAGATGTGGCAACCACTTCCTACCCTGGAAAGTGAATCCCCATCATTTCCCTTCAATTCGAACTGCCAGGCAGCGTCAGGTCCCTTTGCACTCATCGAATGTGTTGTTTCATTACTTGTTCTTCCACTTCGGTGAATTCTTTGTAGGTCTAAATCATATCGGATACAAATCGAATCTGAAGAAAGACTTGGAATAAGTCCATCACCCCCAACTAAATTTTATCCAGGTGCAAAATAGACCAGGTGGGAATAAAAGAAACTAAATCTTGTCTACAACCGAAAGAACAGAGTATTATTATTGGTAAGTGGTCAAGGAACATTTACGGCATTTTTGAGGTCCATTTAACATCTTGCTGAGAAGCATCAGGAAAAAAATTTAATAGAAATGGCGACTGATGAATCAAATAAGTGACTCAACTCAATTACTACAATTGTGTTACTCTACATATCAGGAGAAAAATTAACTCAATAACTACAGTTGTGTTACCCTACATCTCAGGGGAAAAATTTAGCTCAGGGTCAGTCTCCTGGATACTAGATAGGGAAAATGCAGCCTGGAGTACCCCCTAATTTACAGAGACAGCAGTGAGCCTTGGAGTATACCCTATAGAAATTAGTCAAATAAGACTAATTCTGGATTCCTCCAGGAATTCTAGATGCTGTTTGATGATCACTGTGCAATTCCTCTGGACTCACTTGAACCCAGTAGGAACTGAACAACCCAATAGGGATGGAAAAACTTCCATCAGTGGTCCTCAATCTTTGTTTTTCAGAATTATTAGGGAATTTTTGAAATGATCCATACCTATAGCCCACCCCACATTGTCTGAATCAGAACCTCTGGTGGTAGATATTTTGAAGAAATACTCATGACTGGTTTTGATGCACAGCAAAGTTGAGCATCTCTGCATCTAGGTGAATAGAAGGGATCAAGTTCCCCACAAGAAAATAGCTTTTCTAAGTGTTAAGGGACTAGAGATTGTTTTAGGATTGCTCCAGATCATCTCAACAGTCCTTTCAGGGAAACTCAAATCATGCAAGATGTTCTAATGAACGAGATTGGTTATAGAAAGGAGAAAGGACACTTTAATTGTAAGGGGTCTTTGAATGTCAAAGAGCTGTGCACTTGAAAGTACTATTGCAGTCTATTTTTTTTCTGCAAGAATTAGGTTTGGAGATGATTTTTATTTTTACTGTTTGCAAATTTTATTAAAAAAGATAACTCCTTCCATTAAACAAATTTTTATTTTCTGTAAATGTATCCCTCATGTAAATATTTTCCTGTTTTTATATTTGCCATATTATATGTCATTCCCAAGAATGTTTCCACTAGAAATGATTTGCCAAAATATGATCATACAGTTCACATATAAATTTTATACAAGTTATTTGATGGAAAGGAGTATATGTAGCAAAACAGAGTTAGACTCACATTTATTGAGCTCCTCATATGCATCTTTCTAAAAAGGGACTGGTTATTATTCTCATTTTGCTGTTGAAAAAACTGAAGTTCAGATTAAGAGAAATCTCTAACACCACACAGTTACTAAGTAATAGCGTCAGGATTTAAATTCAAGTGTGGCTGATTCCAGAGCTCATATTTACTAAATTATATTATAAGAGAACAATCAATATGAGGCAAATGCCCTTTCTTAGTCCTTAAAACATATCATTTAATAATTTATCTGGAGGATTAGTCTGCATTCACAGCATGGCCATCAGGATACCTAATAAGACTTTTTCTTCTTTCCGATTTTCCAATTTTTTGTGGATAAAGTTTAGGTTGAGGGACATGGCTTAACTCAGGAGGAAAGTGGGCCTCCTAAAATTGATTCCCAGTTTTAAACAGTCTTATCCGTCCAGGCCAGGCAGCACCTAGAACACTGGAAGCTTGAAGGAGCGGAGTTAAATGTAGGCTTTCTGCATCCAAACTTCCTTGCAAGAGAACATGAAGAGGAAAGTTTTAGATCTTTCCAAACTCACCAATCCTATAAGTTACTCTACTGGATGTAGAGAAAGTCCAGCATTGCTACAACTATAGATCTCCCTCCACATAGGAAAAAAAAAAATTAGAAGCAAAGAAAAAGTGCTTCTTCTGGTCAGAAAGATATGCCAGGAAGTTTTTCATATGCTTAATAAAAATGTGGAAGGACACGTCTAAAATTAAACTTTATTTGCTGAGTTTAAGGAAGAAGCAGAAGGCTAGCCAAACAGCTCCTACATCCATGTATTTAGACACCAGTTCACTGAAAAGGGAAAATGAAAAGTCTCATGTGGAAAATCACTTGGTGTCAATGTTTCTAATGCACACTAATCAAGCACATATTAAAGTCAAGGGTTTGAGGTGACATGAATACTATCAGTGTCAGAGAGGTTAAAAATTAGGACATTTCAACTATACTTTGAAAAAATCTTTTTTTAATTTCCTCCATCTCTTTGGTAAAATTTGCTATAAATTTAGGTATCTTTGAGGAAACATTCTTTACCGTAAATCCTCGGTTCTGTACTAAGCCTGAGACGCTGCAGAAATGATGGCATTATCCATTCAGTTTTCAATAGTCTTATGATTCTTCTTTAGTCTGTTTGAAGAAATATTTCCACTATTTAATTTTTGTAAATATGTGGGGTATTTGTTTAACTGGGAGTTAGTTCATTTATACCAGCACACACAAATTAATTCATAATTAATATGAATTTAACAAGTTAAATAATTTCCAACAATTTCTTATTCTTCATGAGTTTTTAATTTGCACTTTGAAAATGATATGTACTATGAAGGCAGATTTCTGAATTATGTAGGCCAATCTTCCTACCCCATTCTCCTAAAAAGTTTTTATATCAGATTCCTTAAATTTGAGCCAATATTTGTCTGATTTAACATCTCAAGAATCTGAGAAATACTAGAGCTGGAAGGCACTGGGTCTAATACCCTCATTTTGTAGATAAGGAAACTGGGACTTAAAAAGATGAAGTGATATGACAAGGACCACAAAATAACTTCCTTAGTAGAGCTGAAACTGGAGGTAAGTTCTTCTAACCCCTGAAAGGACTTTTCAACATCAGTTGCTTTATTTTCCAATTCACTTTTATACGACTAATGTCTAGTTTAAAAATTCTACCTCCTAGGATGATATTTCTCAATCCTAGTTGCTTTGTTTTGAAGTTTAACTAAATAGTACAGTTTAGTATTATTTTTTTTAATCTGGTGCAACTCTGTAGGAGGAGGAAAATGTTTTTTATTGCTTTTATTGCTGCTTTTATATTGCAATATAAAAAATTTAAAAATTTTAAACCACATGATATCAAAATTCTTACAAAGCATTCGGTTTATGTCCACTCAGCTCTAATTTTAATGGGCGATTCTAACGTCATGGAGGATATGCGTGGGCACTTTTCATTTACTAAATGCTTCCCTGCTTGGCTTTGTTTTCCCTTGAAAACAATCTGACTTGCTACTTCATTTGGATTTGACTCTCATCACTTGCATTTTGCAGGAGTCCCTTTGCCGGTTCCAAAGGTACACGTCAGATTGGGAGCATCAGCTCAGAATCAGGTTACAGAGTTGGATACAGTTATGTTTATATACTGTTCTTTGGTAAAAAGCTAAAATGTCCCTGCCTGTTATTACATTAGAAGATGTTTTAAGCGCACTTCCCAAATAGGAAGCCCTGTTTTCCTCTCGGCTGGTGAGAGTAACTTCAAAATCTCTGGGGATGACCATGTCTGTTCTTGGAGGTTCTCCTTGGAGTCTGATTATGTAAAACGAATCTGCTTCTTTTCTAGGTGTACTTCAAAGTCTCTCCTTTCTTTTGTTCCCACTTGATTTTTAAAAACCTGCTCAGCTGCTCAAGCTAAGAAGAAACTACTTTTCTACCCAGAGATGTTTGCACCGACTAAGGCAAATTAGATAGTCAAAGTTATCGTCCAAAATTTGAAGTCAGGTTTTGTGCCTCTTAGCAATAATTTCCATCAACATGATTAAACCATTATACTTTTTCAACGGATACACATATGAATCAGGGCATAAATATTTAGAAATATATTGATGTAAAATAAACTGTAAAAGGCAACATAACGTGACATATGTTGACGCAGTGGGAAACCACTGGTTCCACAAAGAAATGAGCCTAATTTTTTGACCTACTGGTGTGAGAATGACTGGACTTGGATGAGGCACAAAAGAAGCCATCTGAGGATTTAGCATGCCAGAGGAAAGGGACATTCTGATCATCCTGCCTTCTCAGGAGCTGCACAACCAGTTTGATATGAGACCCACTTTGATATAAGCACAGGGGACAGAGAGCTGGAAATGGACCTGTCTTCCAGTCAGTGTCCTCCCACTCCTTTCATGGCTGCAGCAGCAATGCCCCGTGTACACAAACAGAGGCTTAATCAACAGCTTCCAGCCTCTCAGGACAAGGAAAAGTTGGGTTGGAGTCCTCATTTTCGAGCCAGATCTACTGGCTAAAACATCACATAATTGAAATAGGATTACACTTTTAGTGTTGAATTATTGATTGATGCCTCTCTTCCTTTTACATGCATGGACCTAGCCTAGCAATATGAATTGGCAGTCTAAAATACACCATCTAAATGTCTCTCCTCACCCCATTTTTCGTCTTTTCACAACCTTCGGCAAAAAAAAAAAAAAAAAAAAAAAAAAAACACGGAGGGGGGGAGTTTCTCAGGAACTGTTAGGCAGCCAAAAAGTGTGCTAGATGCATTAAGGTTATGTCGGATGTAGGATCTAAGGGAAACAAGAAATCCAGGAAAAGTTTAAAAATTAGACTGAGTCTAAGAGGAAGTAGTCTTTGGCTTGGTGCCTTAAAGGACAGCAGGAGTGAGGCAGGGAGGGTTGTAAGTCACTCATCTCTCAAATAGATCTGACTTTCCCTGATGGCACAATAAAACCATGTCTCCACACAGCAGTAAAATTCATATTCCACTGATCAGTCGGGTTCTTTATTTCTGATTAGGTTTCCTGAATCAGTTCAGTAGTAGCCCCAATGAAATAGCTTCAGATTTGATGGATGGAGAGAATTGGAGCCTCGTTTAATGTACTTCATCACATCAGGATTTTTAATATGAATATTCAGAGGTATTAATTTTTTTAACATTTTTTATTGATTTATAATCATTTTACAATGTTGTGTCAAATTCCAGTGTTCAGCACAATTTTTCAGTCATTCATGGACACATACACACTCATTGTCACTTTTTTTCTCTGTGATTTATCATAACATTTTGTGTATATTTCCCTGTGCTATACAGTGTAATCTTGTTTATCTATTCTACAATTTTAAAATCCCAGTCTATCCCTTCCCACCCTCCACCCCCCTGGTAACCACAAGTCTGTATTCAGAGGTATTAATTTTGAAGGCAAATTAAGAGACTTTTCTACGTACAACGTTAGCACGTAGGACTGTTATTCCTAAAATGGCAGGTGCTTTTAATCTGGAAAGGCCTGAGTTTGAATCCCAGCTAACTTGATGTGAGACTAAGAGAAGGATCTTCAGATGTTTTGAGAATCATTCTCATCCAGTAAAGGATAATGGATGTTTAAATAAATTGGTAGATTTAAAGACCTTAGGCCAGTAGACATATTCCTTGTTTAAATGTTTCACATTTTTGAGATGTAGAAAAATATCCTGTCTTTGGAAAACTATAGTTAGATTTCTAAAAATTATGAAAAGGTGTTTACAATTGTTATCATAAAGTCCTGATTATTATATCTTCATTTAAAAATTATGTACCAATCATAACAAAGCCATTTTTAAAATTCCTTTTGAAAGCCTACAACATATAAGACTGGCGCTAAAAGAAATACATTACTCTACAACTGAGAAAGTTCTCCCAAATAAGGGAAGTAATTGTTAAAGTGTTCAAATACAATTCAAACTCAGGTAGTGTGGAAGAGATTTTGAGCGCTCTAGGTTGACATGGAGTCTTGTCTTACAGTCTCTGAAGGAATTAAACAAGACACACAGTACTCGGTTCACTAGTGATTGAAAAATATGTCTAAAGCTTTACTTCCTTTCCGTGGTTCCCTACAGGTGGCATCAATTTATGTAATTGTCTGATACATACCACTTCCAAACAATAAATAACATTTACCACCTAATAAGCATAACTATTTAAATGAAGATCATAATTTCCTCCCAGAGACTTCATAAATTTAGAAATCTATTCCACTTTGCACATTTTTTTTAGCTCCTTCTATGCCGACATTTTTGCTGGACATTAGGGAAGGTGCAAGAATGAATAAATTAAGGTAACTTCAGAGAGTTAAAATGTGATGGGAAATTTAGCCTAGCATACAATGCAGTTAACCCAGAATGGGTGGTATAAACAAAGTGCTGTAGGAAGATAAAGGAAGAAGCACTGACTCTGCCTGAGGCACTGGAAAAAGGCTTTAGGAAAAATAAGCTTTGAGTTGACACTTCAAAAGTATATGTATATGTATATGTATATATATATATATAGAATGGGAGGAAAGTAAAACTCAGAAAACAGCAGGATCAACATGCAAGTGTAAATGTGAAGGATGCTTTGAGTGACAGCAAGTTCTTTGGTTTCACTAGAGCAGAGAGGAGATCGTTGTGGCATCACAATGTAGCAAGAGGCATCACTGAGGTACGTAGAATAAAGGCTCCCGCAGTGATGTCCATGTCCTAATATCTGGAATCTGTGAAACTATTACGTTTCATAGCAAAGGAGAATTAAGGTTGCTAACCAACGGATCTTGATATAGGGAGATTATTGTGGATTATCTGGGTGGGTTTAATATACTCAGAAGGATCCTTGAAAATGGCAGAGGGAGGCAGAACATGTCAGTGATGCAATGTGAGAAGCCTTTGACCTGCATTGTTGTCTCTGAAGACAGAGGGAGGGGCCACAAGCCATGCAATGCAGGAAACCTCTAGAAGCTAAAAAAGACAAGGAAATAAATTCTTCCTCAAGCCTCCAGAATGCAATGCAGCTCTGACCACAACTTGATTTCAGCTCAGTGAGATCCAGAGCAGGCTTCTGGCCTGTGTAACTGCAACATAATAACTTTGTGTTGTTTGTGGTAGTTTGTCACAACAGCCATAGGAAACTGACACAGAGGTGAAGGGTGGAAAACATTGACGGAGGCCAGACTGAGGAGCTTCGAGCCATCTCAGAGATATTTGAACTGTTATCTGAGGAATGAAGTACCGTGAAAAGAGAACCACATGATTGGTTCTCTGCTTTGGGAAGCTGAGCTTGGAAGCAGTGTGGAGTGTGCACCAGAGGAGGGTGAGGTCAGAGAAAGGGAGACCTTTTGGGGGTTGTTGCAATAATACAAGGGCTGCTGAGTTGCAGCCATACATCTAGAGCTAGAAATCAAAAACATGTAATAATAATAGTACAGGACACTGAATTAATGCCACAGATCCAGAATGTCATAAATCTAGAGGCAGAAGTAAAATCTTGATCTGATGGCTGGTTTAGGTTCATTTCACAAAGCTCAGAAACTGAATTAAGGAACAAATTAGGTTTAATTACTGATAGCTTTAAGACAGTATTTTTATTCATTTATTACCATTTTGTTTTATTTATCCCCAAAAGGAAAAAGTCATGCTGAAGAGCAAGTTAAGAAAAGACTGGTTAATGAGGCAGTTTTCTGTGACCGAGCCACTGGGTAGGAAAAAATCACAAGAGAGAACTGAATTCAGAAACCTGCTGGTCCAGTCATTTTGCCTACAACTCAGAGGTTGTTGAGGATTTTCCAAGTGTGATGACCTTCTCAGCCATGATCCAACTGGGTATGTATCAATTAATTGTATTAATCAATTCAGATAAATTAGATGTAACACGGTTCCTTCAGAGACTTTGGGAATAAGTAAATGACCTATTGTACATTAGTTTCATTCACTCCATCATCCAAAAAATAACAACAACAATAATAATAATAACTAAAGGTCAGACCTTTGCTGGGCGTTAGAGATAGCATGTCCCTACCCTAGAGTTGCTTAGTCTTCCAAGAAGGCAATCAGAGAGTTCATGTTTGCAGAATGAGGCATGCACAGAGCACAGTGGACACACAAAACCTGAAGAAAACCGAGGACTGGCAAATCAGCAAAGGCTTCTTAGAGAAGGTAAGTTCTGAGGATTGGACAGGAACTACCAAGACAAGAGGGAAGGTAAGCAGAAGGGACAACATAAGCAAAGAAGGAAGAGGGAAACAAAGTGGCATTTGGAAAATAGGAATTACTGACATCAAATGTTCCCTGAGGAAGATGACAAGTCTCTCATCTCCTTCTTCTCTCTCTCTCCACGTCTCTCAATATAAGAAAAAAAATGCTTTTTCCCCTTTTTACCCCTCCAGTCTTGACTGTTCTGAGAAACAAAACCAAGTAAGATACATGCACATATATGTATGCATTAGGAGTGGAAGGGAAAAAAAGGCATTTTTTCCGACTTTCTGGAGGTTTCATTGATACATAAAATTATAAGGTATCTTTGTGTATCCTGTTTTCATTTCCTTTGGATATATACCCAAGAATGGCTTGCTAGATCATAAGGTAGTCCCATTTTTCATCTTTTGAGGAAACTCCATACTGTTTTCCATAGTGGCTGCACCAATTTACATTCCCACTAACAGTGCACAAATTTCCCTGGAGAAAAGGCATTCTTGATGATAATTTTGAACCAGATCATACCATATCTGAAGCTAGTCATGCCTGGAATGTCCCAGTTGAAGAGTGTATACATTTCCTTTTTAAGAAAAAATAGCATTAGATTGATTTCAGCTACTGACAATTGAGGGGTTCTTGATTGATACATAAGTAACCCAAGCCAAAAGAAAATCACTAAATGTATTTTGTTCTTTCATAAATATTCTTAAAAGCACTGAAGATGTCTAAGTCAGAAAACCATTCATAAGGGCAAAAACAGCATTCATATACACATACACCTATATAAACACTACCTTTGTATTTGAAGCTGCCCCAAATTCCAACCAAATAGGACACGTGCCCCTAGGCTTTGATGCTCCAGGATTGTTTCAATTCGTTGCTTTTCATAAGAAAGATTTTATTTCCCCAGTTGATCAGAGCGCATTCTTGGAGAAAAAAATTCGTTGATATTCCCCTTGCTGAGTTTTAAATAGCCTGAGTATGTGTGATCTATTTTTTGTAGTGAGTGCTTTTGGAAAAAAGCATTGCTTTTAAATCTCATGCATGCCCCAGATGTAATGTGAAATAAATTCCACTGTGAATGAGCCCCTGCCATGTCTAAAAATTGAACTGTAGTAAGTAAGGGTTTTCTGAGACAGGACATTTTTGTGTGTGTGGTCTTAAAAGCAGCAAAGCGAAGAGGATTGGTAAACTTTAGATCCCTCCAGCAGATTTCATGTAAAGCAGCAAGTTAGTATCTCCATTGCAACTCTAGTAGCAAAAAAATATGAATCATTCACTCTGAGGTTTCCCAGGGACTCGAGCCTGTTCAATTAACAGGGTCCATTTTACTCAACATAGGAGAGTTGTGAGTAATAATAATAATGATACTGCCAGCCTTGGGCCTGCCCTCCTGGAATTTGTATTTTGTCTTCGAGAAGAACCTCATGTCAGAGAGAGTGCTCTCTGATGCTTCCCGTCTTGTTTTCAGCGTGCTTCTGAAACTATCAGATTGTAACGAAAAGCTCCAAATCTGTTAAATCTCTGCTTGGTGGCTCACTGCTAGAGGGAGTAAGACACTGAAGTTTCCTCTGGGATCCTCTCATCCTTCAAGGGTGAGGGTTCTTTTTTGGACCCTCAAAGAACATCTTACCTTCCCTAGAGAGCCTTCTCAAATGCAACAGGAATCTAATTAAAATGGCCGTATCAGCTACGGTTGATTGAGCGCGTGCTGCATGCCAAGCACTTCACCCGCTTTCCATATATCATCTCTTTTAATTCACACCGTAATCTCCCAAGTTTAGGTCTTGTTATTTCCAATTTAAAGAGCCTGAAGATCAGTGAGGTTAACTGACTGAACCAAGGCCCCAAAGTTTTTAAAGGAGCCACACTCAAACCCCGAGCTGTCTGTCACCAAAGCCCCTGTTCTTTCCACTCCGCTGTGCTTCCCTGACAAAGTGCTTCCAGGGCCTCACAGTGAAGCTGTGAAGTCACACATTAGAATAAACAGTTGTAGGGGCTCTGGCTGGCTTTCTTCCTCCACACTTCCGATCACTCCAGAAACTACTAAAGCGCAGTCTGTAATCCGAGAAAAAGTCTTCCCAGAGGCACTTCACCTGCAATCACTGAAGATAAGAAAGCAGTCCATACACCACCATGCCACTCTTAACCCACAGAGGTCACTCTCCACCGTTACCAGGGTTTCCTGGCTGAGCAGAATGGTGACGGGTGGACCGAAGGGACGTTCATTGAACAGATAAGACTTGCAAACATCAGCTCCTGAGTAACAGTCACGTACCATGAATTGGCTGCTTTGCGTGCCCAATATGAATTGAAATATGCAAATGGTTGAACATACAAACTTTTGTTCAAAAATAATCCATTTGCAAATGCAAACTGAGGCTGAACAGGCATGAACTGTGCAAATAAGCATTAGGAAGGATACTGACATTTTATCTCTTCAGCTCCAAGACTTCACAGCTGCTCTTAATGTGTGCGTGAATATTTTATGTGTGTGTTTTAAAAGAGGTGGTGTATTACTTTCTTAAAATTCTCTATGAATGGAATTTTTTTCCCTCAAACACCTAAGCTTTCCTAAAACGCTGAACCTTATTCTCAGAACCCACTGTGTTAGGAATGAAGTAACCCAGTGTCCTTTCTTCTTAAAAAGAAATGTGCCATTTCTTTCAAACTTCTAAAGAGTTTTTTTTTCTTTAGAGTAATTTTATTGGCCTCTGGAAAACATTTATATAAAACATTAGATTTTATAGATTTTTTTTCTTTTCCATACTCATATCAGTTACATGCCATTGAAACTGGGCAGTTTAATTGGTTAAAATAACAGAATAAGAATGTATTATAATGTTAATTCCACTATAGTAAGCTACATTTTTTAAAAAATTGTGCCAAGATATACCTAACATAAAATTTGCCATGTTAACCTTTTTTAAGTGTACGGTTAAGTAGTATTAAGTACAGTCACATTGCACTTAATCACCACTATGCATCTCCAGAACTCTTTTTATCTTTCAAGACTGAAACCGTTCCTGTTAAATAAAAACTCCTCATCTCCCCCTCCCCTCAGTCCCTGGAAGCCACTATTCCACTTTTTGTCCCTATGCATTTGACTACTGTAGGTGCCTCATGTAAGTGGAATTACGCAATATTTATCTTTTGGTGGTGGCTTACTTCATTTAGCATAATGTCCTCAACGTTCATCCAGGTGGTAGCCTGTGTCAGACTTCCTTTTTAAGGCTGAAATGTGTATCTATGCCACATTTTAATCATTTACTTGTTGAGGGACCCCTAGGTTGCTTCCACTTTGGGCTGTTGTACACAATGATGATATAAACACAGGTGTACAGACATCTCTTCAGGATCCTGCTTTCACTTCTTTAGGTACGTGCCCAAAAGGAGAACTGCTGGATATGATAATTCTTTTATTTTTCAGGAGCTGCCATATTGTTTCCCACAGTGACTGTACCATTTTATATTCTCACCAGCAGTGCACAAGTGTTCGGATTTCTGTATCCTCACCACCTGTTATTTTCTGCTTGTTTATTTTTAAAATTATAACCATCCTAATCAGCATGAGGTGGTGTCTCCCTGTGATTTTGATTTGCATTTTCTTAATAATTAGTGATATTGAGCACCTTCTCATGGGCTTATTGGCCGTTTGTATATCTTCTTCGGAAAATGTCTACTCAAGTTCTGTGCCCGTTTTTTAATAAGGTTGTTTTTTGTTGTTGTTGTTGAGTTGTAGGATTTCTTTATATATTCTGGATATTAGCCCCTATCACATATCTGATTTGCAAATATTTTCTCCCATTCTCTGTGTTGCCTTTTCACTCTATTGTGTTCTCCGATGCAGTTTTTAAATTTTGATGTAACCCAATTATCTATTTTTCATTCTGTTGCCTGTGCCTTTGGTGTCATATCCAAGAAATCATTGCCAAATCCAATGTCATGAAGCTTTTTCCCTAAGTTTTCTTCCAGGAGTTTTATAGTTTTAGCTCTTCCATTTAGGTTTTTGATCCATTATGAGTCAGTTTTTTGTATATGGTATAAGGAAAGAGTTCAACTTCATTTTTCTTTTGCATGTGGAGATATATATATATATATATACCATTGATTCTCATTATTCATGGGTATTTTGTTCTATATGGTCCTTTTGAACAGTGAATTAGGGAATACTGAACCATTGCTCTAGAGGAAATACAAGGATCATCTCCTGCAAGCCTGTGGTCACATTTTTATCAACTAATCAATACATAACCTTGTTTTATGTGTGTTTCTGTTTAAAGACACTCTATTCAATGTACCCTGTTGATTTATTAACATTGAGCTCAGAGCCCACGGCACTGTGACTCATGCCTGAACAAAGCTTATCTAACATACTGATTTTCCCCATCACACAGCCCTGCACAGCCCTGCTCTTAGGAACACTAGAACGCATTTCAGCACCCCATGTTTGGGGGCCATTTTAAACAGCAAAATCATCCACAAAAAAAAAAACATAAAATTGGTGGAAAGGTAGCACTAAACAGACCAGGAAAGGACACATGGATACAGTACAGGAGGGCAGAAACATGAGGGCAGAGTGCCTCCTTGTTCTGCTTCAGTTAGGAACACGTGCACAGATGGACTCAAACATCTTGCTGCCCTGGGCATGTCTGCAATGACCATGAGAGCAGCACGTGTACTGATATGGGGATTACAAACACGTTTTAGCGAGTGGGGGAATTCGAAAAGATGGAGTCCATGAAAGATGAAAAATGTGCAAATATGCTTCAGGAATCCTTATCTCTGTAACATCCATTGAGAGAAAGAACTGGATGTGCATAAGCTGTGAGGAATAAAGATGTATGTGCTCAGTCTTGGTCTCCCTCCATCGCCCCTACTAACTTACCCTCTGTCACCCATAGACATAATTTCAGAAAGCACTGAGGAAAAACATGTTTATTCTAATTCTGAAATTATGCTCTCCATGGTTATTTGGTCCAAATCATTGAATTTTCTGAAGATCGTCAGGTTGACTCAAGTATCCAGACCACTTAAACAAATACCTTCCTACTGTGGAGACAGATGCATCTGATGAGCAAAACCCAACGTCCTTAAGTATCTGAGCACATGACTCTGACACTCTGGCCGGCTGCCGTGCAGCTTACTGTAGGATGAGACTATCTAAGCTTGGCTGTGGGGGATGTCACAGGAAATTTACAGGGATGTCGCGTTGCTACGTTCACTTCTTTTGAACCTCACTAACTTGAGATCACATGCATGAGGCCCAACAGCTCTGAAATACTAAGATCCCAGTCTCTGAGAATTCCGGGCTGAAGGCAGACGTGGGTCTGTGGCGGACCCAAGTTAAAGGCAATCTTACGGAGGCTCTGGGGCTCAAGCTGACTTCCTCTATTAAGACCACTTTCATGCCTTTCCATTCTAATGAGTTGATTTTATTTAACACTAAACTAGGGTTTTCTATATTACTTTGTGTTTCCAGCTTTCACAATGAACTAGTATGTGTTTATACCAGTGCATACTTTTGTGTCAAAAGAAATAAAATATATTCATATTGCATGCCCATTTTTCTTTCCTCCACGTGTCTAGGTCTTGGGATTTTATCACTGCTTTGCTTGAGACTTGTGCCTTCTTCAACAGGAACAGACTGTGCCTTCGGGTGCTCTTGCGGGTTGTGTTCTCAAAAAGACATGCTCAGTTCTTAAACCCCATTCCCCATGAATGCAATCTCATTTACAAATAGAGTCTTTGCAGATGCAATCAAATGAAGATGAGGGCATACGGGATTAGGATGGTGTCCTTATAAGAAGAGAGAAACTTGGACACAGAGACACTGACACACAGGGGAGAAGATCACAAGAAGACAGAGATAAGAGGCTGAAGCGATGCATTCGCAGGCCAAAGAACACCAAGCATTGCCGCCCAGCATCAGAGGTTAGTGAGAGGCAAGGAGGATCGTTTCCTAGAACCTTCAGAGAGAGCGTGGCCCTGCCTATACCTTCATTTCTGACTCCCAGCTTTCAGAACTGTGTGAGAGAATAAACTTCTGTGGTTTTAAACCACTTGGTTTCTAGTAATTTGTTCGGATGGCCTTAAGAAACGGATATAGACGCCTTTTCTGGAAGAACTGCTGCTTATATAATGCTCTGTCTCTTTCATTCCAGAGAACGATTTCTTAATTAAATGTATCATAGAGTACATCTATATAATTTTCTCATTTTATGGATATGGCAACTGAGATCTGATGACATTATTTGTTGTAGATCACACAGATATAAAGGGAAAGAGTCAGAAAAATAATGCAATCTCCTGACGACTTGATTTGTGCTTCTTTTCAATGTACACAACTGCAAAGGAATTTTAAACTAATGGTTGAAAGAGCAAACACATAATTCTTTATCTTCCTTTCAGACTACAGTTATAGATTAAGCCGCGGTCGAGAAGTATATTCAGAGCTACAGGAACTAGAATCTCACTGTTCCAAATGCAGCTTAAGATTCTGCTTGGTTGAATAAATAATTTTTAAATACAACCTACCACAATGTCTTGGATTTTGCTCCTGACTATAAAAGTATCTGTTACTAGATTCACACTTGCATCAACTTAACTCATGACTCTAGCAGATTAAACATTTTGTACTATCTTTTTACCAAAGTACCCCTCACTCACATACACAGACAGACCTACAGTCATGTTTAGACCTTGATTGAAGCAATAGGTATATTTGAAAAATCTATACAGTAATATGTGTCCCAGTGAATAACATCTATTTCTCCCCCAAATTACTGTGTGTCTGAAGAGCAAATATTAACAAGGGAAGGCTCAGCCTCAAAGCTGAAGTGTTGGGAGGATATGCTATCCCTAGTGATGGCGAGAATGGTGCCATCACAGCAAAGACAGGAAATTCAGAGCGTACTGGTCATTTCATTTTCATTAAAACTAGACAATAAATCTTATTTCACAAGGCTGATCAGAGATAAAATCTGAGTTATTAACATTTTAGATTAAAACATATAACTACTATAATTACACGTCATTTAGTTGTCACCCTTGTTCACTTATCAGTAGATACATAATAATAATCAATGATATATCTACTTTTCTGAGTGCCAGAGCATGACATTGAATTTTCTTCAAAATTACTACTGTATGTGTACTTACTGCTGCTTTTTGGTGGATTGCCTTCAAGAAATATGGTTACCTTCAGAGGAATTCAGCCAAATTTATTTTGCATTGCCTTACTTTTTAGCTACCGAGGTTCATTAAAATGCGGTACCACCTGTGTTTCTTGGTATTGCATATGTAGTGGAACTTATTTAAAATTGAACTTGTGTTTCACTGCTAGGTGCGTACCAATATTCATTGATGCAACATGTCTTTTTTAACCATGTAACTTTATAGCAACTTCTTCAGTGTTTGTATAATATTACTGTGTAACCAAGTCTTACTGAGCTCTTTATGATTTATATACATGTAGTATATACGTATGTATGAATATATATATTCAAGATATATTGATACATGCGACTCTACTTCAAAGCTACTTTAAAATTAGTTCAACGCGTGTATGACAAAAAGCTCTTAATCTTTTTTCAAAACATTATCTTTGCGTAATTAAGAAGCAGCTTACACTTCAGTTACTCTTAAACACTGGTAAATTGACACTCTGAATAGTCTACAGTTATGCTAACATGGTGGCTGTTAACCACACGTGGCTATTAAATTGAAAGGAATTAAAACAAATTAGAAATGAAAATCCAGTTCCTCAGTCGCACCAGTCGCACTGCTGGTGTTCAGTAACCACATGTGGCTAGCAGCTACCTTATGGGACCGTGTGGATACAGAGGACACCTGTCATTGTAGAGAGTTCTATTGGACAGTGCTGGCTTATGGCTTTAAATGCTACAGTTTAACGTTGAAAAAGGGAGATTCTTTAAAAAGAATGTGTATGTGGCCCACTTATGTGTTCCAAGGAATAGATTTTGGACTCTGAAAGAAAAGAGGAAATAAAAGACCTAAATGTTTTTGCATAAAATACTAAACATCCAGATGTCTTATACCAGATTCTTCTGTCTCTTCAGTTCTGGTTCCCCAATTCCTGAATCAAATTGACGTATTCCTAGTAGCTATATTTTCCATCGCCTTTTCCGCTTGTATCAATAATTTGCAGGCTTCCTGTCACATAACCAGCCTGCGTACCGTAGAGTGATAATCCTTAGCTACGTTGCTTAGAGTGTTCATTTCAATTAGAGATTTAGCTAGCTTTCTGAAAACATCCAGATCTAATTCTAAATTTCCTGGTACATAAAATACAGTAACATATGAGCATTATAGCCAGTCTCTTTTCATTCATGTTATAGACAAGTGCTAGGTGAATATAAGGATAAACTATACATAATTTATATGGTAGCGTTACATCTCTGAAAAACTATACACACAATTTTTAAATTCATGATCCACCATTATTATTTGTTAATTCAAGGTGTACTTTAATTTTCATATAAAGTTTTAATCCATACCTGGAAAGAGGAAGGGAAAACTAAGAAAATTCATACAAAATAACACCTCTGCTAATGAAAAATAAATGATTTAAACAGAGAGAAAACAGGTGAACTGCGGACCTCATTTAAAGTCCCCCTTCCTGTCATTCATAATTTCTAGGTTTTCGTTTCAATATGAATGTTAGATAAGAAAAATGAACAAAGCATGCCTTAGCCTTTAAAGATTCTTAAATAATATGTCGTCAAAATTGCTCAAGGTCAAAGCTCAAACATCATATGGGAAAGGTACTCGCTGTGTAGGGAGCCTTTACTAACACACGGAATAGTAGTTTCAAAGATGCAGGGCTGCCTCTAGCCAAAAACAGGAAGAAGGCTTTTCCCACAGAGATTATTGCTGTAATGGCATAGGCTCCTAGGAAAGAGATGGACTTTAATAATGTAACAAGTCTGTCAAAACCCCACAGCAACGCCCTTCGGTGTCTGGCTGGAGAGATGTACTCTAACAGTGGAAATGCTACTTCCATCTCTTGCCCTGGTCATCAAAACAAAAAGAGTTCCACCTCACTATTTCTCGGTGGGCAGATCTTTGCTATAAAATTTGAAAATAGGATACAGAAGATGTTCAAATTGTAAAGCTCATCAAAGTCATGTTAATTTAACAGAACATGCCATGAAATTGCCTAAATATTATAAGAATGCTCACTCAACTACGTACCATGCACCAAACTTCCACAGCAGAAGGCTAACGCTCCTTGTTGCCCAAGCAAAGATAAACACAGTTCATAAAAATAATAAGGAAGAGGGGAGGGACTAGATGCGTATCGATTATCAGTACCTTTTAAAATTCTGTTTCCACTTTCTTTTCAGTCTCTTCTGACTGCTTTGACGTCTTAAGCTATATCCCTTAGAAGATTCAAAAAAGGGTAAAAAAAAAAGATAAGCAAGATAATTAAAAAGAAAGTGCATGTAGGACAGAGAGATAGGAGTCAATTACAGGGTAAATTTTATGTAATTAATAAATTGTACAAATGTGTACTGATATTTGACCATATCTCCAGCACAATGCTATGTCCTAAAAAAAAAGACACTGATTTCAGTAGATTAAATCTAAATGTAGTAAGGATATATATATGGCTTGCCTTAAATAACTTATGGAATCAAGCAGCTCATGAGTTAATCAATCAGACCCAATGAATCATTATTTAATAAAAAATATATTTAGTGAAGTGAATGTTCGAGGAGAGCTGGTGCTCCCAACGTGGAGGGTGACACGCCAGAGTAAGTCTTTCTTTATTCTGTTACTGGGGGATGAGGAGTCTGACAGCGAACTCCTCGTCCACTTACTGGAGACAGGGTTTACTGATCAGCATGACATGGCCTCTCCTCATACACCCCCATGTCCACGTCGGATTTTTCAGTCTGGTGGGAGACCTGGCTAGAAAAAAGCCAGTGTAGAGCTGGCAAACGAAGTTCCCACCGGGATCCCACCTGTCTACGGGAACGTGGCTGCCACAGCAGTTGTGTGGAACTGCTTGTGAGCATCTCAGCAACATCCCTGCTTCCCTTTACGCTCAGGCGAGAAGCCTGGAAAGCACACTTCCCAGCCTGAGTGGGTGGGAGGCACCCGCACAAGGTCTAGAAGGCGCAAGAGAAGCAGCCCGTCCGGCAGCTGCGTCAGCGGGAGTTGTGGCTTCAGCAGACAGCGGAGGCGAGCGTGGGCCCGCACGGCTCCCGGGTCCTCCTGTGAGTCACTGGTCCCTGCACTTGCTGGTTTTCTGAAGACCAGGAACAACTTTCTGGACCTAAAACACGCCCCCAGACCTTCCCATGGTTTTGTAAACTCCTAACGTCCTGTGTTCAAATACTTCCTGTAAAGGAATACCCAGAGTGGTTTCTCGCTTTCTGAATGAATTTTGGCCTATTCAGAGATGTATGAAGAGACTCATATCTTACTTTTACTTTTATATTTAAAAGCAAAACAAATTTTAAAAATCAGCAAGAAAGAATCACTGGCACTGGAGTAAGGATAGCCAATGTAAGGGAAGAAAAGGGAAAAATAACTAAAAATGTTGGATTCCCATTCTTAGACAAATGTTAAAATATAATACACCCATGAAAATAAAACAAGATATTATAGAAAAGAAATGGAGAATAAAAGGTAAGTATAACAGCTGAAGTAATGACTCAATACCAGGATTAAAGAACAAATGAGAATAAATTAAAATAAAAAGCTTGATGACAGCAAGATTCAAAGATATAAAAGAAAACAGAAAAAAACTAAATGAAAGTATCAAAGAAATGATAAAAGAGAAAAGTCCAAAACCTAAAGAAGTGCATAAGTACTTAGATTGAAAGGGAAAACAGGTTTCCCAACACTTAAAAAATTGCTTTTTAAAAAACTTATATCTTCACCTAGTTGTGGATTGGCTAAACACAAAGAATTATAACATGATAGCAGGACATAAAACATGATGTTTATTTCATAAAATATAGGCTTTCTAAAATCTAGAGATAGACTATATTATACAATAAATCAGTAATATTTAAGCAAAATCCAGTTTCACAAGATTCAGAACTCTTTTTTGTATTTTTGTTAAGATGTGGAACAGTTTCAATGCCTTCAAAAAGTCGAAACATACACGTAATGGAAAATAATATGATTTATAATTAAGGCTTGGGTACAAATTCAATCTGCCCCTTTTTACTTAATAGTGAAATGGAGTAGATTCTTTAGAACAATGTCAGGGAAGCAGAGGCAATGGAAATGCATGTTCTTTATCACAAGGACCAACACACTAGGAAGAGGGAAACTTCGTTGAGGGTGACATGTAAGTTTCATCTTACACACTAACTCCAGACTTTTAGCTCTGACAGTCTGGAAGCCTTCGCTAAAAGAGATTTTAAACTTTAGCCTTGGCTCTGTGGGAAATTGCTCTTATCAGTTAACAATTTCTCTTTTCTATTATAGAATGGGAAAGAGTCACATGTATCAACTACCTTCCCTTGACTATCTTGATATATTCTGCCCTCAAAATTACTTCCATATATTCGTCCATATAGTCTCATGTTCATCTTATTACTAACATAATGAGAGAGCAGCGCTGGAAAGAGGTATATTGTCTATGGCACTTTTTCAGAAAGGTTTAGATCTTTGGAGGGTAACGGGCAACCTGGACCTCACCCATTAAACAAAAGAAAACAAAGGCATTGAACTTAAGTCCCTGGCACTGCGGTAAGTAATAGTGATATCTGGGTGAATTAAACCCAATTCTTATCTTCAAGGAAGCGGCAGCCTGGCACTAGAGAGAGAAATAAACAAAAGGTAAGACTATAATGTGAGGAATACTTCCATCTCTGTTGCACAGAATGCTATACAATCACAGCAAACAACTAGCCCTGGTAAAGGAAGGGGAAAGAATTTCTCTAAAAAGAAAAACTTTAGAAAGGAGGCTTGACGAATAAGTCAATATTTGCCAAAGATTGTAATTGGTGGACGAAGACATCCTACATAAAAACGTGAAGGACACAGCATGAGTAAAAGTGCTGAGATGCTAAAGAGTACTACAGGACATTCTAGTCTAGCAGCTGCGAGGACACATGGGTGGGGTAGGTAGGATGGATAAAGAAAGAGTGAGAATTAAGCCAGACAAACCCGGTTGGTTCAGAGAGTGGAAGGCTTATTGGGTGCCAGGGAGTTTGCGCTTTCTCAAACAGAGATGAAATGTTGAGATCATACACTCCCTTAGAGTGTTAGTTCATGGGCATTGCCTCCATGGCAACCAGGGACAGCGCCCTTGTAAGTGTGTTGGCTATAGTCCACAGAGCTGGCATCCTGTGCACTCCATTCACGTGCCTTACTTTTACCCCCCGGTGTCCAATACTCTAGTACATAAACTGTCTACTAGTGTTGCTTTTGCTAGGTGGCGCTGTCACTCAGGAGACTTGGAGGGTTTGGGTGGGGATTTTTTTTCCACTTGATCTTGATCACCTAAAGGTGATCTTTCATTCTTTAAAGAAGTAATCCTCCCCTCCCATTATTAATACCTATTATTCCCAGTACATTTGTTTTTCAATTTCAGCAAGAATTGACTATGCCATGTTCTTCCTTGACTCTGGGCTCCTTGAAAATGTCCTAAGGCAATTGGCTCACAAAAAAATACTTCTGAAACTTTTTAATTAATAACAATTATTGTCACTAGAGATAGGTGAGTGAGAATAAAGTAACAGGTTCAATACAATCCTTATTATGTGCTGTGTAAGCTAATAAAAATTCCCAGTTTCCCATCCTGCTTGGTGTTACTATGGCACTCGGGACAGGTTCACTGGCAGAAAAAATGACCACATGTTACAGATAAGACGCATCTCATATTATAGCTGGGATCCTCTTAAACAATAATTGGACACGGAATTATTAGTAAGTCAGGCCTCAGGCACCATCCCTAAGGGATCAGGTAATATGGACTGCATCATACCTACACAATATTCTTGCGAGGATGGACTGTCTCCAACATACTTCTGCCAATCCACATTTCCTGAACACCACTAATTTCGCTCATGCAAGCTTCTTTCTAACATCCACTATGAACCTGAACACCTCTAATTTCACCAAGGAAAATTCATTTCTATGGTTAATTATGCTAAGTAACCAGGGCCTCGGTTGTTGATGAGAGATAACCAAGCTGAAACACTTGCAGGAGTAGTTTGAATGTCTATGATGCAAAAAGACATGTACTACAATCTGAGAATATGAAGAGAAATAAGGCAGAAATCCCAGTCTTGCGAATTCACATTCTAGTTAGTTAGATAGACATGCAAAATAGGCAATGGTAATAGAGCATGGATAAAGGTGTGCATCCCTACTTATGGGGTAAAAACTGACTGGTCAAGTCAATTAGGGTAATACCATCCTCTTATTCTTAAAGTTGATTCCATTATCCAGGCCTAAACCAATAATTTTTGACATTACCCTAGTCAGATATTGCTTTAGAAATGGCACATGACACCTTTTAGGGCCAATGAGACACAACAGAAGTTTTGTTGGGATTTCTGGAAAATAAATCTTTCTCTTGTAGAGCTTCCAAAAGAAACATTCCTTCTTCTAGTCTGTGTGATGTACCCTTAAAAACCTGAAACTATAGCACTTTGTTATCATGGAGGCAGCCAGTCTTAAGAAAAATCTAACATCATAGAAGGACAAGGGGAGAGATACAAAGAACCAGTTCCTTTGTACACTAGGATATGCTGCTGGATCAAACCAGCCCTGAAGCTGTATCTCTCATAGGTTTTCCACTAAAACTGAATTTTCCCTTATATTAGTTTTCTTTCTTCTTTCCATTATTTATATTTGAAAATAATTAATTATAAGTGTTAAAATAGGACATAGAATCCAGATTCCAAGATCTGTATTTTATTTGTTCCTCAGTATGCACTGGCTAATACAGCTGTTGTTTTCACCAGTCACTTAAAGTAGATAAATTATAATAAATACACTCAGACACTGGAGTGGTCTGGTGGAATTAACCAAACCACCAGTAGTTCTGGGATCAAGTAAACATTCAACATGGTTTGAACTACCAGACATTCCCTTATAAGATACTTAGTTGTAGAAGAAAAAATAATCAGGAGGGAGAGAGAAATGATACCAAAAGAATCTTAAGGAAGAGACTGAAATGGAATAACCAATCCTCAAAGGCAGAGTGCTGCCTTTTGTAAAAAAGCAGTTCTATATAATTCATAGAATGGAACAGAAAAAATTTTTAAAATAACTATACAATCACTGCAAGATGATTAGGAGCCAAATCTTTTAAAATCAGGATTCAAACACATCTACTACAGAGTTAACCTATCCTCTAGTGAGTAAGGTTTAGCTGAATTCCTTATATGACTTGAGGTCAAATAAAATATATTTTTCAAGTGCTTCGAGAAGTTAGAGCACACATCCTCGTGCTTGTTTGGAAAATGTAGCACAGCAGCAGCATTCAGAAGTAAATCCCAGCCCTACAACCTGCAGAGAAAGAAAGTATCAACTGAATCTTATTATTTCTGCTGCTTCTCTGTTTCCTACACAATCCAAGGTAACCGAAAAGAATGAAATTAATTTAACTCTTACAGACTACCAATTTATTTCAATAAATTTCCAGAACATTTTGTACGTGATTATTTTGGAATACTGGTGTTTGGCAATGACTCCATCCATAAAAAAAAGAAAAATACCTATTCTACAGCCTCAGGTCAAAGTGTTGAAAGGATTATTCTTATGCACTAAATCCCACTGCCAGCCACACTTGGCCTGTTACCCAGCAAGAAATGCAGGTGCAATGTGAAATAAGGGCAGTGCTGGCCATAAAGAGAGCTGGTGAGCTACGGCAAAGAAGGAATGATGGGTTCACATAAAAAAGACTGAGAATAGTCTCAGGCAGGGTTCCGCAATCTCTACGCCATCAACATTTGGGGTCACGCCTAACACTTTTCGTTGTGGGCAGTTCTCCTGTGCATCGTGGGCTGTTTAGCAGCATCCCCAGCCTTCACCCACGCGACGCCACTAGCCTCCAGCTGTGACCATCAAAATTGTCTCCAGGCATTGCCAAAAGGCCCCTGTCCTGGCTGAGAACCACTGGTTCAAGTAAAATAATTTCCAAATGAAATGATGATGAACTGATGCTTTATGAGCATTATCTGATTTTTATAGGGACTTGAAAAGCAGATACCATCAGTTTCTCTTAATGGAAAATAGAATTAGCACAAGATGGAGCAAACAATGCCCCAAGGTGCAGCAGTAGTCCTGGATTCAGACGCTAAATGTGTCTGGTACTGTGTTAGGCCCTGGATGTTGAGCAGAGACCAATACTTAATTTTTGTCCTCATGGAGCCTCTAGTCCTTGGGCTTCTGGCTGAGGGGGTGATATAGAGACAGAGGGCTGTGGGAAGATGGCCAAGACTCTGCATGTAGCCTTGGAGTTGGGAGGAGAAGCGGTCAGGGGAAGTTTTCTGGAGAAAGACCTGGGGGGTGAATTGGAATTAGCCAGACTCATGGAGGTCAAGATGGATTTTGGAAGCGAGAACAGAGAGGAAGAGCATTCCAAGGAGCGCAAACAGGATTTACACATGCCAGGAATTAAACGAGAACGCAGCGCAGTTCAGCATGACTGGAGAAGACGGAGAAGAGCTGACTGTGCTGCTCAGTGTGTCTTAAATGATGAACTGGAAACCAGATCAATTATTTCCTAAGACCCTCATCACATGTTGGGAAACGCTTACCTGTGCTTCCAAGGAAATCCTGGTCTACATACGTGGATCAGCCATGGTATTGGTTTGACCATAGAATTAGTGCTGTGTTCTTGACTAAGCATTAACAATGAAATAAAAACAGGAGGATGGGATCACTTCCACCTGTTGAAAACAGAAAGTAGTAGGTACTCAGTGGGTATTAATATTATTTATTTAATTTTATTCATGTTATTATTTACCTCCATATAGCTTGGCACTTGTTTGGCCAGAATATTCTCACTCACACACACATCTAGTAAAAATATATACAATTTCATCGAATGGCAGACGCTGTCTAAACTGTGTCGCTAATATTATTAAGCAAGAGGTCTATTCTAAGCCTGAGGGAATCAGATCTCCAGGAGTTTGTCACCCAGAACTCGGTTAGGTGAACTGTCCTGGGTAGGCAGATCTTTGAAAAAAGTCCAAGAGCAGACAGGGATTTACACCGTGCGTCGTCACGTAAAAGACGTTGTATGTGTGCTCTATGAGCATACTTTGTACATTGTATTTAAAGTAATTTCCTTTCAATAAACATAAAGAAAACGTTTAACTGGGTCTCAAGATAGAATGAGCCAAACCTTCTCTTTGGTGTTTTTTTCACTGTCTTCAGCCTGTATTTTCAAGCTATGAACTTCCTCATTACTCCTAATGGATTTAGGAAAATAGGGAGATGTGGTGTGGTTTAAAAAAATGCACTGGCACGACACCCAAGAAATCTGAGTGTGATACATTATAATCTGACACTTTATAAATAGCATACTTGACACCGTTGCCATAGATAAGTCACATGAATTGATCGACATATGTCCTGACAACCTCACCGGGTTGTCGTGGGGATAAAAATAATGAATTCATGTTAAAGTGCTTTAAAAAGTGAGATGAGTAATGAACATATCTTTGGGTGTGATGTTTGCATTTTATGGTTCCCAAATTCTAATCATCTACATTTTCAAACATTTTTAAAGGCTCCCTTTGCCTCCACTAAAAAGAGAGAAGAACCACAGGAATCGGACTTTGGATGGAACCTTACGGGAAACTTAGCTTTTTCTAGACTTCTGGGATTCTTTCCTCAACCCTCTTCTCAGGCACCAGCACTTTTTTTTTTCTTCCTCATGCCCCACCCCTAGCCAAACTCCTTTCTCTCTACAAGATCAAAATTAACTTATTTACAAAACAGAGACTCAAACATAGAAAACAAACTTACAGTTACCAAAGGGGAGGGATAAATTAGGAGTCTGGGATTAGTAGATACAAACTACTATATACAGAAGGGATAAACATGATCCTACTGTATAGCACAGGGAACTATATCCAATGGCTTGTAACAACCGATAATGACAAAGAATATGAAAAGAACACACACACACACACACACGTATGTATACCTGAATCACTATGCTGCAGACTAGAAACTAATACAACATTGTAAATCAATTATACTCCAATTTAAAAAAATCAAAATCATAATGTCAATAGGTACAGTTTCTCCCATATTTAAAAAAATTAAAAATGCACCCAAAATCTTTTTTTGGTGCCACTTTTCTCTTCAGCTACCACCTATTTTTTCTCCTTTACAGATAATTATCTTTTAAAAGTTACTTGTACATATGGCTTCTGTTTCCTCTTCTATCAATGTGTCAGTCCACTCCAATCTACACAGTGTGTTCCCTGAGTTTCCTGATACCTGTGTCACCAGCTACTGAGGGTGTTTGTCACTCCTCAACTCACCTGACCTTTCACTCATTCAATACCGCTGCCCACCTTTCTTCTGGAAAAGCCGCCTTCCCTGCCGTCCGTCCGTCTGTGAGGGTCTCTCCTCTCTGTCCACTTCTCTGCAGGCTCTGCTCCCCTCAGGGAGTCTTGCAGCTCCTCCTCTAGACTTGACCGCTAAGTTTTGGAATTCTGAAAGGTCCTTTCCTTAACCTGTTTCTATTCTTATTGTATAGCTTTTCCCAAAAGGTGTCTTTTGAAGCTACAGCTCCAGTAACCTCTGTGGTAGAGTTCACTGACACCCCATAGATGTTACCTTCTCTCTTACAGCAGCTTATGAGAGAGCATTCCCTTCATAATACTCATCAGTTTCCTCTCTCAGTCACCCACTGATGCACAGCTGTGTTCCCCGTTCTGCTCTAAAACTAATATGAGAAGAAACCGTCTCTATTTTATTCACTCTTAAGTTCCCGAAGCCTAGCAGAGTTCTTGCCACACAGCAGAGACTCGATAAAAAAAGGATTAACTGAATGACTAAAGGACAGAATGTAGAAATGAATGAATGGTGAAATTGTCAGGGATTATTGGCTACATGGGACACTCGGTGTTTTCTCTGTTTCTCCAATTATAAAAACAAGGCATGTTCCCTCGGCTTACTCAGGTCCCTATTTATAGGTCACCTTTCGGAAAGGTCTTCATTGATGACCCTACCTGAAAATAAAAAGCACACTTTCGCATCATCTGCTGTCCCTTAGACCCTGCTTTTTTTTTTTTTTTGCAGAACTTAGTACTATCTGACATAATGGTGCGTGTGTGTGTGTGTGTGTGTGTCTTTGTTTTTTATATCCCCAGACTAATCAATGGTGAAGGGAAAGGGAATGAATGGTGGCAGCAGTATGCCCCAGGAAGAAAGAGTATTTTATCACTGACATTGTTTAGAATTGAGTGATATTAAAAAGATGACTGACATTTGGTGGGTTATTTTTTTTCAATTCTCTACAGACAATACACCCTTCATTACCTGCATTTAAAATGAATTGCTCTCTCTGCTACACCCTTAGGGCACCGATGTAAACCCCACTAGAACAAAGATAGCTTTGGAGGGGGGTGGTTTATGGCTTTTTTTCCATGTTAGATAATTGAAAGGTCAATATAAGCATTTTGGAAAATAAATATTAACAGAAAGAGAAATAGAAAAAAATAGCCAGTCATAATTCCTTCATCCAAAAGTTTGAATGTTTTTAAAACATTTTAACATGTTTTCTTCCACCCTTTTCTATGTATCTTTAACGTAACTAAGAACATGAAATGTACTTATATACCTGCAATTTAATTTTTTTTCCTTAAAAATTTCCAAGTAGTTCATTGGACACAATCTGAAACCAGACAGCCACAGTTCCAATCCCTGATCAGCCACTTGACTGTCTGGTGAGTGCTGAAGTCACATACCTAACTAATGTCTTTGAGCCTCAGCTTCCTGATTTTAAAAATAAGATAATTACGTAACTGCCTCCTTGGGTTGTTACACAGATTAAGTGAGATAATCGATGTGCCTGGCTTGTGGTACATGTTAGTTTTGGAGGTGTGCAACCTCTGAAGTGGTCCCTGATGATCCTGGCCTCTGGGTATTAGCATCCTTGTGTAATCTCCTCCCTTTGAGCTTGGCCTGTGACTCAGTGCAAGAGAAGTGACTAGTGACTCACTGCTAGAGAACAGAATATGGCCAAAGTAACAAGGATGTCACTTCTAGAACTGGTTACAAACCGTGGCTTCTGTCTGGCTCACCCTCTCCTGCTGTCTCCTCAAACTCTGAGGGAAGCCAGCTGCCATATGTGAGCAGTCCTATGAAGAGGTTCATTGTGGTAAGGAGCTGAGGGAGGCCCCCTGCCAACAGCCGGCAAGAAACTGAATTCTGACAGCAACATGAAAGAGCCTGGAAATGAATTCTGCCCTGTTGAACCATCAGATGAGACCACAGCCACAGCCCAAACTGGACTGCAGCCTTATGAGAGACCCCGAGGCACGGGCACTCAGATAAACCATGCCTGGATTCCTGATCCACAGAAACTGGGAGACAATAAATGTTAATTTAAAGTAACTTCTACATTTTAGAGTAAATTGTTATATAGCTTTTATTAATGGGCAATTTCAAATGTTGGAGAGTATGGAGAGTCCTCTGGAATATAACACTTTTCTTTCCAAGTTTCTGAAAAAGAGATATAAAACAGGACTGAGAGATGGGAAATCAATGTACCTTTTTTATCAATAAAAGCTAAGCTTCAGTATGTGGCTTAGTGTGACAGCCAAATAATCTTTCTAACTGAATCTGAGAAGTAGGCGAATTTAGAGCCCTATCTTGGGCAGCACTTGGTGGAATAGACTTTCTCCTGTGGCTGGAAAGAATGTGACCCTGGAGAAAGATTCTTTACTGAGGAGAAACAGAAAGCAGAAGCATTCTGCAAGCAGCTGGATTCCCAAAGGAAAAAAGGGTAGAGCAGATCATGTCCAATTATGTCTTTAACCAGCTATACTAGGAGCAGCATGAATAATGGGGCAGAATAAGACCAGAAGGCAACCACCTTGGCTTTCCTTGCACCTACAGGGAACTTAATCAATACTGATTAAGTAATACTCCCGACCTAATTTTAGTCGTTACAGACTGCTTATGAATATCACTGTAATAGTTTTACCAATAGTCTTCATGTGTTTTTACTCCAATGTATTAAACTAATCACCTCTTGTTAGAAATTTAGATTATTTCAAACTTTTAGTGTTATAAATATTGCTGGCATGAATGTCCTTCTCTTTATTTCCTTAGCATAACTCCCCAAAAAGAGAGTTGTTAACTCGAAGGTTATGGGCATTTAAATGTTTCCTCTATATATTGCTAAATTGGTCTCAAAGATCTGATTAACTTCTACTCGCATCAGCAGTGTATAAAAATGTGCTTCCAATCATTGAAACCTTGGATTTTAGACTTTACTTAATAATCTTTGCTAATTTGATAAGTGAATCATAGCTTGTCCTTATTTTAATTTGCAATTCATTGATTATTAGGTTGAAGACTTTTCATTGTTAATTGGCCATTTGTATTTCCTTTCCTCTGAATTATCTGTGTGGGTCTGGTGCTCACGGATCTGCTGGCCTCCTCCACCTCCATCTATAGAGCAAACACTCAGTTGCCCCCCCCCTCTAGAGCAGTGTGACCCCACAGAGAAAAGGGCCTGGGAAAATGCCACTGAATGTTTTGGATTATTCTTAATATTTCTATAATTCCATTTTTTAAACTTAATTTTTCTAGAGTCTTTCATACTCTACTATTGCTCATAATAACACCTAATATAGCATGATACAATGTCAGGTATTGTTCTAAGGGCTTTGCATAAATTAACGCACTGAATCCTCATACCGATCCTATGAAGTAGCTACTATTCTTATAACCATTTACAGAAGAGAAAGCTAAGGACAGAATTAAAAAAAAAAACAAAAAACTGAGTAACTGTTTTGCCTCAGGTAAAACAGATAACAGGCCCAGAGCAGGGATCTAAACTCAAGAGCTTCCAAGCGAAGGTCTTTGAGATTATCCACTAATCCACCCAGTGCAACCCTGGAGGATAATGGACTCAATTTTTCCTAACAAGTCATCCTCAGTGAGTATTGTGTGTGCACATTAAAAGTGATAAGGATTCTACCCAACTCTGATAAGGTTTTAACAATAAGAATGATTGTTTTCAAAATTGAAGAGATTTATTTTTTCTGATTATAAATAATGTGTATATTTTGATGTTTAAAAAGTTCAAGGAGTGCAAAAAAATACAAAAAAATTATATAAGTTCATCCTCCAGAAGTAGAAAAAGCACAATATAAAAAAACTTAGAGGAATCTGAAATTCTATTTGCATATTATTGTAACAAAATCTGATGGGGTAAGGGAGGATTAAAAGCATAAAATCCTACTTGCTCTAAAAGAATTTCATTCCACCTTTTGACTATATATATTATACTGTAACATTTAGATGTTACCAAAGAAACACAAATATTGGGGGAAATTTAATTACTTGGGTTCACCATTTTAAACTCAATTATGGAAAGGAGATTTTACTTAATTAAAGAGAAGAAAAAAGCATTTAAAAACAGTCCAGATAATCTACGATATTTGTGTTGCTTCCTCTAATTCTATTTCCCCTTCTATTTAGACCATTAATGTGTTCCATTTTTTTACATTAACAAGAAAGAACTTAATGCGTACTGAATCAAACTTATGTAGTAAATCATGGGTGAACACAATTTAAGAGTACATGGCATCCTAAAGCAATGCTATTAAAATTGATGGCTTCTATTTTACTGAATATTCTAAAAATTATGGCAAATATTTGAGATAAATTAAAATTGATTTTTGGTTAACGGGGCTATTCAAAAATCATACAATCCAAAAACTAAAAGTTCAAGCCCACTGTTTTAAATGTCACATTTATTTAATTAAAAAAAAAGTTAAACTGTAATTTTTAAACCCTAAAATAGTCTTTACTTGAAAACCCTTTTAAACTAAACATTAATTATTCTTCTAAAATCATTAATTAACTCATGCTTTCATTGTCAGTGTTACAAAGTGAGAACTAATCCCAAATATATATTTTCTGGTCTTAAATTAATACCTATTTCACCTGTTTCAAAATACTGTGAAAAATTACACTTCACAGTGTAGGGGCATCATACAGCCAAGCAAAGGCAAGCACCACATCCTTCTCTGCCTGTGTGACAATGAACCTGGTTCATAGCAGACAGGTGACCAATAATCGTTGCCTATGTTTTCTATTTAAAGGTATATATATTAGATCTAGAACATTTTCTGTTTTCATGCCAGTGTATCACGAAGCTTCTCTTTCACTAAGTGTTTAAAATGCATGGCTTTAAGAAAAACAAAAAAACACAATCAATTATTTTGGCAGCAATGGAATGATTCCTCTGCGCTTGACGTCTTTTGACTCCCTTTGATTAAAAATCAGATATCTGATTGAATTTAAATTGTAGGAGTTTTTTTCTTTCTCTGTTTTTATTTTCTCTATTTTCCTCTCATGTGTAAGTACTGATCTATGGTAGAGTTGCATGATACATAGAAAGGGCAGAACTAAGGTATACACTAACCACCTCTCACTGACATGTAACTTTGAGCAAATTTCCCATTTGCAAAATAATAGCACCTGATATTATTACCTCATAACACCACCTAACAAAATCATAATACTTCGCATTGGTCACAATATCTAATAACCGCCACAGTCTTTGTCTATTCTTAGGTACTCTGTAATTTCTCTTCAATGTTATTTTTACTTCTGATTATTCAAGGTAATCAAAGATGTGCTGTTTTCAAAAATAGACTTCCACAGAAAATAGGAAAATTCTTAAAATGTGGATGGGAAAAAAACCTAAAAAGATAAACATTTTGGAAAAGATTGACAGAGTTGAAATATTCCAAAATAGATGACATGATGATGAGATACTATGTGACAGTGATTAAGTCCCATCTCTTCTATTTCTGGTTTTGTTCAGAGCCAGCCAAGGAACATGAGGGGAGCAACAGCTCACAAGAGCTTTTTTACTCCCCACCTCTGTTGGTAGACCTAGAGGTCCTTTGATATGTTTCTTGTTACACAGAGAAACTAAGTGTGTCCTAGTTGGTGTCAGGCTAGCCAGTAACATGGTGTGGGGAGAGGCTCATCCTGGCACCAGGATGCTCCGGGCTGTATCATCAGCCCAGCAGCCATGGAGGACGTTCTGTGCTGCAGCCTGCCTAGAGAGCAGCTATGCCCAGCCTACACCGTGATGATCAGAGATGGGGGCACACAGACTCCATTCCTTCTCTGATCGTTGGCCCTCTGTTACACTGACATCAAGTGTTGCTTAGTGTTGGCGTTAAAGCCAAGTTATGTAAGCCCTAAGACTCACTGATTTTTTAAAACCGGCTGTGCATGCTGACACAAATCATAGTACTTTTCTGGACCAAAAACAATAAACCCTAGCCAATATGTATGTTTTACCAACTTACAAACTAAATTAGTGTCATTTTTTCCCTTAAAAATATAATAAAACCAGAAAATAATCCAAGCAGAAGCAAAACTGTATATGTTCTAAAACCATTAGAGTCAGTTATCAAAATACTGTCCAAAAGAAAGCTAGACTAAACCTGTGCTTTATTGAGTCAAAGTCCCTAGTTAACCCAGTGATAATATACTTTGAAGATTTGGGAGAAAGAAGGCAAGCATACAGTCTTGAGTGAGAAGCTCCAAATTTTCACACATCCCCTTTGTTCTTCTCCTAATTACACTGAGGCTTGAAGCACTGTTTGCACCTGCGGGAAAGGAGCTGCTCCCTCACATGGAATTCTGTCACTCGCCCTTTCCAACCTCTCCATGCTCAAAGACTAAAAACCCATCACAGACCAATGGGATTGATCTCTCCACCACGAAGTCTTCTACAGTTTTCTCAATTAGAATTTTCTCTTCCATCTGAGGACTTATCAAAACATGTTCTCAAGACCTCTAGGGACAATCTTTAGACAATTTAAACAACATTAATAAAGCATGGTGAGTTCATGATCCCCCAATCCCTACTAGGTATGGGGTTCATTGAAAATACCAGAATGCGCTACCAACAGTCCTGAAACTAGAAGAGCTTTCTCCCACCAAGCAGTAATTCCAGAGGTGGACAGCCAGGGAGACTTCTCCTGAAGTTGCCTTCTCTGTCCCTCAATACGGGAGCAACCCTAAGCACCATGTTTTCATGCACTAGTGTGCAAAGGCACGAAACAGATGGCAGCATGGAAGAAAGAGCGTCCTTGTCCCCTTCTGTCTTTGTAGGGAGGACCCAGAAGTCTTCCCATTATATCTCAATAGAGGTCATGCCTACTGCTAGAATGTACCTCTGTACCCCAAGATCAAGGTACCTGGTGAGAAAGAAGAAGAGGGCCAGGGGTGGGATATTTTGTGTCATCAATATACCATATCTAATTGAGATAAACATGACACAGCAACTCTATAAGGTAGGGGAAGATTTTGATTTTTTAACAACATCAACAACAAAAAACCCTGAGGTTCAAATACAACAAGTAACTTGTCGTAGACCATACAACCAGACAGGAGTGGAGCAGGACTGAAATTTAAGTTTCTCTCACTCTGAATAGTTTCAGTCTTCACATTACGTTCATGTATTAATTCTCCTTTTGATTGTTAAATAATTTAATTGAAGTGGTATGTTTGCTGCAGCTTTGTATGTTTACATATTTATTGTATAAATAAAAAATAACTCCCTGAACTCTATTCAGCAAGGTATTAATTTCCATCAAGATACTGAAAGGCTCAAGTAGAATTTACAATAGGAAGAGAATGGAACACTAGAAATAGTAGAGGTGAATATGGAGTAGATAGGGAGCCGTGGGACTTACTGTATGTGAAAATAGAACACTAGGTACTAGTTACACGGCAAGAAAAGTATTACTCTTAATAATGAATAATAACAACACACCAGCAGTTACTGCAATCCCCACAGTGTTTTCTGTTAGCCTAATGATGTAGGAAACAAGGCATTAGTTATTCTAGTTTTGCTGTTGACTTATGCATTTTACTAGTAACGTGTCTTAACAGATTTTAGGATCACTCATGATAATCTAAATGGTGAGAAGAAACACCAGTATATTATCTAAAGCAGTAATTCTGCACATTAAAATACTATGTTCAAAATTGACACTACTATTAGTAACTGCCAGCATTTACCCAAAAATTATTTGTGCAATTATTTATATATTTTTTAAAATACGGTATCTCCCTGTTGAATTGTGACATAGACTTCTGTCATTAGAATTAATTAAGCATCAAGAAAAACCAGTGTGCGTGCACAAAGAATCGGCGTCTTTTTCGACTTCCATAAAGTCTAGTGTTCAAAGCTAGGATTTGTGCAGAATTTCACTTTAAAATACATCTATAATCACTTTTTCTACCTTCAAACTGAGCATAAGGCTTCAGGCTGCAATATCTTACACCTACGCGTTCCAGCTGCCTTAGTTCTCCTATCCCTTTTATTCTCTTCTTACCTTTAATTAAAATGCATTAAAGAAAGAAAAAGGAAACAAATGGTCGTAGGAAGTAGCATTTAAATGAAAACACTTGCTCTAAATGTTGCCATTTAGGAAATCTATGGCATGGTGTGCAGCTTTGCAAGGTGTCAAGGAGTACACGCGAGATAACATAAGCATTATTGATTAGAATGTTGGAGTGAAAAGGACTGTTCCTGGGGTCTGACTTCCAGATGGAATTCTCAGCCTATGAGCTAAAGCGTCTCCTGAATCTTTCACGTTTTTAAATCGTCTGTGTTTTCAAAAATTTTAAAATGCATGTAACACTGAGTTATTTTTCTATTGCTGCTCTAGAAAATGACCACAAACTTAGTGGTGTAGACAGTATGAATTTATGATCTTTGAGTCCTAGAGGTCAGAAATCTGAAGAGATTGCTCTGGGTTAAAGGTAAGGTGTTGGAAGGATTTCATTCCTTTCTGGAGGCTCTGAGGGAGGATCCGTCTCCTTGCCTTTTCCAGCTTCTAAAAGCTGCCTTATTCCTTGGCTCACAGCTCCCTTCCATCTTCAAAGCAAGCAACAGCCAGTCGAGTCACATCCTGTCCCTCTGACACTAACTTTTCTGCCTTCTTCTTCTGCATTTAAGTGCTTTGGTGATTACACTGAGCCCATCTGGACAATCCAGGATAATCTTTCTGTCTTAAATTCAGCAGATTAGCAAATTTAATTTCATCTGCTACCTTAACTCCCATTAGCCATGTAATTTAACATATTCAAAAGTTGCAAGGATTAGGACAGACACATTTTTTAAGAGGCCATTGTTCTGCTGACCACAAACATACACAGATATACTCCACTCTAATACAATTAGAGATATAAATATTTAGTAGTCCAACATTTTCACTCATAGATTAGACATATTTAAAGATCTATAAATGATCCGTATTTGAGCACATGGATAATATATGTATAGAAATGAAGCTCACTGTTTATAACAGATGTATAGGCAAAATTGATATATATCCCTAAATAAAATTCACATGTTACATGCACAAGAGTAAATATAAGATCTCTCTGCCTCACTGCCCTGGTTTTTGCCTTACTCCAACCTACTTTTTGTAATGAGGGGTTGACCAGAAATCTCTCTTCCAAAAAGCAAAGGCAGATTATTGCATTTGTACACATACAGACCCACTTACAAACACACACCCACACACCTAATCAAGTTTCTGAATCAATTCTATCTGAGGGAAGGAAAGCTCTTCTATCCTGATTTCCAGGGGCTTAGCTTTTAATCGCTGTTGCTAAGTCCACTCCCATGTTGTTTCCTGGGCTGAAGCCATTCTAATCCCATGATATCTAATTCTGATAAGAAGGTTATGGTTATACCTGCATGTCAAAGTCTGAGTGCCCTGTCTCCCTTCAGTAGGAGCGAACACCAGACATCCTGGTTCATCTCTAGCTATGCGTTCACATTCTGAGGAACTGTATAACGATATCTCGTATTTTGATTCTAGGAGGATCCCAGAATCCTTAGTGCATGCTGCACACATTGGTTTTAGAATGTAAGATCTTCCATACTCAGATTAACTTATGACATGGCTAGTGCGAAGAAAATTGTATTTATTACACAATGATTTTTTTCTATTGGGAATGGAAGAGAAGTTACACTGGCAGAATTCACTCTGTCTTAAATAACGTGCTCAACCTAAAATAGTTGAAGAATGCTGAGCTTCTGAGGCAGCTAAATTCCCCAAAATTCTATTCCTCTGAGACATTAAGTCATTGCAATAAATATTTACTAAACACATACGTGCCAGGCTTAGCTCTGGGCACATGGGATCCATGAGTGTAAGTAAGAGAAAAATGATCATGTTTCATGTTTCAGAGCAGTGCATTCAGCAGCCTCAGATAAAGGGCTTTGCCACAAGAGTTCACTATGCAGGAAGGGAGCACCACAGCAGGCTGCCTTTCTCGTGGTCTTGTTTTTCCCAAGCGCTGCTTCTCCTTCAACTTCTATTATATTTCATAATTTACCTTTTAGTGCATTCTTTTATTATCACTCACCCATCACTAGAATGTAGGCTCCAGCAAGGCAGGGAATTTTATCTGTGTTGGTCACTGCTGCATCTTCATGGCTGGGAACAGTGCCTGGCCTGCTGCAGGTTCTCAAGAATGATTTGTTGAATGAATGAACAAATAAGTGAGCTTTGCCTCACTTCGCCTGCTACGGGCTGCCCCCCCTTGGGCTCCCGTGTCGTACTTTATCCAGTTTCTATGGTCTAAGTCTTCATTGCAGATGCTGAATAAAGGGAAGCACAATTATTTTGTTGCTTTTGCCTTCATAGCTTTTGTTTCTTCGTCTGTAATATGAGCGTAATAACGGTTTTATTAACTATCTACTGCTGTGTAATAAATGACCCCAAAGTTTACTGGCTTAAAACAATTTTAAAAAATAAATTACAATGTATTATTTTGCATCGCTTTTATGGGTGAGGAATCTGGGAGTGGCTTAGCTGGCTTACTAGCAGCAGGGTCTCCTCGCCACGATCTCTCATGAGGCTGCAGTCAGGACACTGGCTGGAGCTGCAGTCATCAAAGGCTTCACTGGGGCTGGAGGTTTACTTCCAGCGTGGCTCACTCGCATGTGTGGCAAGTGAATGCAGGTTGTTGGCAGGAGGCCTCAGTCCCTTGTTCAATGGTCTTTTTTATAGAACTGCCTACGTGTTCTAACGTGGAGCTGGCTTCCCTCAGAGAGCGATCCTACTAGTTGCATGGGTCAGCCGCGTCCACTGTAGCGGAGAGAACACCGAGGCATGACTACCAGGAGGTGCGGATCATGGGGATCAACATCTTCAAGTCTAGAAGATACTTGGTAGGTGGTCGGCATTTAAAGAATTGTACATGTATGGTGTCAGGCGCACAGTCACGAGGAAATGTCAGCTCCTCTTGGCTGCTCAGGCTTCACTGAGCCTTCTCCTAGTGATAGGTTATCTCTCAGTGCTTTCTGTAGACGTCGGTCTCTATCTATGGAATTCAGATCTCTTTCTCATCTATTCATTCATTCAACACGTCTGTTGTCCTCAGATACTATGGGACTATGACAACAGTATCCACCTCAAATATACATTCTTGGCACTAATCACATGGCGAAATAATGACCCTAAATTGCAGGACTACCCCTGTGGTATCAGAATGTGCTATTTCTTGGCACCTATGCAATGATGTTATCTCCCGGATTTGCAGAGCACACCTGGGGTCTGTCAGTGGTAAGTAAGTTGGCCACCTTCCCTAACCCACTCTGATAACTTGACTCTTTCAACATTACCTTCTATGCTTCTAACCTTTCTGCACACAGAGAGAAATCTATCATGGCCTCAGCTTGGGTGTAGTGGAAGGAGACCACTGCGGTCTGGGTAATACGGAGCTGTGCAGAAAGAAAAGGGGTAAGGAAGCAAATGAGAACAAGTCTTTGACAGAGGACTGAGGACCAAGCTGGGAACATAGAAATCATCATCATCATCATCATCATCATCATCATCCTTCTAAAATGAACCTTTCATCAAACCTGAGATCAATTAGTAGGAAAAGAAAAAATTTTTGTAAACCACATTCCTCTTAACTTTTTTTCAGATTCTAAGCTGTTTATGAGAGCTCTCCTATAAGCATTATTTTGCACATTTCAAGAAACTAATCATAAGCTTCCTCTGAAGACAGCACCTGCTCGATTCTGCACTGCCAGCAAGGGTGCCGCAGGAATGAAGGCCTCACCCCGGGGAGTTAGCGGGAGATTAAACTTCAGCCGAGTGTTGGAAGAGGCTAGTGTGCTGAGTCAATACCAAGCACCAGGTTTAATTTGATGTTTTCCACGCACGATCAAAATCGTGGTTTTCTTCTAACTGTGGAGCTATTGCCTCCTCTGCTTTCTTTTATGGGTTCCCTGTAGAGCGTGCGTCATGCTCTGATATTTGAAATTGATCGTGCAGGTTCTATTTCAAGGGTGATAATAAACCCGGTGCAAAAGCTGGGGTTTCGTGAAGGTGACTATTAACTTTTCTTCTAATATGGTCGATTGATTTTACTTTGTGGCACAAACTGATCCCCTGTATGATCTGCTGATGATTTCAATTTAAATACCGCCTATAGATAAAGAATCAGAAATGAAAGAAATAACTGCCTGAATTTTTTCCAGGGAGCGCTAAAAGGAGGGATTCCTCATTAGCTCCAGATTGTTACTACAAATTTTGCCATTAAAGAATTCAGATAATTTTTCTTATCTTCTGTATAGGGATTAACAAGTATGGACGATCACATTTCTTATTTATTTATATGAGTGTAAAGATCAATGTCCTAACAAACTTGAAGCAATTGTAGGATCAAAATGATTCTTACCACTGTGTAGTGTAAGGAATTTAAGCTTTGGAACTGGATAAACAAGACTCACGGTCCAATTTCAGCCTCAGTTTCTCTATCTGCCAAAGAACAAAGAATTTCTTCCCATTAGTCCTGTGAAGGTTAAATTATTTAACATCTGCAGCACCTGGAAGAACACTAGGTGAATGCTGAATAAAACGTGCGTTTTCTCTCTCTTGTCGAAATAGTTTTTACGACATGCTTATAGTTCTTTAAAAAAAAATTTTTTTTTTGATTGGGGAACAGATCCCTGAACTTCTTGCTGTCATCTTAAAAGCAGGTGTAAATCGGATTGCAACTGGCTTGGCATTAATAAAAATATATACAACAATTATAGCTGTTCTTTATATGGCAGTTTTTACTGGTGCCTTATAACCTGTTTACTATCTCAAGAGGAAGTTTCATTTTTGCAGTAAAAAAAAAAAAAAAACAACCTCTTTATTCCCAAAGGATTGATCAGCTAGAAAAACTATAAACCTCCGAACTCAAGATCTGGGTAAGAAAGAGATTTGACGCTTCTTGTGAATTCTCCGTCGCAAACAAAATCAACGTTTACATGGTGTAAGAATCAGATCTTGACCCACTGTCAGTCATTATGTACGTGGTTTTAAGTTTCCAAAATTAGGATTCAAATGATATCCAACAAGGGCCAAATGGGAACATGACACACTAAGGGCTGCTTGCCCCTAGAGTTACTCAGGAATTACTACATAAAGGGAACTTTAATTTTCATGAGTTATGAATAAGTATGCATCTGGATAGCTTAAAGCAACATTGCAAAAGTAGACATATCTTATATCAGTGTACTTTTTTATCCAAGTAGAAAACCGAACCTCTTATTTCTTTATATTATGCCTTTTGGGGAGTGGGAGGAGGAAAAGTAATTTATTTACAGGTTAAAAAATAATGCTGAAAACAACGCAAAGCCCCAGGAAGCTCAGGGATGTGGTAATCACTGTGCCTCCAAAATGAAGCAGCAAGAGCTGCATCTTTCACTGAAAATGATTGAGGTGGATAAGTTGTAAAAAAGACTCAAGCTTTTGAACATTTTAGTAGCTTAAAAATGTGAAAGACAGACTCAATGAGGTTTTCATTGAAAAAAATCTCTCTTGTGCTAAAGAAATTAACACAGGTCCAAGGCTACGGCATATGTATGTTATGTTTTGAAGCATCCTGAAGTGTTTAATGCAAATTCTTAAAGTAATATATTCAAGGCACTGTAGGCATCTCATCCATGGTATAAATTTGGATTAAGCAGAAAAACAGGTCTGCTTTGTTCATTTATGAAACATGTAATTTAACAGTCAGTGAGTAAAAACTGCTAATGGACTCAATTCGGGAAGATGTCTTTTTACACTGATGCTTGGCAGTCAGTCTCCCTGAATTCGGCGGGCTCATGAATGCTGGGAAGGGGATGGAAAACCATGGCCTTTCTTGTAAGTCTGTCCGAGGACCCCACTGGCATGGATTTGATGTCTCCCCGGACTCCCTTGCTCAGCTGACTTCGTAACATAGCTTTCTCCCTAGATTTTTTGACTTTTATGGTCTGAAACACTTTTCCTCTCGACATACAGAATTTTACGACTCAAAGATTATTTTAAAGTACAAAGATAATATGTTTGTTGAAGGAATGGCTTGGTGGCGGGGAGGGGGGGCTGCCGTCAGACTCAGAAAAATGTTCGCAGAAACTAAAAAATGTTTTCTTACTGGAAACTGGTTTGACAAGTTCAGTCTGTGTGTGTGTAAGTAGATTTTATACACTCATGGTTGGGACTGCTACAGGGCAGTTTTGTTGCCCTGGCCTTGGTTCTAGTAAGAATATAAACAGATTTTTCGGTTTTCTTTTTTTTTTTTGGCTTGAAAATTTCACAATCTTCTACGAGTTAAGAACACAGACTCACTGATTTTTTAAGAGCCAGACTGACTCTGACTTCTGATTCTGCCACTTCTCATGTGACCTCTGCCACGTTCCCTCTTTAAGCCTCAGTTTCCTCATCTGTAAAATGACATCATAAAAGTACCTATTCCTCAGCTCTGAGGATAAGATTGGGTTTCCTTATGTAATGCAAAGCACAAGCGATCGGTGCATATTCAGTTTGCAAAACTTTTTAGCTTTTTATCTTTATTCTCTGTAGATGTCGGCTTTATTCAGGTCTTCCCTGAAGAGCTCTGAGCAGTATTCTTGCCTTCTCATCAACATCTTTACTCTGTGAAAAGCGCCCTGCGAGGTACGAGTGGGAACAGAACAAAGGAGATCTATGACTTTCTAGGGCTCCCTCTCTCGTGGGGGTAAATATGCACAAACGTAACTACAGACCAACAGTGTGGAGGATCACTGTTAGCGCAGAGGTATAAAATTGTTAAGCCCAGGAGCACTGGAAGAGGTCCTGGCTGTGAAATGTTTGGGTTCATGCAAAATGAGAGCGCAGAGGCCCTTGTTCAAACTTCAAGATGGTGAGAGCAGAGCATTAAATCGAGCACGGGCCATTTCTGAGCACGGGGCCCCGTCTGACCGAGGGTGTCCCACACGCATGCAGCTGGTCTTGACTAGATGGGCATGTTCATTTCATGCAAGATAATGAGAGATTTATTATTGGAAGATCTAATAGCTCAACAAGACCTTGAAGAATGGAAAGAACTTTGAAGAATGAGTAGAACAGTCCAGGCGAAAGAAAAAAATTTGTGTCAAGCCCCCAGGGAATTAAAAACAGGTTTTTTATTTTCTTTTTTTAATGAGACTTATTGGGGCAAAGTAATTTGACAATAAGAAAGGAAGGGAGATAGGAAGACAGCAGAACTAAGTTTGAATTTTCTACTAAAAAAAAAAAGCAATCCAATCTGATTTTGAAAACAGATACAAGATCAGATCGATTTAGGAAGATGTCTCTGGTGGCAGAAAGATAGAAGAATCGCTTTTATGCAGGAGGCATAGGCAATAGGAATTTGCAGGTGAACGTGACATATTCCTTAACTGGGGCGATGGCAGTGCTCTTCTGTTTCTATTTCTCTGCAATCCGGTGTATGCTTTTTTTCCTTCCCCTACATGAAGCAACGACCTGTTTCTGTTTGGAAGACATCTTCAATTATACAACGCAGGCCAAAGAAAAACATAATGGAATTTTAACCAGATTGCTTTTTCCTCTGTAGACAGCTTTTCAGGAACATCTCCATTCTGGTTATAGAAAGAGAGCTTGAAAACGCCCAAATGTGCATTAAAAACCTATTATCTGTTCTTGGCCTTTCAACAGAATTGTATTCCAGAAACACCATGTCATTTTGTATTCCAGGCAATGCTTTGAAGACAACACGGGTGAAACCCTTGCCCTACCGATCGCTGCACAGAAGTGGAAGTCTGTGCACGTTCGTGTGTCTGTCTCTTGTCCTGACAAACTGTCTTCCACAGAAGGAAATTAAAACTTTCTCCCTTCCTTTTCTGTTTATCTTATAATAACTCAGCCTTGAGTCGGAGGTTCATGTTCAGCCTCCCAAAAGTGTTGCTGTCTTGTAGAAGGAGTTCCTTTTGTTTCCTAATTTATCATGTCATCAAGAAAACTAAATAAAGTTCAGGCTGACAAGGATAGGACTAGCCATCCCCTGAGAGTGGAGAACGCACACAGGGAGCTGCATTTCAGTGCCTACAAGATACAGGGAAAAGAATCTTGTCCATGTTGCAGATTCCAACGGAATGGGAGAAAAGGATGAATAGATGCTAATAATGTCAATGGGAAGTATGAAAACTGATTATAAATTTTAAGGAAGAACTTCCCTTAAGGTAAAAATTCAGAACATTGTCTTTTTTTTTTTTTCTTTCCCTTTTGCTCCTCCATTAAACCTTTACTATCTCTGTTAAACTGGGCAAATGATGTAAGTCTCTTCAAACCTTGATTCCCCACCTGCGAAAAGAACGGATGATTGTGAAGATCCCGTGAGCGTTAGAATGTCAGCATTGACATCCTCTGGCTTGGAGAGTCTCTGTCTGAGGTGCCTACCAAGAGGGTAAGATGAGAGGATCCACGTTCCTGCCCAAATATGCACCCACAAAACGCCCAGACCCTCGAGAGAAGCACTTCCTTCTCTAAACGTCTGTTTCTATGGCAAGGGTAGTCACCCTAGTCATTTTCTCCAGGACACCGTGCAGATTACAGGCAATAATTAACATTCCTTTAACCACGTGCAGCCAGCGTAGGACTGAGTCAGCAGCTGCCGGTCAAGCTCGGTCAGACTGTGTGGGGGTCGGGGGAGGGGGGTGCACGTTCAGAGGTGTCATGAAAAGCATACACTTCCAGGGCTCCAAGAATGGGGCTGAGCAGCCCTTCTTATGGTAATCATTTCATGATGTAGGTAAGTCAAATCATTATGCTGTACACCTTAAACTTACACGGTTACACGGTGCTGTATGTCAATTATATCTCAATGAAACTGGAAGGAAAACTTTTTGAGTAAAATTAAAAAATTAATTCCAAACATACGAAAGAATTTCAGTGATAGGAAAAGAACTCCCTCAGCCCGGGGGGGTCTGCTCTTTACAAACACTGTGACCAGGACCAAATGCTAAAACCTCTGTGAGACATAGCTTTCTCTTATGTCAAATGGAAGCTGGCAAGGCGTCCCCAGCCAGATCATATACTAATTACATAAAAAAGCCCATGTAAAAACTGGGGGGTATATTAAAGTATTGGGATTTTATTGGAGTATCAGAATATTCTTCAGCTTTTCAAAGAGTAGCCACATTAAGAAATTTTTTCGTTAAATATGGTGGCTTTGACATCATCTGAGCAGTTTCAAAATAATGTCCTAAGAAGGCACATGTTCTACAAAAATAAGGTTAATGGCAGGCCATATATATATATGTGGCATTTCTTTCCTTCTTGGGTAATTTCTCTGTTGCTTTTATACTTTAATGATGATTTGTTTACTCTTGATGATACAGATGGAACCAAGGTTATTTTTTTCTTTGTCTAACTTAACATAAACAAACCAGTGCGCAATACTTCCTTTTGCATTTTTTCTGTCAGTCAGGTGTATTTAAAAGAACAGAGTCTTAGTTTTCTGATCCTTGCCCTTACTACAAAACTCATAACAGAAATAACAGCCCCAGGGGTAGATATTCAAATTGGTACGTTTGTGGAGCTCCCATTAGTGATCTGGAGTATATAAAATATGTATTAAAAGGTTTCCCCATGCTCCACTTGCCCGTTCATGACCTTTGCTCCACCAGGGTACACCAGCTGGCTGCCCTGAGGGCCCAGCAGTGAAGGGACATAAAGAAAACATTTATTTTTTTTTTGAAAAGGTTAAAGCAAGGTGTTGAACTCAGGCTCTTGGTAACCTGCAATCTTACTCCAAGACTACAGCACTCAAGAGGCACATAAAATGCATTCCTCTTTCTCTCCTCTTAACTCTGCAGGCACCGATGACAAGAACCTGACAAGCACCGCCTTTTTATCCCTAGAAAACGCTAGAGTGGATCCAGAGAAATCAGAAGTTGTGAGAGGCCAAACTGGACACCAGGGTGGTTTTCTCTGTTGCAGGTACTATTCTGTACGTTTTGGTCCAGCTTTGGCTGGGGTGTGAGGGAGGACCAACGGGGCAGAGTCAGAAGAGGCAAACCAAAGGTTCATTTTACTGTTGTGGCCTGTTCCTGATGGGTGCAAAAGGGCTTTTGAAACCATCACCTTGATGTGCAAGGAAAAAACAAACAAACAAACAAAAAACCCCAGCTAACAGGCTGAATACTAAAATTCTGTTTTCCACACACACACATCTGAGTAGAATTAATTAGCACTCTTCATTTTCACACATTTTAAAGGCTCAAATGAAGCTTTGTCTAACCCTTAGAAGTTCAGTTTCTTCCCCAAGCACATTTGAAAATGTGAAATTCTATATACTGATACGAGAACATGTTTTCCACTCCTGTGAACATGAAAATAAATAGAGAAGAGAAAGAGAAAAAGAGGAAGGGAGGGAGGAAGGTAAGAAAGGAGTTAGGGAGGGAGGGAGGAAAGAAAAAAAGAAAGGGATTTGTGAAAGGAAATAAAAACCTTAATTGTCAATTTCCTCTAGTTTAGGGAGGTGTCAAGTTGATGGAAGGTGGGAGGTAGAAGTTAACAAGAGGAAAAGCAAAGATCGTAAGGATGTCAGTCTGTAACTTTTCCATCAAAGTAAAACATGATATTTGAAAGATAAAATGTTATCATATTTCACCACAGTCAATATCTTTGTAGAACTTTCCCTACATCTCCATCCCCAAACCCGCGAAACTTTAATACGCACAGAAAAATCATAAAGAAACGGGAAGTTGATACCTAAAAAACTCTACCTTCCTTATTAAAACCTCACTTGTGGAGAGGTCTACATGACAGCAAAGAAACATCTGGAAGCTGGTGATTAAACGAGTGTTTCTTATTTTAATCCAAACATACAGCATTGTGCAGTCACCTAAAAGTGTGTACTGACAAAAACTCTGCAGCACAGAAACTGTATTTCCTCTTTGGAAGATATGGTCCCTTGTTCTTTATTTTTAGATACCCAGGCTGCAGAACGGGTTTATCATCATGGCTTGGAAACGGTCATTAGAGACAGCCTTGTTACTACACCCATGTGTGGCACAGAGTACAATGTCAATACTATACCCCAAGATGTAAGATTCTCCCAGCACTGCAGGGCTGAAAACTGGAGAGACTACATTCGTGAATACATCCAGAAGCATGGCTGTAACTGCAATTCAAGTTGGGTCAGTACATCCAGGATGTCTGGTAAAGACTCGGAGTACTGCAGAGCAGGATGAAACAGCCCCATCCCACTCCACCCCCACCACAGGGCATGGGGTTCCTTCAGGGATTTTAAACATTGCATGTATCTTCCTCAGTGCCTAATTTACTACTGAAGAATGATTTGGCCTCTGGAAGTAATTTAGGTAGTAAATAGGGGGTGATGATCAGGATAAAGATAGTCTGTAATTTCGGGTTAGAATCCATGACCCAACATAGCAATTTCTCAGCAGTTTATAATTTTTGCTTCCAATCTTGAACTGGGTAGAGTACAAGTGTAAGGAAAAAAATGACTGTTTTTCCTTCCAATATTCTAAATACTTCATCTAGACTTGGGTGAGTTTTTGAATTTTCATTATGTTAGAAAAGATAAGATTATCTTAAATCATTTCTTTGTGTGCCTGGTAATCAGACTGGCACAAAGATTCTCCATACTTCTCATATCACTTTGTAAGTTTATCACATGTACACATACATACATGAACATGAACTGTTTATATTTATCAGTCTATCAGTTGCTGTTAATATAATTTTTGAAGTTTAAATTTTTTTTTATTTGGACAGTATTATATTAGGTATGGAAAAAGTATATACCTTTAATGAAAAGTGTTTCAATTTTTGCTAAAGAGAATATGGGAAATGTGACGTGAATCTCTGACAGGAACAGCGGTGTTTTATTTATGAACATCAAGGGACCTCAAAATCAACAGAGGTTCAGAGGCTAAATTGCTGTCTTAATGCTAGTCATATTCTTACCTAGCTTATTGAAAATGTTTTATCATATTGTATACCCATACAGTTGTAGAGCAGCAAATCTTTAAAAAAATGCTAAGTTGGAGAATATTAATCACCCAAGAAATTATGTATCATCTGAGGCTTGGAATTGAAATGAAGTGTACAGTTTGTGACAACCACCTGCAGATTTGCAAAGCCACCACACTGTCATCAACTATCTGAGAAGCAGGACGTCAAGTTGAAAGGAAGATTAAGGGAGGCACATTCTTTTCCAAGAAAATAATTAAAGATAAAAGTGAAGTATGCTTTCTATATTTGTATTATAGAAACAAACTGACCTCTTATTTTTAAAACAATACAAATGGCTTGTGGAAGTTGACAGCCATCCTTTCCGCCCCTCCCCTCCGCCAAAACACACACAATTTTTTCTCAGGAAATGCATGGGGCTGTGAGGATTTTTCCTAACGGAGGTAAAGAGGCTAAATATCTAGAATCCACAGTCTCTCCTCATTCACGTATAAACCTTTACATATTGTGAAGTTAGCAGTTTTGTTGATTAAGCCATTAGCATAATGAAACAGCTGGTTTATTGAGCACTTCGGGTAATGGAGCCATCATTAACTGCACCTCGGAAGGAGCACATAGGTTACAGACGCCCATCACTGAATGTATTGGAGAAAAATGGGTTTTTTTAAGTTATAATTTTATGGCAAATGTAGTATCAAATATAATCATTAAAGTATTAATGTGGCATAGTATTTTGGTATTGAAAGAAACACAGCATTACATAAAAGTAATGCTGTTTACTTCAGGAAGAACTCTGTCTAACCAAGATAATTTCTACACGTCTTTAATGAAGGAAACTTAGCATTTCGCTTGATAATTACCCCTGAAGTCTAACAATAGGTCTATTCAAGAGCTTTTGTTATACGTAATAAAATAGTTGCTCCAATTTTTACCAGTTTCTCCCGGGAGAGAAATAATTAATTCCCATTCTTCGAATGCCTTAAAAGGCTTTCAGGTAAATGTTTCTGTCTTGTGACAAGCGTGAGGATATCTCTGGGACCATGGCCTGGTCTCCATGCAGTTCAGATGGGTGGTGGTTGTTAAGTTTATTGCAGTGGAGAAGGTAGAAGAATCTCATATGAATTGCTAACTATGATCAAATCAGTCACATGTAACATGAAACAATTTGACAAATGAAAAATAGGATATCTCCAGTTGTTTTGATTCTGTAATTACACCAATGTATATAGATCTATAACCAAGTATTTTTTCATTACGCCCCATTGATAGGGGAGCACATAAAAGCTATAGAGGTTCTAAGGGCAATAAGATATTATATTGTGCAGAGTTCCAAAGGACACCTGAGGCTCATCATGGACCAGCCATCCCTTCTCTGATGGGATACCTAGGTGGTTGAAATGAAAGGGAATTCAAATGTCACTTAATTATTAACTATGCTAAACCGCAAAACCCAGTTATTTGGTAAAGCGAACTGAGCAAATGGTTTAAACTAGACCCGAGTGGAATCTATTCTTCCTCCAAGAATACATCTTACCACCAGATGGCCACAAGAAACTAAAGCAACCAGTGCTTACAAGAAAAAGAAAAGAAGAGAAAAATTACAGATATCTGCTGGCTTTCTTGTCCAGCCAATTTCTAGAGTAGGAAGCCAGTAAGACACACTGACTTAATAAGTAAATGTGGCCAATCAGGTGTGTCCTAAATCTGAGCGAGTCAGGTTAGTATTCCATCCACCTGCCAGAGAACGAAGACAGTAGTGGACAGAGTGCAGAAACCTTAACTCCTCATTTAGCAGGACTGTAGCGTGTTGGAGAATTCAGGCCTATCCTCTTATGCTGTAGGTAGGATACAGGACTCCCTCGGTACCTGCAGGGGATTAGGCCCAGGACCCCAGAGGATACAGTAATCTGTGATGCTCAATTCCCTTATATAAAATGGCATACTATTTGTATATAAGCTAGAAACATCTTTAAATCATCTCTAAATTACTTATAATACCTAATGCAATATAAATATCATGTAAATAGTTGTAAATACAAAGTAAATGTTATGTGAATAGTTGCAACCATGCAGCAAATTCAAATTTTGCTCTTTAGAACTTTCTGGAATTTTTTTGGAATATTTTTGATCAATTGGTTGAATGTGGAACCCATGGATACAGAGGGCCGACTAGGCTTCACAGAAACAGACAGAGGCACCAGTTCTCCAGGATATCCTGCCACAGCACATGTTTCACATGTCTTTTCCACAACTAAGCGGGAGTCAGGGAACTCTATACAAGAACTCCCAACCATTTGGGGAAGCTCCCCAAAGAAGAAATTTCAGGGGAGTGATCTGAAGTTGGAATCCTTTGCTCTGTAGGCAAAAGTTCTACTAAATAGAATAACTTCAGCGTTCTTTCCTAGTGCTGCCTAATATTGAAAAACGTTCCTTTCAACTATACAATACAGTGTTATCAGCTATAGTCACCATGTGTTCGTCAGTGGATGAATGGACAAAGAAGATGTGATGTATACACACAATGAAATATTATTCAGCCACAAGAAGGAAGGAAATCCTGATTTTTGTGATAATATGGTTGGACCTCGAGGGCATTATGCTAAGTGAAACAAGCCAGAGAGAGAAAGACAAACACTGCATGGGCTCACCTACATGTGGAATCTAAGAAAAAAGTCAAACATAAAGACAGACAATAGAAAACTAGTTGCCAGTTGTGGTGGTGGGGAGAGTAGGAAGAGGCTGGAAAAGAGTAGAAACTTCCATCTATAAGGTGAATAAGGTATGTCTGGGGATCTAACGTGTAACAGGGAAAGGCTATGCTTACTGATATCTGTATGCCTGGCAATAAATGTCTGATGAATGAATGGAGCAGTGAGACATACCATTAATTCTTGAGGTAAGAGTCATTTGAAGAAAGATACATAACCGAACACATCAAACATAACAACTATTCATTCTGACTTGTAGGCCAAAAGATAATGACACAAACTATTCGTGCATTTTATTAATTACACACATGTGGCTGTTATTCAGCTCAAAGTCATAAAGCAACATGAGGAGATGCCAAAGAGGAGCATCCAGAAGAATTCCAAGCAGCTCTGAATATTACTAAGATTGTTCTGGCTGACTCCAATCCATAGAGCATGCCTAAGTGATTAGAGGAATAATTTTTAAGAGGAGACATCCAGGCTTCCATCCTTAACATGGAAGCTGTAGATATTCATCAGTCATTCAACAAAACGCCAAGAGCACTATATTTCAGGGACTGTGCTAGACATCAAGGGTTCAGAGATAAAGAAAGAATAACTCTTGGCCTCATGGAAATCCCATTTTAGCAAGGTATGCAGACATCAGAAAGCATAGACTTCAAAGCGTTGGGAATGTGGGAAAGGACGGATTCACTTTTCATTTGCATCTAGATGACCTACAACACCTCGCAAGGGAGATTTCTTCATAGCTCATCAATTTTATTTTTAGCCTCTGTGCCACCCTTGCTTGCTAAAGCCATGTTGGTCTTTTTTCAGTTCTTCGGAGAAGCCAAGCTTTTTCCCACCTCAGATCCTTTGCAATGGGACTCTTTCTCCCCAACTTTGTATGTGTTAGTTCCTTCTCATACTTAAATGAGACCTAATCAGAAAGGCCATTCCTGGCCATCACATCTCAAGCATGTCCATCCTCTCACTTTTTTATATCAGCCATTTGTGTTCTCTTTCATTGTACTCATCAGAACTTACACTCATTTTTTAATTTGACTCTTAACTTCTTGACTGTGAGCTCCAAGAGAGCTGAGAGAGCTTTTCTCGGGTTTACTTACTCTGTATCCGCAGCAGAGGGTCTGGCTCATAGTGAGGCACTCAGTCAGTGGTGGTTGAACGGCTGTGAGGTGCATGTGATATTCATGATAGCTCGTTTTTACCTCCTTTTCCATCCTTCTGAACTTCTACTTCCCATCTCATATTTTATGTTTTCATAATACTGAATTGCTCGCAGCCATTGAGAAATGACACATTACACACTTTGATACATTTTCTCCTGCTCCTATGTTTGCCTGGATAATCATCTACACTTCCCTTCCTTCGAAGCCGGGATGACTTATTAAGCCTCAACTCAGGCATCATCCCACTAGGAAACCTTCCTGAAAATCTAGGCTATGCTAAGTCTGCCTTCACTGAGATCCATTACACTCTGGGTTCTCTCTATAATAACACTTTCCATGTTACATTAAAATGATCTGTTTTTGGCTGACTCCCAACCTCCCCAATCACATATCTGTATTCATATTCCTTTAGGGGAAGACTCACATCTTATTCCATTCTGTATTCTATCTCCAAGTCAAGTGTCTAACAAGTATTTTTGGATGAAACTATTTTTGAACTTTATGTTTCAAGTAATAGAAATTTCAAGAGTATTATACCTAAATGTGATATGGTCAATTCTGTGCTTTTAAATAATCACCTAACAGCTGTATGGAGGTTGGATTGTAATAGGCAGAGCCTATTAAAGCCTAAAAAGAAGATGAGACACCGTGATGGGGCAAGCAAGAAATGCTGAACTGGGGGCAGTGGCCAGGCAGTCATTCTAAGAATCAATAGTGGGTGAGGGAAATAGGCACAGGTTGATAAAAGGGTACAGACTCTTCAGTTATAAGATGAAAAAGGTCTAAGGATCCCACATACAACATGATGACTACAGCTGACAGCACTGTATCGTACAACTGAAATTTGCTAAGAGGATGGAAATTATAGGTTCTCACCAAAAAAGTGGAGGGGGCGATAAACAAGGTGATGGTTATGTTAATTAACTCAATGGGGGGGAATCCTTTTACAATGTGTATCAAATCATCACATAGTACACTTCAAATATCTTAACAGTTTTGCCAGTTATGAATCAATAAGACAGAAGGGCTACATTGAAATGGTGATGACAGGGAAGGTGAACTGAAAAGAGGCAGGAATCTAAAATGATCAAGTTTTCTGATCTGATTAACGAATGGAGCGTCTAACCACCTATAAAAAGCAAAATGATACATGATGAGGCTGCTAACGTGGTGTGAGTCAGTCTTCAAATACTTACCAATAATGTGAAATGAGAATGTATCTTTCATTTTTTCTACCTGTAAGTCCATTAGCCTGTCCTGTTCATTCTGTATAATTTGGAATGCAACCAATTTTTTATATTGTACTTTCCTAAAAGATGGTACAGGCTCTTGGTAAACTAATCAATTTTACACTTTTAGTTCAATTGTGAGTATCAACTTCCAAATGTTATGAACCTTTCTCTTGACATCTATATAATTCTACATAATTTTCAACTGCTTTCAATTTCATCACTTAGTTGAGCTTCATTCCAGTTACTTAAATGATGAATAGAAAAATCAAATATAAGATTTAAAACATTATGCTAATGTAATATGTTTTTTCCTGTGTGGAAACTTAGATATACACCAAAGGAAAAAAGCCTTACAAAAATTTTGATTTAAGGTGGAAAATAAATTAAACAAGAAACCCCAAAACAGCTGAAATGCTAGACTTTATCCGACCTATTCTATTCACTATTAGAATCAAATTTTGAAAGGAGTATTTCATAAGGATGCAATTCCAGGGTGTGATCCATGAAGGTCTCCTGAGCGTGCTGATTTAGTGACATACAGTACAACGAATAAGAGCACAGGACCTGAAGTCAGAGAGGCTTCCTCAAACTTTTTCTTTCTGAAAAAATTTCTTAATTTCTCTCTGAGCTCCATCCCATTGTAAAATGAGAAAAATAACTGAATTAGTTAAGATTTTATAGGATGCAAGTTTCAAAAATGCAATTCAAATTAGTTTAAGAGCAGAAAGGGATTTATGACCTCAGGTTACTGAAAAGTGCTAAAGATGGTAAGTGCTGACTTACTTCAGCAGTATCTGTGTGCTCACACAATGGCTCTTTCTCTCGCCATCACTCGTGAATGTTTTCTTCAGGTTGGCTTGATTCCCAGCCAGGAGCCAGGGCCTATACACGTGATGGGAAAGTTGCTAGCTCAGTTTTTTTCTCTCTCTCTCTTTTTTTTTTTTTTTTTTTTGTACCATGAGCTGAGAGGTCTTATATAATTTTGGAACTGTCAGAGAAAAAATAGCAGCTTTCCCGGGGAGGCACAATTATTCATGCTTGGATCATGTGATCAGCCCTGAACCAATTCTGGTTTCAGAAATAAAAGTAATTCTGATTGTTCAGACCATGGGTCCAGACAGCATTTGGTCCCGGGCAACAAAATCAAATCGATCCAACCACAGGTTTCTGCAGAACTCCTGCCGAATAACGAAGGAGTGCTCCCTTAAGGAGGAGAGAACAGAGAAACAAACAAAAATTTTCCATTATAATAATACACATTCCCAATGGTTGGAATGTTAAATTAGATAATATATAACAGCACATCATAAAACTCAATGAGAGTGGATTTATTATTAATTACTGTTGTATAATGTTAATATAATCATGAATTATTCTTATCTTTTGCCCATAGAGGAGAAGTCTGTCTCTGCCTGACCAGTTCCTGGACCTTTGTTGTTCAGGTTAAAGAAAAAGATAAGAAACACAGTGCTGAAGAATTGAAGACAGTAATAGGGACCGTATATTGAACAAATATTTACTGAGTCCCTGCTTTGTGCTAGACGGTTCTAGGTCCTGGGACACGGTGGTGAAACCAAACAGATTCCTCTCTTGTGTAAACAAAATAACCTCAGGTAGGATCGAAGGTTTCTAGAAAAGTAAAACAAGTAATAATGCTAAAAACTGCCTAGGAGTGAATTACTTCTGATTGAGTGGCATGAAGAGAACTTGGCAAGAAAGTGATAAGAAATAACACCTGTTGACTGGAAAGTAGTGGGTGAGAGGGAGGAACAGAGAAACAAAGATGGAGAGAGAGAAAACAGGGGCCTCATGGGTTATGACGAAGGATTTCAATTTGATTCATTTGAATCTAAAAGTAATAGACGCCATTGAAAGATTCTGATCAAGAATAAAATCTGATCTGTTCCAGGTTACTAAAAAATCATGCTTTCTTATTTTTAAAAAAATATTAACTGGGACAAAAGCGGAAACAGGAACACTAATTAGGGAGTCTTTGCATCCCATGCAGTGGTGATGGTGATGGTGATGTGAACTATGAAGATCACAGCAGAGGGGAAAGGAAAAGGGGATCAGTGCTAGACAATTTCGGAGCTAAAACCGACAAAACTCAGTGCTGGGTTGTATACAGAAAACTGAAAAGAAGTATCAAGGACACTTCCTAGGTTTTAGTTTTGAGCAACCAGGGGGATGAAAATATAAGAGGAGAAATAAATGTGAGGATACAAGACTCAGTGAGAGTTCCCTTTCGGCCACGCTAAATTTGAGCTCCCTACTAGACACGCAGGCGGCAAGGTCGGATAGGCAGGCGATCACACGAGTCTGGAGTGGTCGGGCTGAAGACACACGTGCCAGAGTCTTGAGCATAGAAATGATATCAAAGCCTCGCGATTAAATGAGATATCCCAGCAAGAGGTTTTCATACAGGTATGCAGAGGGCCGAGCACTAAACTCTGGGACCCAAATATTAGGGTGTCGGGCACAGAAGGAAAAGACAACAACTGAGACATTGAAGGACACAGGTTATTAGCGAAGTAAGAAACAGGAAACCATGAAATTGTGATGTTGCAGACAACGTTTTCAAGAAGGGAGTGATTCAAGATGTCAAACACTTTTGAGAGATGAAGTCTGACAGTGTCAGAGGAGTGACCATTGGATTACACAGCACGAAGGTCACTGGTGACCTGGACAAGAAGAGTTTTAGTGGACTGATGGCAATGGAAGCCCAAATGGAGTGCGTTGTAAAGAAAACATGGAGTGAAGAATAGGAGACTAGAACTGTAGTTATAGGCCGGTGTGCTCAAAGGATGGTTTTCTTAAGCCATGAAATATTAAAACAAGATGATGTTAATAACCCAGAAGAGAATGTGAAGCTGAAATGCCAAAAAAAAAAGAAAAAAGGTGCTGGGGTGGTAATTATTTGTGGATAAAATTCTAAGTAGAGAAGAATGAGATTGAAAGAACCAGTGGAGGAATTGCCTTAGACGGGGGCAGGAGCCCTCATCCACCCACCACAGGAGAGAAGGAAGGTACAGCATGTGGAGGGAGATGGAAGCATTTAGATGGATTTAATGGCAGAGAAAAGAGAACATTTCCTTCTGAGAACTTCTATTTTCTCAGTGAAATGAGTGACTGTGCCATCATCTGATAATTTAAAACATGGGAGGATATTGGAGGTAACAATTTGCTTTATTTTTAAAATAAAATTTTAACTTTTATTCCTTTGTTTTATTTTCATCCTGATTTATATGATTAATATTTCTGGGCCTCACAAAATTCTTATCCTATAAATTAAGTACGATTGTAATCTATGTTATGAATAGGTAAAAGGATGTTACATGATTTTTCCAAGGTCATTCTAAAAATTATTTTAGAAGACCTGAGATCAAAATAAAATTACTTATTCCAAGTTTCCTGTCACTTCGCTGAATTAGCTTTCACTCTCTCTCTGGCACAGTTAACTTGGTAACATTCTCCTGTTCAAAGTGTAATTTTGGATGAAATAACCATATATCAATCCAAAGAGATTTTAAAGTACCAAGAGTGCTTTCCGGATTATAAATTTCTAGGGGACTTTACTTCATATAGACCACAAAATATATTCAAATTAGCTAATAAAGAGTCAAAAGTTATTTCACACTAGGAATTAGGCAGATGTCAAAGGGGAATTGTAAAATGTAATCATTGTAGTGACTGCTTACTTTACATTCAGGCTGCTGCTCCTTTCCGTGCAATTCGTCATGTAGATAATGATTTAAGTGGCTGTAAATTCTTGTCTTAAGATCACTATTCCAGATTTTAAAAAAATTTTCTCATTTAGATCTCAATTAGCACCAAGACAACAGACATTTAAAAACAGCTAGCAAAAGATGATTTTCATATGTTAGAATTCTCATGTATGAAAGTCGTATTTATCAAATATATTTATGCTGCATCGCCAAAAAAAACTTCATTTAGAAAAAAACCCTGATTTTTATTGATTTCTTTTCAACCACTAACAAAAGGACTAAGAATAACAGATCTATATCTGTGGTTGTAGATACAGATAGATAGGTAAGTTTGCCTCACAAAATAACTATGTGATGATTATGATAAAGATACAAATGTGAAAAGCCATCAATATGTGCATTATTTTCATGAGCTTTATTCTCCCCTAATTAAAATGAGAATAATAATGACCTTAGAATACAGTGAAGTTTATTATTACCATTTCCTGGCCCTTGGTAATTTTTGTCCCTCTGAAACTTCAGGGAAAGAAAAGAGTAAACCCTCCTTGAAACCTACACATTCACGTGTCAGAGATGCCAGTAATCTTAAGGGCCAGATAACTTATACGAACATCACACTTCACAGGACAACATTCCATCCCCAACAGAATCCATGTCACTTCTCTTTAGGGAAAACAAATCAAATCAAATCAAAACAGAACCAGACACACTTTCCAATTTTGCAGCCAGAATATATCAAAGCGACGTTTTCTTAGAAGAAAAGAAAAATCAATAGGCATACACTCCTGCAGTACACGAATCAGAGAGTCCTGAATTTCCAGTGTTCCACTGTCTGTCAGTGTCCTGCAAGGGGTATTTGTCATTGTCACAATTATTAGACTCTTCAAATAGAGACATGTTCCAGAATCCTCCAGGAGATAGATTTCAATAGCACTTTGGGCAATTTACATGACTGGCTTCCCCACTCAGCTGAGAAAAAGCCCTCAGCTCATTGAGGCTTGCTCAAGGGGAGGGGCACTCTGGTCTTTGGTAACCTAACTGGCTTCCACTCTGCCCTGCCCCAGAGTAGATAATAACCCTCCAAGTGGCCTTGTCTGCTTTCACTCCACTCTCCTCTTTCTCTGTTCTTCTCCTCCCCATTTTTGTAGTTTCCTTGCTTCCGACATTTATCTCTTGCAGCAGAAAATAAGAGGATATGATTTAGAAGTGGTGAATATGAATTGGCAAAGAAATACTGTTTGAATAAATGCCTTTATTTCTTCCAAGTTCTAACTGGATCATCTCTTTGGGAAGGGCAAAATGCACATTCAAAAAAGTTGTCTGGGCGATGCATAGAATTAATAGGAGTATTTTCTCTAGTCAAGTTTATTTCGCTGTTTAGGGAGTATATAAAATAAGACTTATCTCCTGTTTGTAACTTTATTAGGGAAAATGCACAGTTTACCTAACGTGGTGAGATGAGGTCTAAAAATACCAAATTATAGCTTGTGCAATTAAACACCATATATAAGCTATATGAACTGGTTTATAAAAGCAAAAGTTTGGATTAGTTGATGGTCTCCATGTTGGAATGTAAACATTTAAGGGAATTTTTATAATCCATTACAGGTGCAGAAAGAATATATTTTGTTTCATAATTTTTACTTTCTATTTTTGTATACGTTTAACAATGTACTTAATATGCATCCATAGATAAAATGTATAACTATATAAATAAATTGGCATTGGGCAATTGAAGTTTTGGAAGACCTTTGGATAAGAGTATCTTCTGCACCTAAATAGCATTTTTAGCCATATCCAATAATATCTCTGATAATCTTCTCTTTTTAAGATTTCTGAATGGTAATTTTCAATTTGGCGTAAATGTTGGCTATTTACAGACATGTCGTAATTAATACCTAGGCCTAGTCAGGGTCTTTTTTAAAGCTATAGAGAGACCCTCAAAGCTGACTGTTGATCATGGGGAGGTTAGTCATCTAACCACACAGCAGATGGCATTTTCACTTGTTTTAGTCTAAGTTCACCATTCTCCTCGGAGCCAGTTATCCGTGTGAGTGGCACCACAATCTACTACTCTAGTGGGACTTACGGAGGACACAGCACTATATGGAAAGCATTTTCTGAACAATACTTGTCTTGGTATCCAGAGACAACACCCTCAAGGTGTGTAGTGGGAACCACATGGAGAAAGAGAGATTATACTACATAAGGCTCTGTTTTCCCCTCTATGAAAAGTAAGACTGAAATCCTCTTTCTTAAGTTCTTGGTGAGATGTCTGCTGAAGGATTCTGAATTTTCAAAATCCTCTTTGTATAAATAATTACTACTGATTTCAAAATCATTTCTTCAGTCACCATGATAATTCTTGGCAGAAAAACAAAAAATCTTAACACGATAAATGCAATACCAAGGGCCAATATTAGGAGAAAATGCTACATATAATTAATACCAGGGAAATACAAAATGTTAACCAACAACGGGCAAGTGTTTAAATACTAGTTTAACACTTCCACTTGCTAGCTGTAAGACGCTGGGTGAATTTAACCACGACACATCTTATTTTTTTTCTCATTTGAAAAACTTGGATAATTATAACCTACCCAGCAATGTGTTTCTGTGGTTGAATGCCTGGACTGCATTTCATGATTAATAAAGTGTAGCTGTCATCATGATGACGATGATGATGTTGGCAGTGCAGAATCTGACCAAAATGTCAAGTCTTTACCTAACTTCTTAGAATCATTTGGATTGTACACACACACTGCAGGGACTGCTTTTAGCTCAAATTTCAGATGTTCTACTTGGGCTGAAAATGCCCACTGATGTTAGTGTAAGAAAACTTTTGGTTACTACAGAATTAGTGTCCGTAGAATCTGCAAAGTCTAGGAAGTCAGAGGTTCATGCGCTTGACTGTCCGTCTCTGACCTTCCACTACAAGGTAAAGGTGGGAAAACGGTTAAGTATCACCTGCCGAGTGATAACAGAGGAGTAACGCGATGAGATGGCCAAATCTAAGCCAATTCAGGGTAAATTAAAGAGCGTCCTGCTTCGTCACGATTGTGGGCTTTACAACTAGATCTCAGTTTGAATCTCAGTTCGCACATCTAGACGCGCGATGCTGAGGAAGTAACAACCTCAGTGAGCCTGTTTTCTCCTGGCGAAGTACATCCCCTTATAGCCATTTGTGAAGTGCTCTTGGGAGGATCAAAAGAGACATCACTGAAGATGCCCAGGAGAAGGCTTAAAACCTTCTTAGTTGCTATTTAAGATTGGTGAGATGTTTTTCTTTTTTCCCAGAGAAATACCTGTGAACTACTGTGCAAGTTCATAAATAATATATTTTTTAAAAAGTGAGGTGAAAATATAGAGTGAAAATAAGCAATGGTGCCTGGGGGATATGCCCGTTGAGCAAAAGACTCCTTGATAATTAGGGAGGAAATTAAAATTCCATATTTAGCTAACAAACATTAAAGAAAGATAAAGGTGGTATTGAGCAGCCCTCAGAATGTGTTCTCTTTCCCTCATTTTCTACTCCAACTAATTGCCAAGGACAACAGAACCGTTCTGTTAATTCGCAGTAATGATGAGAAGCCCCACTGCAAGTCACTGAATATCTGAGATTAATCGCTAAATAAATAAGTCCCTTTAAAGAGAAGAAACATAACAGTGCTGAGATACAGGAGGCAATATGTTCATTCTGTAATTGCAGCTGAATTTTAACGGCTTTGGCTAATCCTGTATTCCACACACGCGAATGCTCTTAACACATCTGAAGTAAAATCATATGGCCTCACCATTTCCATGTCTGACTGGAATCAGTATCTAAATACGGAACCAGTCCATTAAGAAATCTGGATGACTATTTCATATTAACATATGCCATCTCCATATTTTAAAATGGCTTTCATTACCTTCTCATTTTTAAATTTGATAATCCCTCAAACACTGGAGTGCCACAATTACCATCAAGCAAAGTCACATGAGGTCAGCAAGCAAGGCAGCAGCCATAACATTATGAATTGGTTCCAATAGACTATATTCTCCAGCAGTACTGACCACGACACTGAGGCAATCATGCCATCACCTGCTGTGTCTGTAAAAATGGTGGCAGCAAATAGCTCAGCTGTCCTCAGACTGTTCGGTTTTACATAAAAAAGACATTTACTCTCCAGCAGAGGACTGAAGGGTGTTGAAATGAGGTGGGCAGAAACAAAAGCCAAGTTTGCATACACAAGAAAGCAAGCCATTATTCTAGAACCCAGAGCACTCTATCCCACCTTATCCGTGTCTGATACACCAATGTGAACTTATTTGATAGTAAGTAATGCATTTTTAAAGAGAGGGTCCCAAATTCAATTTATACCTCGCAGTCCAAGTAAGAAAGTAAGACTGACAAATCTCCCTCTATAAATCCCCATGATTTCATACTCCTTTTGGTCAAATTGGGGAAAAGGCAGAGCAGAAAATGGGGCTTTGCTCTGTGAGGAGGCTGCGTAAGTAGAAAGTTTGTTTTTAAGGTACTGCAGGAGACCTCAGCTACATCAAGGAGACAGATATGACAGAAATAATATTTGCCAAAAACTAAAGGGGATTAAAAGGGAAAAGAGTCAAGCTAATGAAACTTCTTATTGGAAAAACTGAAAAATTATTATGTCATCATTAATAGGGTTCCTGTTGTAAGGTTATTCGAGTTTGAAGACAGTATAAAATGTCCTTCTGAGGATCTATATGCTACTAGTGAGCAAAGGAAAACAGATGCAATTCATTCTGAACACCTTGTAATTTCCCAGTTCAGGAAAAGATGAGCATTTCCGGGAGAGGAACTGCTACAACGGAAACTACGAGGACTGGAAAGCTCCGCCCCAGGGCTGTCTCACAGACAAGTTTGCATGACATAACTAGTCGCTGACATTGGCTGGAACGGCTGCTGGAGGATGAGCCTACTTGCCTTACCCTCACTTTCAAAACTGCTTTCTAACGTGTGTGGCTTGTCTATATCCACGACTGTACTTAATTTTAATAAAAAGGAACTTGATTGTACCCTCTGCCCTATTGATTTTTTTTTAATGTACGGACATCTTTTAAAATTGCAGCACAAAATACCTTAACTTTTGGTTCTTACCTTTGATTATAACCTTGAAGTTTACACTCTCCAATTCTTATTAAGAACAGAGCTAGAATTCATCCATATATCCACATATTCTAAATTTTCTCCTAAAGTCAAGCCTGGCCGTCACAATAATATGTTTTTGTTGCCCCTTGTAAAAACACTCACAAAGTTTCAGCACTCTGTCGCTGACATAGACTGAGAGAGATAATAGACTTGTGGATCACTGTTTATTCATTATAGTGATAATGTTAGAGACATCACCAAGATGCACCTTAAGAAGACTAATGGGAAACATTTCTTCTGACTCCAAAATGAAGGAAAGCAATGATTCTCATAAACAACAGAGTCATATTTATTGTCTGCATACTATTTCTTGTAAATGGTGGTGTGTGTCTCTGCTTTCGCTCTCCAATAACTCAGAGACAAGACATTGGTTTGCTTCTAGCAATTGCGTATCAACTACACAATACCAATATATATACACGTATAGATAGATTTGTTAACTTTTCTTCCTGAATGCATCAGTTTCCTATTGCTGCGTAACAAACTACCCAAAACATTATGGATTAAAAGCAACAAAGCCTAATTATCTCATAATTTCTGCAGGTGCACCTTTGCTTGGTGCCTCTGCCCCAGGGTCTCTTGCAAGTTTGCAACCAGTTTTGGTGAGGGCTGTCTTCTCAACTAAGGGTTTAATTAAAGGAGGGTCTGCTGCCACACTCACTCACGTAGTTGCTGATAGGACCCGGCACTTCCCAGGTTGTTGGGTTGAAATTCTCAGTTTCTGACTGTGGTCCAAGGCCTTGCTCAGTTCCATGTCAAGAGGCCCTTTCCAGAGGTCAGCTCACATTCATGGCAGACTAAGCAAGCAATAGAGAAAGCAATAAAGATGCAAGTCACTGTATTTTGTAACCTAATCTCAGAAGTGATGTCCCATCACTTCTAGTATATTCTATTCAATTACAAGGAAGCCACCAGGTCCAGCTTACACTCAAAAGAAGGGAATTGCACAAAAGCATGGAGACAAAGAGGTGAGGTCATTGGGGGCCAACTCAGAGGCTAACACTTTTTTATTTTCTTATAAAGACTTCTCTTTTGCCTAAGTCTTTGATATTTTTATTCTTTGTATTATATATACTACAGTGACCTTGCTTAAAATGCATACACATATCATATGATAACATATGGTATGTCTTTAATAAACGTCTACAGTGTTAGACTGAACAGCCTTGGTCATTCACTTTAGCAAATGCAATAATTACTTTATTTATCCATTTACTTGCCATAGATCTGTTCTGAGGACACCATGATTTTTAAAAAAGAAAAAAGTCCTGCCTTCAAGAGTGGATGTGGGGAGTTGGCGTAGAAAGTAAAACTCTAATCATCACCGATTCAATTCGTTAAAGGTCACAGATTCAGTGCCCACAATGGCCAGGTACTCTTATGGCCATAAGGGGTTCTGATTCTGTAGGACAGAGAAATAGGAGCTTAGGTTCTAGGTGAGAGGCAGAGATTGAAGAAGGCTACATGTTTCACACAGAAACTGGTGATTTTTTTGGTAAACAGTTTAACAGTTTGCTGTATTTCACCATGACATCTGCATGAATATCATGTACTTCATGCAAAAAATGCAGTGTTCAAATAACCCTGGCGTGAGTCTCCCCCACCCCCCATCACAGCAGACTCGACAGAATGACTGCGCCAAAGTCCTGCTGCTGTGACAGGGGAGCCTTGCAGTTCCTCTTTGGGCTCTGGGTCGCGGTAGTCACAGGCTAAAATTGCTGGAACTCTTTTTTTATTAGACACCTGGTACCACACAGTTCATCAAAATGGCAGAAGAATATTTTTAATTTGGCAAGTTTTATTAAAGTTCAACAAATCCAAAAATGTGCATGAATCACAAAGTTTAAAAAATTGTATTTTTCTAATCTGGAGAACTCAAAACTCTAGGGAGACGAAGTAAAACACAAGGATTATGATTCTGTATTTTTGAAAGCTCTGATACAAATGAGAGAGTTCCCAACTCATGGCTCCTGTCCCAGGGCCAATTCCAGGGCATCACATCACGTTGTTCTAAAAGAGAAATTATGTATGTAGAATCTATCTTAAGAGACTCTTAAACATTTTGTTTGTTTGTATTTTAAGTGTTCAATAGCAAAAATTTACTTAAGTAATTCCTCATGGTAAGATCGACCATAATTAAATGTTCAAGTCAATTTTGGAAAAATCCAAGTTGAATAAGTTTAAATACTTTATTTTTTATAGCTAGATTTCTCTAAGTCTCTAATATGTTAAAGCTCAATGTTAATTTTACTCACCATCCAAATGTTTATTAATGTGAATTATATTTCTGAATATAAATCCTCTTTGCCTACTAAGGATAAACTCAATCCTGTCTTGATATATTTTCTTTTTTTAAATACACATTGGATTTGACTTTCAAGTTTTTAAATATAAATTACTTTTAGGATTTTTATTAAAATCTGTATCAACAAGTAAAACTGACCTATAATTTTCCATTTTACATATCTTTTTTGGCTTCTGATACAAGAGTTATGCTTCTCTTGTAAAGTGAATTGGATGTTCCTTCTTTTCTAACCATTAAGAAGAGTTTGTTAAATTAAAAATTAAATAAATTAAGGATATTCTGCATTTTGAACATTTGATAGAATTCACCTGTAAGACCATCTAATTCTGTTGTTTTATTTAAAGACTTTTATTTTCATTTATCTGTTTACTTGAAGATTTGAAGGCTTTTTCATAACACTTACAGAATTATTTATGCTTTTACCCTCTTTAAATTATTTCTACACATTATATTTTCCCAGGAATTTGTCCATTTCATCTCAGATTTCAAAATTGTAGGAATATAGTTGTTGGTAGTGTTATTATTACCTTTTTAATTTCTATTTATAGGATGGGCCCCTTTTCATTTACGGTATTATTTATTTGGGTCTTCCTTCTCTTGATCAGTATTGCCAGGGATTCAACTCTTTTACAGGGTGTTGATTTTCATGCATTCTCGGGTCCCTCATCTGATTTTTGTGTTTCTACAATATATTCCACAACTTCAGTCCCTTCTCTGGACTGTGAACTCCACTCTCATGCATGGTCTTCAGTCCTGCTTTCTCCCTGCATTTGGATTTCCTTGATTAGTTTTGTATGAGATACTTTCCACTACTGTAGGAATGTTCCCTACATATAACCTTAACCCGCACCCCTTACACTGAAGAGATTTATATATCATGTGACAAAATGTAACTGAAACTTTAGTCCACCCTAGTTCTGGCCCTTTAAGCCAATCCTGTCTCAATCAGAAACCACACTTAGGGCTGAGCCAAACAAGTCTCGGAGTCCCAGGATCTACTTCCCATCTTCTCCTGACTCCTCTGTGCCTCGGGCCCTGTCCTTGCCTCCAGAGCTCTGAGTTCTATGTGATGCCATCACTTGCACCAGCCAGAGTCCAGACCCTGCCATGCTTCTTCCTGGCCATTATCCACTTAGCCAGTATCCAGCACCGGCCATCCCTGACACTCTCCACCTTGAAAACAATCCACTCCATTTGCTTCTTCTGTTTTGCCCCCATCTGTCTGTGTCTTCAAGGGGGTGTGAGCCACTGAGACAGATAGAGAACAGGTCCAGAGAGAAAGAGGGAAAAAGATAGACACTGGACATGGATCCCTGAAAAGCTTTCTCCTGACTGAAAATAAGTCTGGAGCTGAGGCTTGGGGATTGACTACACTTGATCCCTCACGTCAATCACCCTTTTGGAAGATTTAACAGCTATCACATCCCCATTGAAAAGTAGCTTGAATAATTTTGATGCAAAAAAAATAGACCTCTTAAATTACACAATGTTTTGAATTTTTATTAAATATATTTTAAGCGGATTTTTCTTTCCGCATCATGTACTTTCTGCCTAATCTCTGACATGCCACTCACTCACATCTAAGAAATATGCGATACTACACAGCCTGGCACCTGGATAAGCGGCTCTAGCTCTCCATGTGCCCAAAATTCCTTCACAATTCTCTAATGCCTGCCCTTCATCTCGATGTGGCTTAGTACCCAGGCTGTTTATTTTGTTGCCCTCGACATCATTTTGTCAAACGTGGATAGCAGACGTAAACTCCCTAATGAAAGTGTCTATGATAGTTTATTCTGTATTTTTTTTCTCATTTTTCTCCTTTCATAAATTGGCAGAGAATCTCATCAGTCAAAGCCTAGGAAGGAAATTTCTCCGATTCTTCTTAACTGTCTTAACAAAGGCTGTGTCATTTTCACTCTCCTACGCGGGGATCAATGCTAAAAGGAATAAACAGATACTCCCCCTGAAGAAAACTGATATCAAATGAACCTAAAAAGTCATCTTTGGTTCGGTATCAATCATTTGCTTAATTATCACCATTTTCAGGGCTCTTTGAATTAGAGACAAGACGACAATGACAGAGAGTATAGAAGGTGTCCTTCGTTTCTTAAATTAAGGCCTCTTCCGCTAGTCTGCCTCTCCCTCTTATTTGTTACATCTGACAATCCGGAGGCGAATGTGCTTAATAGGCTTTGTCTGCAAAAAGCTTCGTTTCTTTTTTTTGTGAAGGAAGCTATAGCCTTGGACTTGTCTCCTCATGCACTCCACCTTTTGACAGCACTGAGCCTTTATTTATGAAAGAAGTTTAATTAATGCCCTTGGATATACTGTTAACCTTTGAAATGGTTTCCTGATGCATGGAGGCCCTTTCTCTCTTGCCAGGAATTGATTTTGGAAACGGCCCTGCCTCCTCGTGGCTTAAGATTCAGAGAAAGGAAGAGACCACGCCAAGTGTAGACGGCAGGGATGAGAGCCCCGTGAAGTGTAGCTGACGAAGGGTTTGCATCAGAACCAAAAATGTGGGGAATCAACTTCAAAGAAAGATGATGGTTTTGCAAAGAGTAACAATATCCTCCCATTGAAACAGAGCCATAACACTGAAAATATAATGCAAATTTCAAAAAAAAAAAAAGAAAAAGAACCGGAAGCAAGGCTCTCAAACTAACATTGTAAATCAACTATACTTCAATTAAAAAAAGAGAAATGCTCTCAAATTTCTGGTGAGATAATAAAGTTGTTTTTTTTAATAGCATAGACGATGGATACACAGAATAGGAAGGAAGGACACAACTTCTACGCTGGGAAATTTTATTGTATTTTCCTGACATGGCTCCCAGAGACCTTTGCAAAGAAAAGGAAGCGGAAGTGTTATTCTTCACAGGCTTCCTTCTATTAATTTAGTTATTATTCAGTGTATCGTTGTTTAATGGGACAGATGCTTTTCAGTTAACTGTTATTTCAGAAAAGTGATTCTTCCAAAGCGGAAGCAATGTTGTGGGGGCAAAGTGTGTGTGGAGAAGTACTGCAGAAGTTTCCTCATGTTTGTTCTTACCTGTTCTAATAGTAACTCTTGGCATAATTAAGTTGCTGTGGCCCCCAGTGTGTTTCCATGGTAGGACCGTCAGTGGAGACGCCACAATTTTGTCATCCCAATCATGGCCTTCAGAAGAAGACTATGTATGGTTTGTTTGCATATAAGCCCCACACACACACACAAAAAAAACCAGTCAGCCACTGGTAAAACTAAATGAAACTAAGTTCCCAGTTATGTTATTACGACTTCAGTTTTTAGATCTTCACTTATGAAGCCTATTTGTCTTCTACGCTAGTGAAACAGATTGCTTTTTAAATTAACAAGGGCCAAGCAATAAAGATCTGAGGAGGACAACAATTTGGAGCTCACTGGACTTAAAATAATTCCATTTTCTCAAATTTTAAGTGTTAAGTGGTCTGTCGCCTAATGAGAAATATCCCTGCACTACGTTTCCCCTCTAAAATCTTGGAATTTTCAAATTAGGAGACAGCGGTACACTTGAGGCCGTGTTATCCACCCTCGCAGTTTTGGTTGGCACGGCACGTTCTGTGGAGAATGCTGAGAATTGGCTAGAAGTGAAAGAACACACTTTCGGCCAGGCCACTGCCTCCCAGCCACATCACGCTCACTAGTCGGGAGCCAGAGCAGAGCCCTCTGGCAACCCAGTCACTCCTCCACTGGCCAGGACCACTCAGCCAACTGCCGCTCTGGCATGTGTTCTCTTGGCAGGGTCTGCTCAGATGAGTGCAGCCCGGGAGATGTGATCCGGCCAGAGGTCGTAGCAGAAGGAAAGGCAGGAAGAGTCGTGGGTCACCAGGTCTTCCGAAGTGAGGGGATGGAAAATCTGCAGGCTTTGCGGTTTCTCGGACTTTAGCAGGGAGCCAATTTCCTCGAAACATGTTCTTATTTTAAGGATCCTTCTGTATTTTATCATGAATGATCAGGATCTTAGAGGCCAGAGGATCATAAAAGCCAGTCTTCACTTCGCTGGTGAGAAAATGAAGGACCAGGGAGCAGTCATCTCCCAGGAGCGCACAGCTTCTTAAGAAATAGCCCAGTCTTTACAAGCATCGGAGCCTCCAAATTCTTAGTCTGAGATTTTTACCAATATGTGAGCAGAAATATAATTTTGATGGATAACTAGAACAGAAACAGACCAAAATGTAATTTGCTCTCATCACTGGTAAGAGATTGTGATGGAAAGGGTTCCAAGCATTGAGAGAGGGCATCGCTGTGCTCCCACTGCTACTGCTGTTTCCCAGAGTCTTCAGGAAGGTGGGAGGGAGCGAGGGGCCTCAGTATTTCCTCTTCCCTGAAACCTACAATCAGGCCAGGATTAAACTGTCTGAGATCTCAGTTCAGCACTTATCACTGTTCATTGAACTGCAATAAAAAAATATTCACTTTTTAATTTTCCAGGAGACAGCATACATCATGTCCTGTCATCTCTGAACATTATCCAACACTCTGGACTTTTGGAATGATAGTCAAGAACTGAAGTCAGTCAAAGCTGCTTGGAAACAAACACTACAATTGCAGTCACCACTTTTAATATAACATTAAGCACCTGAATAAATTACTGATAACTAGTATGCACACATCTGGTTACAACCCCCATTGCTCCTAATTTCTTTCCCTGTACCATACTTTATAATATGCATATAAAATGTGTCAATTTCCGATGCTTCAGACATACATATACATACATATATTTGTTTTCATATTCTTTTTCATTATAGGTTACAAGATACTGAATATAGTTCCCCATGCTATGCAATATAAACTAGCTGTTTATCTATTTTATATCTAGTAGTTAGTATTTGCAAATCTCGAACTCCTATTTTATCCCTTCCCATCCCCCTTCCCCCCTGGTAATCATAAGTTTGTTTACTACATCTGTGAGTCTGTTTTGGTTTTCTTTTTTTGTAGATGAATTCATTTGTGTCTTCTTTATTTTTAGATTCCATATATGAGTGGTATCATATGGGTTTTTTTTTCTCTTTCTGGCTTGCTTCACATAGAATGATAATCTCCAGGTCCATCATGTTGCTGCAAATGGCATTATTTTATTCTTCTTTATGGCTGAGTAGTATTCCATTGTATAAATATACCACAGTTTCTTTATCCAGTTATGTGTCAATGGACCTTGAAAATATTTTTTAACCTCTCCACTTCATCAATGAAACGAGGGTTATAACAATGGCCACGGATAGGGTTATCAAGTGAAATTCCTAGCTTAGTGTTCAGCACTACATGGGAAATAGTAACTATACTTTAAGTCATTGAATGAACACAATAGCCACAGTATTACTCATTGCAACTAAAGGAAATAGGCTAGGAATAATGTGAAGAAAATTTACAGTTATAAGTAAAATAGTACCCAAATCTAATTGTAGTCTTTGTTACAATTTTTGCCTCCTTGAATAATGTTTACTCTGTGAGTGATAGAATTGACTAATTTAGTTTTCAGATCTTTGTTTTTAGTATTCATCATTAGAGTGGCAACCCTGGATGGAAGATAAGAAAAAGAACAAAATGGGCAGGTATTTTCAAAATTTAGATACCGTTAAGTCTAATTCATCAGGAGTTTGTGTGTATCACTTCATAACAAACATTTGCAGGAGAAAGACACATTTCCTGAGTGGCTGATGCTGATGAAGACTATGGTTCTAAGAACATTTGAAAGCCAAGTCAGTCACATCTGAAATCCTCTTCTTCTGGTATGGCTATTGAGTAACAGTGTCCTAGAAGACAGATATTTACTGATAAAACTTTTGGTTCTCAGTTAAAATAAGATTTTAGTCTACCCTGAGTGTTCCCAGGTTTTATTTCTACTAAAGACTAAAGAGGAGGTGTTTTAAATGGTAGGTTGAAACTCTAGGACCTTATCTTTTCAGCTGAGTCAGCAAATACTTTGCGCACTGACCTCATCCATCTGCAAAGGCATAAAGCTGAATAGGAAGCAGAGCGGTCCCTCGAGCTCTCCCATAGGAAGGGAGTTTTCCACTGTGACCCTATCATTTGTTCATAATACAGGCTCACTTCAATATGAACAAAGTGTTCATTATGAAAATCGAAAAATGAATGACTTACAAGACACTGAGGATATAAATATTATGCCCTTTTTAACTGACAGGTGAAATGAAGCCAAAAAAGATGAAGTGCAGTCCCACAGGCCACACAGCCAGTGGCAGAAACATGCTTCAAAAGTTTTGAGCTTGAGTTGCTGTCAGCTCAGCATTCACCTTCCACATCCAGCGCCACTTCTCCTTGTCTTGGCTTCAACAGTGACTAATTTGGCTCTCCTGAGACGGCATTTACTTAAGGACAGGAGACTTGGTGCATCCTCAGAAGATGTTCCCTTTTATAAATCTCAATTTAAAACTGAGAGAAACTGCTATGAACCCAGAAAGAAAATGAAACATGATTAATTAAGCATGTAAACTAACCAAAGAGATGTGTAGCCATGTTAATACTGTAATTACTGTCATGGCCAATTTAATTTGTGAAACTTCAGAATTTACATCACAGAATTACAAATGAGGCAACAAGAATTACCTCTTCTGCAGTGATCGTAGTATATAAAAGACAGATACATCCCAAAGATGCTAAAATATAATTTAGATTTCTAGCTAACATCCTGCACACTCACAATGTCTACAAAATGCTTTTCAAAAGAGCAATTTAAATAGATATGGAAAATGAGCACTTCCTCCAAAAAAAGCCTATATGTTCCAAAGATACTTCCACAGTTTTAATATTAGAATGTTGCTCAGACAAGTTTACTTACGCACATGTACAAAGGATTCATTGTTTAAGTGCATTGAAATGAGAGGCAGAACTGAATCTCAACAAAACTTAACCACTTTTCTATATAAAACTGGCCTTTCTAAGAATAAGGTCTTGTTGGTGATATATTTGATTCCACCTAACAGAATTCTACTTACAGAATTCGCCCTAACCATTGAACTTCCTAACCTACTAAGATCTACAGCAATGGTCTTCATCTCTACAACTAATTCCACATTTCTTTGTATGATGCTTTGCTTAAATTTGTATAGCAAAAGGAATTGTTGACAACAACAGACTAAAAGAAAGTGTTTTAGGGTCAGGTGAGGAAAAGAGGTATTGAACCATTATGATACACTTTACCTAAAAACTATTTGGGAGTTGCTTAATAATGTGTGTTCAGCTTTAGATTAATAAGCCACCTTAGGAAATGTCTCATAGAGGAAGGATGTATGAAGGTCCAGATGACAGGGTGTCAAGTGGCATTATATTTCCCTCCATGTTGGGAAAGTGACAACAATGACTGAGATTCACAGATTCCCAACCAGCTGGTGATCTTAGAAATCTCTGTATAAGAATGAAAATGTACACACACACAAGAGCTACACGCAGGATGTCCCTCAAAATACTTGCCCTGTGGGTCCAGAGAACCCAAGTGGGGTCAGATCAGACAAATACCACAAAAGCGCCTAAAAAAATAGAACTCGAGAATGACCTTGAGATACATCTAAAAAGAGCATGATCCCACTTTGCTGTAGTTTATCCCGGGCTCCTGTTCTCTCCTGTGCTCACTCTTACACGTCACTTCCTTCTCTGCTTGTGTTCCTCACCCCCTGCATGGATGTGCAGTTCCCTTTCAGAGTCCCTGGTTCTATCTTATTTCCCTGGGGTAAAAAAAAAGAAATGGAAAATGCAAGTGAGCAGGACAAAGATGTGTCAATATTTAGTAGCATGCCCACATCTAGCATAGTATTATTGACACTGAAATGCTCACCCACACACAGCACCTGCAAATTCCCGTATTCCTTATGCTCATCTTAGCCTTCAAAAGTCTGTGGGTGATGCTAACTTCAATCACTGTGGCCTCATTCCATCTAAAAACTTCTTAATTTTACCCATGCAACCAATAACACGTATTATTGTATTTTATAAAATGTTGTTGTTTAGATGCAGCCAAATCCTGTGGCTACTTTGTGTTCTGACATCCCCTTGCCCCACAGCAAGTAAGTTTCTATTCTCCAGAAAGCTCTAGCTTTGAGATGTGAACTCTCTCTGCACTACGTATCTTCTATCGTGGCAGGTTGACGTACTCTCGTTTCCTGAAATAGGTTTCTAAGTGGTAATCAAAGGGAATTTTGTATGAACATAACACTTTGAAACCATGTACTGTACTACTACAATGTCTCTAGAGACTTACACGTGCATAATAGTTAACTATGAAGTCAGATTAGAAAGGTAAGATAAATGATTGGAAGGAGAAAGATTTATTATTACTTTATCTCTACTTAATATATGTTTTAAGCATCCAAATAACATTATTCTCGTGTTTTCAAAAAACAGCAAGTGGTAAATAAGATATAGAGTATTTGAGAAATTAAAAAGATTAAGTAGATAAATAATTCTTTAAAAGCTCGATTTAATGTCTCTAGAGCATTTACTGTTGGATTAATCAGACAGTTTTAATCAGCATATTTAACATACATTGTTTATTAACATATTTCATCAGGATTAATATCCACACTTCACAATTCACACATACAACATCAGCATTTTCAATCTTTCTGAGCCCTCATTATTAATATTACGTTTAAAAACTGTCTCGTATCAAAGTGCTCACTCTGTTATTAATAGAAATTATGCAGGAATTAGAAATTAGAAAGAAAGGGGTAATAATCTATGTGTATTTTAACCACAGTTCTTGACATATTTTACTGAAATTGTATATTTATATCCTATGCATTATAAAAGTATAAAATACAAATTTACGTCTCTCTTTCCTCACAACACCTTAGACGATGTGATAAGCTCCTCAAAGACAGATAGTATATTTTAGCCGACACAGAAACTAGTACGGTGTCTAGCACATGGTAAGAAAGCAATAATGTTTTTGTTAAAGTAACTTAAACCAATGGTAAGAGGCTATTTATCGATACTCGTAACTCATAACTCGATACTTACTATCGATCCAGTCTATAGTAAGCACTGCTCAACCAAATCGACTTTTCATAGTAGCTAAATTACACCAACTAAAACACTGAAGGGCTGGTTCTTCCTTTACACATAAGATCAAAAACCTCAAAAACTTTCAAATGACAGTAGAATGAACATCAATATAGTATTTAAAGAAGCCTATAGAATTGAAACTAGGCAACAGCTAACTTCTGTGTAGAAAGTAGGCGTGATTTTTTTAAAAAGGTGTTTTAATAATTAGCAGTAGAATTTTAAGTTTTATATGTTTTATAAATGTATTATTTAAAATACCAATTAATAATTATTTTAATGTTTTAATAAAAGATGCCTCCCCTTTTCCTTCTCCTAAATGATCAAAATGCTTGAACTTTAAAAGCTGGCATTTATTAGTCTTTTATTTGTTCCACCACACAGAAATGAACATAAAATCACTGTATAGCAAATTTCCCAGAAAGACAGCTACACAGTAAAGAGATTTTTACACAGCGGCAGAGCATTCAACATGAACATTTTTCTGTTCCCACCATAAGTCGAAGTGATCTTTCTCCCAGTCCTGTACTACTAGGACCTATACAGGCTGTGTATGAGTGTGTATCATGGGTTGGGGGTCGGGGTTGAGGACAGAAGTTGTTAAAGTAAATTACCAGCCTAGAATCTGACTATCTTGTACAGAAAATACCCCTGGTAATTCATCCCTGGGAAATCTCCAAAAAATTGTCACCAGAGTCCAAGTTTCTTCTCACAGGTCTTGTGCACTAAAGAACAGGAAAAAAATAGCCCATTTTTATGTACCAGACCACGCAGAAACAATTTTAAGTGGAAACATGCAGCATTGCAAAAAATACTGAATAACAAATTAAGTTGAGTTATATACATAATTGAAGAAAAGCAGTACTTTAAGTTTGTACTTTGCAGACAGACTAGAAAAATTATGTCATCAATTCAGCGGCCACAGTACAAGAATTTGACAATATGAATGAAGACTAGCATCGAACCTAAGAGGACAACCTCGCACATAATCAGGTCAACAGAGAGGACCGATTTTAAGTTTCCTTTAGCTACACTTAGCTTAGGTTTTCACCAACACATTAAAGAGGTAATGGAAAATAAATAGCACGTCTGGGCAACTCACTCTATCATCTCTCCATCTGTGTGCTTTTGTTACTACATCTCCGGACACTGAAAATACACTCCCTAACTATCAAACTCTGAAGCAGGAGGTTTTTTTTTAATGTTTTTCTTCCCTGATGTATACGCATATAGCAGGTGTTCATGTTAGTCCTGTTCATGCTGTATTTCTGTCCTAGCCACATGCCTTGAATCAAGTAAGTCCTCAATAAATACATGTTGAGTACGTGAACAAGAATATGTATATGTAGATGAGGGGCTATATACATATATAGTTAAATTAATTACAGATATAATACATATAAATTGAAGTTACATACATGAGTTAACTATTTAATAAGCTAAATATTGCTTAATATGCCATAATACAAGTTCAGTTACTTTCGACTAATTGTTTCTTATCTGTATAAGAGTAATTTATAAAACCCTAAGGCCATATAAGTCCTTGAGGCACACTTAAAGATACAAAAGTGAATTCAACTCAAATGACAATTACGACAATTTTAATATCCCTTTCAGAGAGATGCCTAAACATGACCGACAGCTGGCTATGTTACCATACAAAATACAATTTTAAATTAACTCAAGCTTTTGGAGTATGTTAGTACAGTATCATCTAAAAAGAAAATGACACATAGTCAGGGATATAAACATTGATAACTTTATGCCCTGAGGTACATATTATTTGATAATGATTGGTAATTATTCATCTTCTGTGTGCTGGCGTTAAATTTATAATGGGCTTAATGGTTGTGTTAAGTAATGGATGACCCAGGTCCAAAGACACCACTGAGAACACAATATCCATGGAAACGTAAATGAGTGACATTTTTACATAAGAAACCAAAATGGAAAAGACGAGGAAATGACGAAGATCAGTTTAAAAACGTTAATGAAACCATATTTCTGGAGAGGCAGCATTATTCTTTCAGTTTTTTGTGTCGGATAACACAGGAAAGACTTCAGGAAGTATCTACGTGGAAGGCGCCTTCCCATAAAGATTAAAAACTTTACGCATCAATCTGGAGGGCTTCTTCACAGAATGCCATAAATGTGTGGATTTAGATGACATGTGGATATCTGACTGTTTTTTTAATGTGTTTGATTTGAGTGTTTAACTTCATGAAAACATACCTTGTTGCAGACGTTTTCAGATATCTAAGTGTTACGTAAATTGACAACGGACTTTAATTCGGTAACAGTAAACAGCCAAAAAGGGAAGAAGCATGCAATAGGAATCGTACCCATTATTTAGTTGCACATGGTGGTTAAAAATAATTTCATACAACTACATTATCAAAGGTTTGCAAATCAGAGCTAGGTCTTATAAAAGAAAAAAAAAATCTAGTTTGGAAAATAGGATATCTGGATCCAGGCAATACTAACAGTTGGACACTAGGCAACAGTTACTTCAGCTCTCTGAACGTTTTGGTTTCTTATGTAAAGAAAGCAGGTTAAACTTAGTAATTACTAAGGAAATTTCAGAGAACACAAATTTTATAAAGCAAACCCTGACTAACAAAGCCCCTGTGCAGGGAAAAACAAAGTGGAATACAATGGAAAACACATATGCTTGGTTACACTGAATTGTGGATTGTTTTCTGTGGGCAAGTGGAAGGAAACACACCATCCCCTGATGACAAAATTCACCGCCAGCTCTGAGTCCATGCAGCATTCATGAGGCCTACGAGTTCAGGGGATGTGAAGGATATGGGACAAATCACCCCCGTTAATGTTCAATGGGCACTTCTTCCAATAGTTTTATCAGTTGTATAGATGAAAAATACCCTATTTAAATAAAGACAGCAGTGTCTGTATTTCTATATAGTCTCAGGAATGTTAAATTTTCAGTGTGGGGAACCTCACCACAACTGTGTTCTTAGTAACTAATCCACAGGTGTAGACAAATGAGTATGGGGCTCAACTCAATTTTAAAGAAGGTTAATATTATTAATTGAGTGTAGTCAATGGAACACTAAAAGGAAGTATTTCTAAATACCACTTTCAAAACTAGGAAGAGAAACCAGCACCATGGTCCGAATATATTCTAAAGCCATCCTAAGCAGATGAGATGGGCATCTAGATGTGGATTTGCACTATTCATTTACGTATCTGGGGAACCATAATATATGATGCACAAAATACCTCAGTACCGCTCTGAGTAGCTGCCTTGTACTTACGCCATTCTAGGCTCTGTGAGCTGAAACAGAAACAGACAGGTTTATTCCTAAAATCTTATCATCCATCCTCTCCTGCCTGCAGAAGCACTGCCCCGCACCAACGATCCTTTATCTGGAAAATTAGCCTCACCAAACACCTGAAGGAATTCTACCCTAGGACTACCAGCAGAGGAGACTGGAATTTCTTTTTCTGCCCCAAACCCAGTATCCATAGTCTGGTGTCCACCAAGCTTAGAAGAGGGTCTGACCACATTCTCCACTTGTCCTGAAGACTGGCCTTTTGCCTTCCTGAGAGAACTGACTCTTCCTGCCACTGGGACTGAGGTTCTGCCCTAAACTTAGCCCTTTTGGCTGGACAGTGAACCCATGGAGTTTTTATCAACAACTCTCCAGCCTCAGGTATGAGACATACTCCCTCCACCCTTAAATTGCCCCTAGGACCCTACTTATGGCTAGAATTCCCTGAAACTAAGGCGACAGCATCCCCCTCACTGCGTCCTTAGCCCTGTTTAGTGACTTCCTGCTTCCATGTCCTATTCAACAGATTAGAGCTCTGGGACAGTAGCCCTGTTGACAGAGTCACCGCTTTCCCCAGACACTTCCTCCTGTTGGAGACCAGCTTTCCACAATGAGAATCCCATTAGCCTGATCTTGTCTATACTATTTTCCCTCCATTTCTGTTGAAGTCCCTGCACGTCTCACAACTGAGCAGAAACGATACTTGTGTATGTGAAACAGTTAAAAAGTAAGGCAACTATTTTGTAACAAATGATCCCGAAAATACAACCAAAGACTAATTTATATGGTTTAGCCTTCATATGTCACAGGAGAATATCAAAAGGACCATATTTCATTGCAACATTATTTGCAATTGCCAAGACAGAGAAGCAACCTAATTGTCTATCAACAAATGATGAATGGATAAAGAAGATGTGGTACACATACATGTACACACACACACACACACACACACACACACACTCTCTCTCTCTCTCACACACACACACACTGGAATATTATTCAGCCATGAAAAGAAGGAAACCTTGCCATTTGGGACAACATGGATAGATCTTGAGGGCATTATACTAAGTGATATAAGTCAGAGAAAGACAAATGCTGTAGGATTTCACTTATATGTGAAATCTAAAAAAAACAAACTCATAGACAAAGAGATCAGATCTGTGGCTCCCACAGGCAGGGGTTAGGGAGTGGGAGAAACAGGTGAAGGTGGTTAAAAGGTACAAACTTCCAGTTATAAGATAAACAAGTACTGGAGATGCAATATGCAGCATGATGACTATAGTTAATACTGCTGTCTGGTATATTTGAAAGCTGCTGGGAAAGTAAATCCTAAAAGTTCTCAATAAAAGGAAAAAACTTTTTTTTTGTATTTATATAAGATGATGGATGTGAATTTATTGTGGCAATCAGTTCAGCAGGTAAGTCAAGTCATTATTCTGTACATAAACTTATACCATTCTGTATGTCAACAAAACTGAAAAAAGTAAATAAAGAAAAAGAAAAGTAAAAAAAAGAGGTATAAATTGTGTACAAAAATTAAAAATTCCTTAATGTAGGAATTTCCAGTTGTTATCCCAAGAAAATTGACAGAAATACTATTAAAAATAATATCAGATACCCCCAAAAAGGAACATATATGTAAGTAATTAATTGCATAACTTCACTACATACACAAGTCACTGTTCAACATTGTGATTTGAATGGTGCACAGTAGTTCCTCGTCCATGACATGTATAAAATCATGTTACTTCTGAGAAGGCACTTCTTTGGATGATCATTTAAATCATTTAGATTCTCAGAAATTATTCACATCATAATTCCTCCTCTCAAAGTGCAAAATACCTTCCATTGGACTTCATGATGAACATATAAAGCCTTTAAAAACACCTAAAAGTAACATCATTCAAAACTCGAGTTGAAGTTCGTGAAAAGCACTTCAATATGGCCCGTTTAAGTCTGCCGCTGCCACTTGGCTGAGACGAATGAGCGCACGGACTCGTGACTGTTACTCACCTGAAGACAGCTTCCCAGAAGGCTAGATGAGCAGAGCACATCCTGCCAGGTTCTGCTTTGAAGGCTGAATCTTCACAGTGAAAAGAAACAACTACCAGAGGAATAAAATGTAAGACTGGTTTACCCCAAATTGCAGAAGCCAAAGATTACCGTTACTCTGACGTCTCGCCTCTCTCCTGCTAGGGTATCTCCCCATTCTTCTGCTCTTTTAGAGAATTTTTCTGGAGGTACTTTATTATCCACCATTGTCTTCCCAAAATATCTTTGGCTAAGTGGGTGACTATGCCTTAGCTTTTTTTTGAAACTTAAAAACTTTCATGATTGTGTGGCTGAAAATATCTTCTACAATATTTATATTCCCCTAAACTCAAAATGCGAAGTCTTGTCTTCCCTCAGGTGGGCCTAGCATCTTTCTTGTGACCCATTAATCCCCTGAGAAGAGGACCTTGGGTGAGGGCTTGGCGGAAGGCTGCTCAATATCACTCTGACTACATTTTAATCTCAGTCCTACTAATCATGAATTGGACGGCTATCATTTCCTTTAAGACACATGTATTAAATTATATAATATTCTTAAAGATCCAAGGTGCAGCATAGGAGATCTGATGGCTCTGACAATCTCCACTATCAATGACAAATCATTTATAATCACATAATCATTATGACAGGAAAAAGTCACAATAATTCGGGCTGTGGGAATGATCAGATTAGCTAAATTTCAGTTTGACTAATTCACTAATAATCATGCATCCATAATTTGGGCTCCTTTGGACATTTTCATTCCAAAGTAAACTTAAAAAAGTAGAGAGGGAAAATTAAATAAAAACATTCTAACATCCAAACTGAGTGCCACGCTGTTATTCGTGGCAGTATAGAGGAGAGGCAAGGCAGGGAGAGTGCTTGGCAAAATTATGATTTTGTTTCCCTGACTCTGCTCCCTACTGTGTGACCTTGAGAAAGTTACTGAAACACTCTGTGCCTCAGGATAACCTTCCTCTTCTCTGCTATGAGCTGGGAGAGGCTGATGCGCTGGACATGGTCTGGGCCACAGCTTACCCGTCCCATGGAGGTGTATGACTAGTGCTATTCTTCAGATTCACTGGACACTTTGCACTGATGTGTCTCATCTCTGGGGCCTCAGACTCATAAAACGAGATAATTTAACATCCCATTTCATTGGACTAGCTATTATAATTATTTTGAATGTAGTTACCTTGCATTCCCGTAGCATTGTATTACACATTATTTTTTCTAATTTTTTCTATTTTAACTTGAAAAAATTTAAACTTTAAGAAAAGTTGTAGAAATCATAAACTCATGCCATTTTCACCAACTATAAACATTTTGCTACAGTTTCTCTCTCTCTCCATATATATGTATATGTGTGTGTATGTATATATGTGTATATTTTGCTGAGTCATTTGAGACTAGGTTGTAGATATCATGACCCCAAATATTTTAGCACGCCTCCTAAGAACAAGGGTATTTTCTTTAAAAAGCACAATACACTTATTACATTCAGTAAGTTTGATATTCATTCAGCACAGTTTTCTAACAATGTTCATTAAAGCAGTTTTTTTTTTCTGATTCAGTATCAAATCCAGGATCTTGCATTACATTTGGTTGTATTTTGTTACTTATTATAACATTGCTGTACTAATTTTATCATTAGTCTCCCAGTATTAAACAAGGTTATAAACTCCTGAGGACACACACTATTATTGATTTTAATTTTTGTACTTTTGGCATAAGCACTTTTCTGGCACATAAAGGGACTTGGTAACTATTTTATGAAAGACTTGTGGGAAGCTATTTGTCACTTTTTCCCATATTAAGTTAAGTGGTAAGAAAGAAATTTGACAGTGATATTTTCCATTAAAAAGTTGGGACTCAGAAATTGTTTTGCCCAAATCCTTATTTTTCAGATGAGATTCCAAAGAGTAACTTGCCAACATCATGAAGCCAGAGAGGGCCAGAGCTGGACTAGAGCCACGTCCCAACTCCTAGAGCATCGTGCACTTGGTCATGCCATGCTGGCTTTCTCGGCTACTCTCGAAATCCATTATGAATATGCAAAATGTTGTTTCCTTGCTCAGCATCTATTCATCTGGGCAACTTCACTAATGAAAAGAATAAGCATAATTTAATATCTTGTATTACCCTTCTCTGGTCTGAGCCATTCACATTCAGAAAAACAATCATGGCACTGAAACAACCTCTCATAATTGAGATAGATGTGGACCTGCTATCACTGTGCATCAAACAACAAGCTATTTTCTATCATCACATGAGACATTGTTCAGTGTTCAACTGGAGTGTTGGAACATGAATATCACAATCAATTTAACAATTAGCATTTTCCAGGACAATGGACACATTATTGGTTGGAACAGTAGCACACACTTTAAACAGAGAGCCATTGAACCACTACTTAATGGCTGCTTTAGTCTCTTTTATGTAGGCTTAATGAACAAGGATGAACATTAGGGAAAAATTTATTTGGAAATTCATTAAAAACATATTTTATTCAAGCAATATAATTTTCCAGGTCTCTTCCAAAACTACTCATGAAGAAAATAATATGGAATTTAAGAATTAACTTTCTTACTGATTTTCACTGGCATACATATAAATTCCCTGGTATTATCATGTAATATCATCATATAATGTCATAAAATAACAATATTATATAAATTAATATACATTATCATTTTACCAGCTCAAAAAGGTGGTTTACATCCTTAAGAGGAACCTAATTCATATTGTATTTCACAATTTTACCCTAATGAAAGTATCCATTTTATACACAAATTGTTAAATTGCCGTTTTCCCCATTTGAGGAAAGGGAAAGTAGAATTTCTCTGAGATTTAAAAATCAAAAGATAAATTCCATTTTATTCCTAGAGTCGTTAGGCAGATAACATCTCTAGAGCACTGCTCACTTGACTAAGGCATTTCCTTCCCCTGATAAAATTTACAGCTGTCGATGAAAAAAGGGGCACATGTCACCTCATCTTTGAAAGAATCAAATAAAGGGGAAGACATGTCTTGTTGGGAGCGGAGAGAGCAAGGAATCTCTCAGGAGATCCAGATCAAGAGGCTAATTCAGTTCTGACCATCAGAGTGGCAGAAGCACCATGCAGTTTCAGCAGAGAGATGTGTGTGTGTGTATGTGTCTGTGTGGTTTTTGTCTGTGTGTCTCTCTTCAACTAGACTGTGAGCAATTTGAGAACAGAAACTATCTTTTTTGCCTCTACTACCCACTATGCTTCAGCCAGTGTTTTGAATGTGGGAAATGCTTGATAAATGTTTGCTAGATAAAGGAAGGAGGGGAGGGAGGGAGGGAAAGAGAAAGGAATCATGAAACCTCCCAATGAAAAATAAAATATCCTTGTCTCTTCCGGTTGTGCAACTTCCCTCAAGTCGTTTGCCTGGAGCATTCCCCTTTCTCGAACGCCTTCATCCTCTGTCTGGCTCCACAAAAATGCAACCACGGTGTTCCCCCTCCCAGAGCTTTCCACCCTTTCCCATTCTCGCCTAATCCCTGTGTACAATGCTCCTGACTGATGCCTGAGAGCCTTACAGTATTAGATCTATAAGGAATTGAAGATAACTTAGTCCAACTCCTTTATTTAAGAGAAGAAGAAATGGAAACATATAGGGATGAAGTAATTTGTCCTCCCTCAGACAGCCAGGACATGGCGCAGCCGGCTCTGGGAAGCTGATTATTTTAGATTCCAGCATTTTTTTTTCTTTCTTCTTTTGAAATGATTTCAAACTTTCAACACAGTTTTGCTGCCTTGAACCCTCTTACCCAGCAATGATTTTATAATGTGTTTCTTACAAAGCCCTAATACCATAATCAAAATAAAGACCTTAGTGTTAATTATCACTACCATTCAACCCAGGTTCAAATTTCCCCAATTGGCCAAAATACGTGTTTTACCAAAAGGTTCCAATCTAAACCCTATTGGGTGACTGGTGGATCTCAAATAGTTTCTCAAAGCTTCCTCGGTTTTCACAGCATTGAGACTTTTGAAGACTACGGGCTAGTTGTTTAGAAGGATGCCCTTCACTCCGGCTGTCTGATGTTTCCTCAGGATTCCATTCAGGTCATATATTTTTGGCAGGAATATCATAAATGTGATGCTGTGTCCTCGGTGCAGCCCGTCAGTGCTACATAATTTTGCTTTGCCCCATTTGGTCACGTTCACCTTGATCCCCTGGTTAAGTTGTCGTCTGCCGTTCCTTCGCTGTAAACTTACTCTGTCCCTTTGTGAAGGTACTTTAAGGCAATAATCCATTCCTCATTAAACTTTCTACAACTAATTAATATCCATGGATGTTTCTTGCCTGAATTATTATTATAATGGCTGCCAAATGATTTTCTTCTTCCTTACACATTAATGAGTTGGTAGTCTACTGAAGGGAAGAAGTTGACCATCATTTATTTTGATGCTGAAGTTGTCCCTTATTTGGCCACCTGGGTTCCTTTTGAAACATCCTCATTGTTCTTTCAGTTCTTCCTTATTTTCTGGCATAATGAGCCGTCTCATATTTATTATGTGACTTCCTGGGTCCATCTCTGGAATCAGCCATTTCTCTGAGGAGACCTGGTTCTTTTACTGGAGCATGGGTTTTACATACCAACATCTGGATGACACTAGTTTGCCATTGCTTCCAGGCCCTCTCATTGGACAAGGTTAGTAAACATATGCATGTATGTATGTGCACATACTCTACACGTATAGGTACACTCATGCATCCTTATCAATATTTATTTACATGTGTCTCTATCTATCTGTATCTATGTATTGAAAACCGTAAGTTCAAACCAATACCGCAATTCCAAACTAACATGTTACAGTTTATCCCAGTTTTCTCCTTTCCCTTATTTCCTACAATAAGAAACCTGTCTCTCTCCAGCAGGTAACCAATTTCCCTTCAAATCACCCCCACCACCAATTTGCATGCAGAAGTTCTCTTCACCACCCCAGTCCACTGCTGCCACAATCCCGGCACAGGTGCCCTCCACACACGGCTTGGCCTCCAGGATCCACGCACGGATGCTGCTGCCACCGCCTTTGCCTCAAATCCAGGATGCTCTCCTCATCTTGTTCTCAGGCTTCATGACCCACGGTGGGTCTCACTACCAGCGCCCACACGCAGGCAGCCTCCTCTTCTCTCCTGGGCTCTGACACATCTTGCCAGGCTGTGCACCTGCCCTTTGCACTATCTGGAGCACCAACTCAACTCTCCCACAAAAGCAGGAAGACTTTCATTTCTTAATTTCAGAGCTTACTGTAAAGCTACAGTAATTAAAGGGGTGTGATTAGCATAAAGGTTGACATATAGATCAGTGAAACAGAATGAAGAGTTCAGAAATAAACCCTTATATTTAGGTCAGTTGATTTTTGACAAAGAGCCAAAGAAATTCAGTGAGGAAAGGATAATTTTTTCAACAAATGGTGCTGGAATAATTGGATATCCCCATGCAAAAAAATTAGCAAGAATAATCATCATCTTAGCTCTTTATAACACAGCACGGACAAAAGTCAACTCAAGATGGATCACAGACCTAAATGTAAGATATCAAACTACAAACATTCTAGTTGGAAACATGAGAGAAAATATTCTTGTAATTGGGTTAGGCAAAGATTTTTTAGACGTGACACTAAAACCATGATCTATGAAGGAAAATTGGACTCCAGCTCCCCCACGCCCCACATGTGGATTTTCTCCTCCTCCTCCAATGGGCCTTCTACACTCATCATGGCCAACGCTTCTGCCTCCTTGCAAGGAGGCCCTCTTCACCCACTTTGACTCCAATGCCCCTCCTTCACCTGGGTTTCCACAAAAGCATCCCCCATTTACTCCTCCCTGTGCAGAAACCCTGCTCGTCTCATCTGTTTGGGTTTTAAAATCCCACCCCCAGCGGCGCAGATGCCATCCTCAATCTGCTCAAGCAAGAACACCTGCACCATGTCACTGCCCTCCCCACTTACAGGTGTCCACCTTGCTCAGCCCCGCCTGCAGGCTTCCAGCCTGAGAGGGAAGGGAGGAAGGAAGAACAGAGTTTGAACTTAAAGAATCGGTGTTCTACCTGTTTGTATCTCTAAGTCTGTGTATGGAACACGCATTATAAGCGTTTCATTCCATTACAAAACTAAGACAAGTAGCCTATCTATTCATCAGACCGCATATATTCCTTGAAAAAGATACCAAATGCACAGGACAGAATCATGCATGTTCTGTGGTTCTCAACAAATATTCATTAGCTAAGAAAAAAAGATTTCTGTTGCCAAACACACAGTAGTTCAACTGAAAAGGAACTTCACGTCGTAGTTTGTGAGAGCCATAAATCACATATCGTGAATTGTAATTAGTGAATTAAATACATGTAAGTAATTGAATTAATAAATTTAATTCAAGTATATTATGGCAATTGTTCACGCCATCGTTTTGTTTTCTAGCCACAAGCACCAAGGAAAATTCTCTTCTCTTCGTAGATATTTTTAATGAAAAATCTATAGTGAATATGTTGTTTTATTTTGAACTAAATCATTTCCATAGTCAGGGTGACACAATTGTGGCTGAAATCTATGCCATCAAATTGACAATAAAATGTCTATTTAAAAAAATGATTTGATTTGAAATGACTATAACCTTTTGTAATAATATTGGCCACTTAAAATGAATTTCTCTTTATGTCTCAGCATTTGCCAAACTGAAAGAAAATCTATTCTTGTAATAAGCCCATACTGAAGAAATAAAAATTTAAAATAGTCAATGCCAGATATTAGAAGCCTAAGTCAATATAAACTATACCAGGTTATTTAATTTATAATTGTATACCTTCTAAAAACTTTGGTTATGATTGGTTTTAATAGTGAAGCTTTGTTATGGTTTCTGTTGGTTTACGACTATTACAAAAGCCTCATAAACAATGCGCTGTGTGTACACACAGGGAATAAAGCAGACAGAGGACTTGTTCTAGCATTCGGCTTTTGAGGTGATTGGAAACTTTACAAACCAGAAAATGGAGAGGGGCAGGCCTGGGAATTGGTGAAAAGAGACAGTTCCCATCTAGCTACACTCATAAACTAAAATTAGTTCTGTGCAAAGTTAGACCAAGAAACAGGACATTGGAGAGGATGGACATGATAATTTAATGGTATGATTTGCACTGCACTGAATTTAACAAAACTGCATTTGCCTCAACCCACAATATATTTGGATACCTTTTGTCTCAATGTCTCCAGCGGACATTGCCTTCACTGTGTTAAGTCTGGATAAAAAAAGTATGGACATCTCACAACCTTTCTACCCTATCGACTGCACAGATTTCAAATTTTGAGTGTGTGGGCCTCTGCTGGCTGAAATCTTGCTCGGCTAGTGAAAGCATTGAAGTTACATTTAGCTCCTTTCATTGCAGGTGGTCATGTATTTTATAGCTCTTCTTCCAGAAAGAAGGTTTTTATCAATTCAACAATGCCTCGTGATTTCCACAGTGTTTTTCAGGCATAATCCCCGAGTCTGGCAGTCCAACAGCATCTCCACATTTGGGTTTCATTTGCAACCACCTTCTTCTTTCAAACAGGTCCCTGCATCTTTCCAGCCTTAGTCTGGTGATTCTGTATTAGCAAGTAGCCTATAACAACACACATCGTGATGCTAATCAGATTAGCATGCTTTAATTACTGTATTTCTGTGGCTTATCTTACACTAATTAAAGCCAGTAAAAGTTCCTGCTAATTTAATTAATGAAGCCACTCATCTTTGACAGACATCATCTTTCTTGCTTCATCCACATTTAAACAGAGCCTGAAGCTTGCAAGTGATTCATTAAATCACCATTCGAGAAGGCAGCAACTACGCCTGTCTCTGACTAAAGACAAGCTTTCATTTCCTCATAAACTCCTTCATATAATGACAGCCATGACCATCAACACTAAGGAACTAGTCTCTTACTCAGCACCTCAAGTGATCTTGACTTGTAATAACTTAAAGTTTGGGGGGTCCAATTTCATATTCATAACCCCAACATAATACACTAAAATAATCATTTTAATCAACAAACTTGTCAGATAAAAAGAAAAATCAAGGACCCACGTTTGGATGACCTGCATGTAATTGAATTAATTGGCTAGTCTGGCTAAAAAGTCTGTCCAAGTTCTGATACAAAATCCAGCTTTTAGCTATATATTCTGAAATAAACACAACTCACGTTAATCCCAATTTACAAATGGACTGTATTTGTAAATCCATTTGCTTGATTATTTTTTTCTAATATAAATGTCTTTGGTGGTTGGTTTCCCTGGTTGGCCCAAAGAGTATGTCTAATCTGTAGCTACTGTTCTAACATAATACATCTACTCACCAGAGCCATACAGCTTGGGAGCAAGTCAATTCTACTTACTGGGCTGTGCCCAGACAACTCAGCTTCCTTCCTCGTGTCTGCATCCAAGCCCACTCATGGCTAAAACACTCCAAGTGTTTTCATAACAGCAGTGGCAGTAGGAATTCTAAAGCAGATGGTGACCCACATCACACGGAGAAAAAGACAATAGTGAATTAATTTTGGCTATTATGAATTTGGAAATAGAGCTTTGTCTTCCCACCAAAAAATTGGTAGCTGCCTGCACATTTTTTTCCCCAGCAAAACATTTGTGTGACTTGGCTGTTTATACAAAAGGAGTGTGTCCTAATGTCAGGATGCCCTGATTTCTTGGACTTAGTCATGTAAAGAGCACTGTTCCCCCTCAATGTAGCTCTAAGGTGCAACCTTCAGATTTGGTCTATATGATAACTAAGATTACCCTGTTCCAAAAGTACATCATGTTAAGTTAGGAAGGGATGGAACTGAGAATCTCTAATTGTTCTTATCAAAGAAATGTTTTTGGTTTTCAGGTTTCCCCAAAGTTTTGTGATCCTAAGGAAAATTATAAGGAATCATTTTATTTCTCTATATCCTTCACCTCTAGGATTAGCTACTGGATGATATGTGGGGCTCAGTGGATTGGGAATCCATGCTAGAATAAGTTCCAACGACAAAAAACGTGCTTTGAAATAACTGGTTTGTTAAATTTTGGTTTGGCGTATCAGAAGCATGATTCTGTTCACATTCAAAGCAGCTAGTTCCTCTAGGTTGCTAAAAACAGTGGTGCATTGACCCCAGTAACACCTTCAATTCATTCATACATACTGTAATTTCATACTGTACTGTACTTCCCTTTGGTAGAGCCCTCCTAAGTGGATGCTGGTCTTTGCTTTGTCACTTGCTCTGACTAATGGGACATTAGCAAAAGAGATATGAGCGAAGACTGAGAAGTCTTTCCTCTTGCTGTTATTGGTACCCTGCTGCCATGGGAACAAGCTCAGGCTCGTCTGATGGATGATGAGAAACACATGGCCCAGTTACCCACATCGCCCCAGCTGACATCCATTTAACCCCCAGAAGCAGAACTGCCAAGGTGACTGGCAGCTGACCACAGACACATGACTGAGATCAGGAGAAGAACTGCTTAGCTAAGAATATCCAAAATTGCTGATTCATAGAACTGTAAGCTAAACAAATGGCTGTATTTTTAAGCCACTAGTTTTAAAGTGGTTTGTTATGTTGCAAAGGCTAACTTACACAAGAGCCAGTAAAAAGTTTCTAACACATTTGCAAAGGTATAAAGGCATAGCTGATTTTCCCTTTCTCATGACTCTTTTTTAGGAATGGAAATTAAACCATTGCCTATAGTGGAAGCAGTGCCAATAGGATAAGATTTGGCTCCACTTAGAAAAGAAAAACTAAAACTACTCGATTTCAAAAATTAGTATAACGCTAATAATCAAGGCAGTGTGGTTAGCATAAAGATTGACATATAGATCAATGGAACAGAATAAAAAGTTCAGAAATAAACCCTTATATTTGTGGTCAATTGATTTTTGACAAAGAACCAAAGAAATTCAGTGACGGAAGGATAATTTTTTTTCAACAAATGGTGCTGGAATAATTGGATATCCATATGCAAAAAATAGCAATAATAATCATAGCTTTTTATAACACATCATACACAAAGATCAACCCATAGATCATAGATGTAAATGAAGAGATAAAACTATAAAAATTCTAGTGTAAACATGAGAGAAAATACCCATGAAATTGGATTAAGATTTCCGAGATGTGACACCAAAATCATTGTCTACAAAAGACAAATTGATAAATTAACTTCCATGAAAATTTTAAAACTTTTGTTCTTTAACAGACACCATTAAAAGTAGAATACAAGCCACAGGCTGATAGAAAATATTTTCAAATTATGTATCTCATAACGAACTTGTATCCAGAATCTATGAAGAGCTTCAACTCACTAATAAAAAACAAACACACCCAATTTAAAAACGGGATAAGGATTTGAATAGACATTTACACAAAGAAGATGTACAAATGTCCAATAAGCATTTGAAAGGATGTTAGGCACCATAAGTCATTAGATAAATGCAATTCAAAATCACAGTGAGATACCACGTCACAACCTCTAGAATGACTATAATCGAAATCCAGACGATAAGAGTACTGGCAAGGAAAAATGTGCCTCATACATTGCTCAATCAAATGTAAAATAATACAATCACTTTGAAACACTATTTCTATTTCTTTAAAAAAGTTAAACATAAACAGTATATGGCACAAAATTTCCATTATTGGCTATCTACCCAAGAAAAATAAAAACTGATGTTTATATAAAAAGACATGTATCTGAAATGTTCACAGCAGTGTATTTATGATAGCCTCAAATTTGGAAATAATCCCAATGTCTATCAACTGGTGAGCTGATTGAAGAAAAACCCCACAAACAACCATGTGGTATACCCATGCATTAGAATACTACTCAGCAATTTTTTAAAAAGTACTGATACGTGCTACACCACCACAGATGGACCTCAAAAACATTATGCTAACTGAAAGAAGCATTCAAAAAAATGGGATTATGTTGTATTATTTAATTTATATAAAATTTTTAGAAAAAGCAACTCTACAGGGCAGGAGGGAATCAGTGCTTGCTTGGGGCTGGAGTTGGATGAAGAGATTGACTACAAATGGGCACTGGTAACATACAGGGGTGATGAAAACATTCTAAAACTGGGTTCTAGTGATGATTACACTGTTCCATAAATTCACTAGAAAAAAAAGCACTGATTTGCATACATACCTGCATTTTCAGGTAAGTAAATAATACCTCAATAAAACTTGACTGTTAAAAAACAAACTTTGAATTTCCTCTTGAAAAAGAGCAGAAAAAGGAGCTGGTAAATACCTGAATAAATAAAATTAGGAAACTGACTACAGAGAAAATACAGTTTTAAAAAACTGACCCACTGTTGTGTGTATTAATGTATGCATATGTGTATTAATGATCAATGTACTGAAATGATAACACTGTTGTTTTCTTTCGGCATTTCTTAGAAAAGTGAAAACTTCCAGAACACAATCACTCCAAGTAGGGGGACTGGACAGCAGGGAAACTGTGGCTGCCCACAGCATGCCTGGGAGGCCAGCAGGAGGACAGATGATGTATGCATAACAGGGCTGTGTGCTGACAGGATGTACAGTATCTGTGAAATCACTTTCCCTGACCCATGCTGTCAGTGCCCATCAGCACATCTTAGCGTGGTCAATCTTCTTTGTCCAGATGCCCAGCCTCAGATTCACGTGAGGAACGTGAAGGTGGTCTTGATGGAGCATATGGTTCCATTTTACTGACTTGGTTCAGTTGTTTGAAAACATACTGTCTTAAGTTGCATGCTATTTATCATATTTCACTATCTTTCAGGGGGAGGTTTGAAGAGGAGAAAGGCTTCATACATTTTCCTGGTGTAATTTTACTTTCTTGAATTTAAGAAATAAACTGTTTTATTACTTTACAATGGAAAAGAAGATTGCACCCCATTTTTGTTTTACAGCATTTATAGGAACATGCATTGCTGTGATAAATTAATCTGGCAAGGATTAAGGGAAAATTCTCCACCTAAGTGATTGTGCAGCTTCAAGCAACATCCATAGGTCAACTAAACCATCCCTCTGCCAAAGACAGACTGTGCTTAAAAAACCACACCCAGACAAATGAAAGTTTATTCTACTTTTAAAGATTTCCCGGAGAGAGGATCACAGGAATTTTTGCCCCTTAAGGCATTTAGTCTGTCTGAGAAATTCATTTTACATAGGAACATGATAGAAACAAAGAGAATACAGTTGTCTGGCTGCCAAACCCAAGGATTTGTATTATTATTATTATCATCATTCTGAAATACAAAGGACAAAGTGGAAAACAAAATTCATGCACTGTGTCTGGTGTGTTACTGACTAATGAAACAGACCCTTATAGTTTGTTAAGGTTAAGGAAGAGGGCATAGCCAAGAAGCAGAGTTTTGCATTTTAATTTGGGGAACTCAACAATAATAAGGCTGCTGAACATAAGAAGCTAAAGCCAAGAACTCTTTTCCCTAGAATTCTACTATGCTTTTCCCCAGCTATGACACTGAAGGAATTGTAGTTTAGCCAGTGAGAGATAGTTTTGTAAATTTCAAGTACTTATGGGGTATTCTCAATTATTACTCTGAGATATAGAACATTCTCCAGCAGAAATGGAAAAGTCAGCTCACAAGTGGTTTAAAATAAGAAAGACCGAAAACCAAAAAAATCATTTGAATATATACAAAATATAAATAAGCTTCTGGGCAAATTTTAATTTAAAAGAAATCAGTGCTTTGCTAAAGTAATTTTAATTACTCAAATTGCCCATTGTCATTATGAGCTAAGCCTCATTCTTTTTCTAATTAAATGTGATCATTTGCTCAAATTGTCCTCCTTTCAGTGAGTAATGGGCACAAACTGACCTTGTGAAAAGAACTAATTTCCAAAAAAAAAAAAAAAAGAGTATTTCTCCTCACTTCAGTTTGTGATTAAAAACAAACAAACGGAGGGAGGGGGAGAGGGAGGGGAAGACTGAGCCAGCTTTCTCATGCCAACTGGCAGCAGAGAAAAAAGTTACTCCATGCACATCTGATGTAAGGGCAAGATTAAACAACCAAGAGAAAGCCTGTCGGTCTGAATGGAGAGCTGGTTTGCTGCCCAGCTCAGCCAGATCCAGGCCTTGAGCTCCTGCAGGAGACGGCTGTGGCGGGATCACCACTTTGTGCTCTTTGTCATCTCTTCCCTCACCTCCGCCCATACAGAAATAAACGTATGAAAACTCCAAGTCCAGTTCTATCTAAAGTAAATATTTAACCATTATCTCGCCCATATTGGCCATTGCAGCCAAAAGATATTCCCGTACGCGTTAGGTACTTCACTTCCTTGTAAGTCATCCATATGGTATTTTTAAGAAGAGGAGGAGCTTGCGGGGGAATGGGAGCCGCCGGTGGGTCCAAGTGCTGAGGTGGAGGGGAAAGAAGAGGCCAGCCTGCCCCGTGGTTTGAGACAAAGCCAATGGCTTCTGCTTCATATCACTTAAGTCAGGAGAAACCCAGGTGAATCTACCTCTAAGGCGGAATGGGGAAACCTGGGGACACGGTCCTGACAGGGAAAGGTGACCCAAGTGAGGATGACAGTGACCACACCAAAACTCATACCCAAGAGCAAAGAGAAGGCAGGACTGCCTTCTGCTCACCTGGAATCCCAGGGGCGATGACATCTGCCCAGTGCCAGGCAGAAGTTCATGGGAAACGAGAGGCATCTGGGTATTGGGTGTCTGGGGGCTCATATGAGCCCTCTTTGCATGGGCACAGAAACCGTGTGCCCAGCCCCGTCTAAGGATCCCACAAAGGAATAACTATTTTGCAAAACATCAAATGTTACATCTGATTGTATCCTAAGGTTCTTTGTCTACAAGAGATGGGCATGACCTGGACAGCTTTCATTCAACCAATAAAATTTATTAAACATCTACTATGTACCAAGCACTATTCTACTCACTGGAGACATAAAATTTACTGAAATTGTGTTTTCTGATATGAAAAATCAAGTATATTGAAGACACATGAAGAGCTATTTATAAAACAATTTGATAAATTTTACAGAAGTGTTACGTACAAATTGCTATGGGAGCCCAAAGGAAGAAGTAATCAGAGAGGCATGACAATAACACACTTGGAAATAATACGGCAGGTGCTGGATTGAATATAGGAAGCACAGTCTGAACTCCCAGAGCCCCGGAGTCTAGCGGCCCTTAAGCTAACACCGTTGCTGTTTTTAAAGTCATCTTTACAGGGCAGCAGGAGTAATTCTAGGGTAATGGTAACAGAAAAAGCAGAGGGCAAGAAATACTTAAGTAAACTAGGTCTTCTGAAATGATTTTCTGCAGAACTTGGCATCTTCCTTCAAAGAATGCAGTGATAAAAAAGAACAGAAGCACAGTGAAGCCACCCAATCCTTTGCACCTTTTTTTCTCTGTTGTAGTCTCAGCCTCTCTGACTTACACATACCTTGTCATCAAAGAAAATTGACCTTGGTTTCAAAACCTCAATTTAACAGCTCACTCAGACCTACCCCACCTCCACCCCCCAAAACTGCTTCCTTTTGGAAAAAAAAGTTATTTCTTGCTTAGGATTTCATACATGCATCAACAACTTACTTTTTTGTTTAGAGTTTTTTAAATGGCAGCTAGGAAACAAGAAAGGACTCACCTCTATGAACAGCAATGTAACGTCTGGCTACGTGTTTTTCTGCCGCCTGGGAAAGTTATTTCAGGTGGTCTGTTGTGGATTGCTCGGCTCCCTCCTGCTCAGGCAAAACCCTTCTTTCCTGGGGTGGCAGGTTGAGAGAGGATGCTGTGGCAGTGAGCACCTGTCCTCCGGAGCTTCCGGCCGATTCTGCCATCATGCGTAGCCTAGAAGCAGGGGCTTAGAGTCACCCTTTTACCATAAAGGAAGTGGTCAAACCGGGGGATTTTAAAATGGGAGAAAAATGGTATATAAATATTTTAATCTCAGATAAAACTTAACAGGGATGGGAAGAGAATAGGGACAGATGGGGAAACATTTCTACTAGTTTAGAACTTTGCATGAGTCTTTGAGAGTTATACTTTTAATAACTGAGGACAACTTTCTAACAGGGTTCTAAACATGGTGTTAGTGACAAGGAATTAAATATAGAGTGTGCATGTGTACAGTGTATGTGTTTGTTTTCATTCTGTACTACACAGAATTTCATTCTGTACTATGCATTTATTATTTGATTTTTATGAGATAAAATTTTCAGAAGACTGAAAATTTGCCGAAAGAATGATAAACAGAAATACATGAAAATGTTCTCACATTTCACTTTGCAGAGCCGCATCTAGCCTGGCACATCTCTCCCATAATAATTATGCCCCGTGTTTCCAGCAAGCATCAGTCCCTTCTTGCCCTACTGAGTGAGGTTGGAATGGCCTTGGCTACAGGGCAAAGGCAGAAAGGAGACCAAGGCATGGACAGAAACAATAATTGGAGGAGACAAACTTGAATTCCAAAGCAATCTGGTAGGACCAGCAGAACGACCCAGTGTACCGTCTGCCATAGTACTTACTGCAGGTGTCTGCTCTGATGGGAAGCCATCCCACAGCAGCCTCTGAATTACAGGCACACCTGCTGTAGCTTAGCCACAACCTACGGTGAGCACTACTCCATGTGAGTTGATAAACCAATGAGAAAATAACCGTTGGCAAGTAAGTTTATTAGAATCCTGCGAGAATAATCACAATAATGACTATATTAAAACTTCTATTTGCTGGGATTCTAAAACACGTCGGGCATTGGAATGGGCACTTGGAAAACATTACTTCCAATGTTAATTCTGTAAAAAAGTGATCCATTCCTCAGAAAATTAATTGCCCAAAGTGTTCACATAATTATCAAGTTGCAGAGGTTGTTTCTGAACCTACTATTTCCGCCTGCCACCCCCCAAGATTTTCACAACATTGCTATGGATCCCTTAAATAATAATGTTGTGAGGTATTACTTATTGAGCACCTATTGTATACCTAGTAGTCCACTATGAACTTTACGTGTATCATATTTAATCCCCGACGTAGTCTTTGATATCAGGTAATGTCATTTCCATTTCAAAAAATCTCTTTCAAAGGTAAAATGTTTGATAATCTGGGTAAGGTTTGGGGATAGTCATCATTATCTGTGTGACCATCGGCAAGATGAATCTTTGTTTCCTCATTCAGTTCAGGGAATAGAATGAATGTAATGTTGTCTACATCTTGACAATTCTATAAGACTCTCCGGAAAGAAGAGCTAACATTGTGCTCTTTGTACATCTTTTACCCACAGGGAATAACGACTGCTTTAAACTGATGACATTGATTGAGACAACAAGTTCTGGAGTCATCTCAAACTGGTTCAGAATCCAGGCTGGGTCACTTAGGAGCTACACGATGACCCTGTAGATACTACTTAATCTTTCTAAGCTTCCATTTCCTCAGTTGTAAATTACAGCTGATAACACCTAACACATAAACACTCGTATTGTGCAAATCAAATCAATGTCCATAAAACACTTATCACACTGTCTGGCATCTACTAAGTGCAAAATAATTGACAGCTGTAGTTATTTCAAAACAACAATAATCACATTTTATTGACTGTGTCAGTTAGAATTTAATACAACTGCTTTAACAGGAAAAAAAATTAGCAGTGCCTAACAAAGATAGATATGAACATCTCTTGCATGGAAAGCAGCACAGAGCAGACCTCCAGGACATACATGGCAGCTCTCTGGTGGCATTTAGGAGACCCAGGATGTTATCTTTGTGCTATCATCTACACAATGGCTTCCATTCTCAAGATCACTTCACAGTTCAAGGTGGCTTCTGAAGCGTAAGCCAGCACAGCTGAGTCTTGGGTATAAAGGAAAAAAGGAAAGACCAAGAAAATGGCCCCCTTGAAGCTGAGTCAGCTCCCTACCTTCCTGAAGTCCCATTCAGTCCATCTGCTTCCACCTCATTTACAGGATCGTAGCTACATGACCACAGTATGCCCCAGGAAAACTAAGACGTACAGTCTTTCATCCTAGGAAAAGTTACGCCAGCTAAAAATATCGGGATTTGCTTACAAGGTGGGAGGGGAAGATGGATGTTGAAAAGAAGGCAGCTGCCACACTGGATAAGAATATTACCCTGATCAGAGCCTGCCAGGGCTGATGGAATATGAGCAGTCTCTTAGTTCCACCATTTTATTTTAAAGATGAGTAAGCTCTCACCCAGGGAGATAATAGGGTCTATGAAGGACTTCACGGTGAGAGAGTGGCAGTGCCAGACAGAGCTCAGATCTCCTGACTTCTGCTCCAATGTACTTTCCACCAAATTCACTGTCTTTCTAATAAATGACTGTTTAAAAAAAAATCTCCTTTTAGAGAGATATGAACTAAATCTTTATTTTAAGACGTCTAGTTCTTGTTTCATTCTTCACGTTGGTGAGCAGTGGTCACTATTCAATTTGCTATTGTAAACCCTGTTTGTAATCGCTAACAGCCATTGTACTAAGGCAATAAATACAATTCTGTCTGTTGCTCTACAGATACTATTTTCCAAGTATTTAATTATTTTGTTATTATCCTCTGAGTCCATTTTATTTTTCTTTCCGTCTAAAATTTGTCCTGTGAAGATGTAGTTTGCCCTTTCTGAGGTTATAGCCATATGGAAACATTGCAGAGTCTGTAATTTGCAAACTTATGTTTTTATTAAAGGAAATTTAGTTCACATGTTTCTATCTCATTTAAACTAAAAAATCTGTGAAATTCTAGAGTGCTATTTGATATCTGTGCATTCCTGAAGGCCTTTTAACTTTGAAAGAACCTTTTATTTTTAGAGGTAGAAACATATGTATTGCTAGAAGCACCCTACTATGTGGACACAAACAGTGAAAGATTAGAATTGTGAGTCCAAGCCAGTGAATTTTAAATGAATCCTAAATTAGAGTGATTTCCCTAGCTTCTAATTAAAGAGGTTTTAATCACAAAGAATAAAAAGCATAAAAGAACATGTGGCATAAGGAAAGAAATTATAATTATTTAGTTGGGAAGAAGCTGTGTTAGAAAAAAATTCATGCAGTTACACTAACGTGTCATACCTTCCAGGCACGATTTCAAAGGGAAATAAGAATTCTCTTCTGCTATCTAGAAACCTGGATTTACCTCAATCGCAGATTCCTTTGAAAACGATTTAATAGGGAATTCCAAATTTTAACAAGATGTCTTCTCATGGAAAGATGTTAATCCTAAGCTGGTAAATGGAAGAAAAAAGACAACAGACTATAAATAGAGCCCACAAAAAGATCTCTTTTAAAATAATAAGCATGTTAACTTTAAAAGTTCTAGAAGAATATACACCCAGATATTAACAGTACATATCTTAGGTGGTAGAATTTTGAGAACTTTCCCCTTTTTCAGTCTATATATTTTTTTCTGAGAGTTAAAATATATCCGTTTATGGTTTAATTTTAAAAGACCCCATGACTTGATGACAAACAACTAATTTTGAAAGAAATAAATTAGGCTAATTCCCAAATGCACATTTTAATGAAAAGACAAAATACATCCAATGACAGGCTTACACTGTGTGGACAGAATATCTATTGTATTTGGGGAAGCTATGGCTGTGTTTACTCAGCAAAGCATTTGGTCTTTCTAAAGGGTCAGAATTTGTCTACTCCTATTTTTTTTTAATTTGAAGAAAAAAAAAGTTCCTTTTATTTCCAGATGTCCACATGCTGGTACTATTATTTTTGCTATGGTATGCTGGAGAACAAATAAAACAGAAAAGGAATAGTTCATGTGAAGTTATTAGCATTTAAAAATAAATATATACTTTGTTTTACTTGAAATGTAGTAACACAAGTACATGACATATATTGTTTATTCAATCTATGAACAATGACAATGTTCATGGCAGGTATTGATTGATAGCTCTGTCAATAACTCCAAATATCAAAAAGAGCTGAGAATGGGCATGTCTGGTATACCCACTTGGGTTCCTGCCCTCTCCACTGCATGCACAACCTGAATTATCTGCCCCATAGCTAAAAAGAATTTTCCCCAGAAGTCACACCTTCATTCTCCTTCTTCCACATGGGATTTCTCTCCCCTGCCTGCCCACTCCGTGCCAAGGAGCAGGAGACAGTGACAGGAGACGGATATGCAGAAAGAGACAAAAATCAGGGCACTGAGTAAAAAAAAAAAAACAGTGTTAGGTGATGTCTCACCTAGTACAGATCAAATAGAGGTGTTGACCTTGTGCCTCAAAGCTCTTCCACGGGTGCTCCACAGTACTTCACGCCTCTGAGCTGCCCCAATCAGAGACTACACCCAGTGTTCATTGCAGGCACTGTGGCTTCAAATCCTCCTGTGATCTACTCTTCTTCTACACATCATAGGAATCTAGCCTAAGCATAATTATGCGCCCCCATGTCCATTTTTTGTCAAACCTGATAAACTATTAGCAGCGCTAAATACAAGTCTATAACCACTGGGTGGAGAATCTTGCAGGAAATAACTCAACTATGCAGGATTCAAACACTTGGTCTCAGGTATGGAAGATGCACAGAACTGCTTGTGTATGTTGATGCCTGAGTGAGCAGGACCCGGGTGTCAAGACCCAGGCTGTGCCATTCCCTCCTGAGGACTGCCCACTAACCACTGCGCACTGAGAGCTCACGAAGGCAGGCTTGCCGAAAGCCCAACGAGACCCACCTAACTGTCTTTCCCTGGAACCTTTCCAGAAACTTTGAGTAATTTTCATTAAACCCCAGAACTTATGCCTGGCTCTATCCACTAGCCTCCCTGTAAGGCGTAATCTTCTAGAATTATGGGGCTGGATGTCCCAAAGCAAATGCATCCTGTGAGTTGCCTAAGAGACACAGAGAACAGGGATTTTATCAGGAGAAAGAGAACTAACTCCAGAATAGGTTCTATCACTGTGTTAGTTTCCTATTGCTGCTACAATAAGTTATCATAGACTTAGTAGCTTCGAACAATATAAATGTATTCCCTTACAGTTCTGGAGGTCAGAAGTCCAAAATCGGTCTCACTGCACTGAAGGCAAGGTGTCAGCAGGACCGGGTCCTTTTAGAGACTTTAGAGGAAAATCCATTCCGTTGCCTTTTCTCACCTTGAGAGGCCACCGACATTCCTTGGCAGGTGTCCCTTCCTCCACCATCAAAACCAGCAGCCTAGTGTCTGTCTTCTGTCATCACAGCACCTTCATCTTCTGTAATCAGATCTCCCCTCCTCTTTCCTATATGGATATTTGTGATTACCTTTAGAGACCACCAGGATAATCATCTCTCCATATGGAGATTCTTAACTTTATCATATTGACAAAGTCTCCTCACAAGATCATTCACAGGCTTCTGCAATTAAAACGTGGACATTTTTGGAGGGGTCATTAGTCCATCCAGCACAACCAGAAAATAAAGATGTTTATGGTCATATTAGGCAGGGTTCTCCAAGAAACATAACCAATAGGATATATATATATATATAAAATATTATACATTAATTCATACCATGTTAAATACCTTAATACCTTATATTAAATATCTTTCTAGATATATATTACATACAATTATATCTAATATATATTAGATATTATACTTATATAATATATATTATATACAACCTGGAGATTGTCATTCTAAGTGAAGTAAGCCAGAAAGAGAAAGAAAAATATCATATGATATCACTTCGATGTGGAATCTAAAACAAGAAACGCAAATGAACTTATCTACAAAACAGAAACAGATTTACAAACGTAGAGAATAAACTTGGTTACTATGGGGGAAGGTGATGGGAAGGGATAAATTGGGAGTTTGGGATTTGGAAATACTAACTTCCATATGTAAAATAGAGAAACAACAAGTTTATACTGTATAGCACAGGGAACTATATTCAATATCTTGTAGTAACCTATAAGGAAAAAGAATATAAAAATGAATATATATATGTATATATGTGACTGAAACATTATGCTGTACACCAGAAATTGGCACAACATTGTAAACTGACCAGATGTCAATAAAAAAATTCTACACAAAAAACATACAAATATATATCTAATAAATATAATATTTATATATTTAATTACATGTTTATTATATACATATGTGATGTTTATATTATATATTTAATATATGTATTTGTATTTTATAATTATACATCTAGAAAGAGATAGTATATAATTATATGTCTAAAAATATTGTTACAACATATATCTAGAAAGAGATTTAATGTAAGTTTTAAGCTCACTCAATTATGGAGGCTGATTGTGAATGATATAAATGCCAGTCCAAGTCTAAAGGCCTGAGAGCCAGAAAAGCTGAGGACAGAAGATAATGTCTCAGCTCATCAGTCAGGCAGACTGAATCTAACTTTCCTGCACCTTTTTGTATTAAAGCTCTCAATGGATTGGAAGATGTCCATCCAAACTTAAGAGGGCCATCTGCTTCATTCATTCTACCAATTCAAATGCTTCTCTCTTCTGGAAACATCTTTACAGATCCAGAAATAATGTTTAAATAGTTATCTGGGCTTCCCTTGTCCCAGTCAAGTTGACACATAAAATTAGCTCATCACAATGATGCAAGATACGTCATTCTAATAGACATGTTATATTCTATGGATATACACCATATGATTCTTGGACTGCAAAAGACCCTGTATTTTACAGTTAATGGAAAGAAAATAGACAAATCCTCATCATTCGGACCTGATTTTTCCCTTGGAATTACAGTGCTTATGCTGATTAATGGGGTTGGTAGACTTTGATTTCAACCTTTACTTAAAATATTCCTGAGTAAACCAAATTAATCTTGTTTATCTTTTTCTTATTTCACCATGTAAAGTGGATTTGTCCCACTCTATGTAGAAAATTAGTCTGAATTATTAAAATCCAAATGGACTTGTAGCCATTGACTTCAGTTATGTAAAAAATCTATAATTCATAAGGCATCTGCTTCTGTAGGTTGGAGAGTGGTGGCACTTGTTGGATACATAGCACAAAAACCCAACAGACCATCAAATACATAGAACAATTTGTGCCACATTACACATTTGAGGTTTGTTAATGAAAATGGGATGTAAAATAAGGGAATCAAAATGCGTTAATAAATTTTTGTCAATGGAGACCATGATTCAATATTACAGAACCTAAGTAACCAATGTTTATGTAATTGAGAATTTTTACTACATTCTGAAAGGCAAAGGCTTTTAGTCTATTAAAAATTGATAGAAGCCTTTAAAACATCTTCTTTTAAAACTAATGTAATTAATTGCAGTCAATACTAAAAACTTTTTTAAAAAAGCAGACTCATAAGGTAGTGGCATACAGTAGAAAGAACATTAGATTTATGCAAACAAATCACAGAATTTTGGCTCTGATTATGCTACTTATGAGCTGTGTACATTAAAGCAAATAGCAAATTGATTTCTCTGAGCCTCAGTTTCCTTATTTATAAAATGTGAATTATATTGCTGCCTTCGACAGATTGTTGCCATAAATAAATGAAATATTGTACGCTAAGTGCTCTGTGAATTGCTATTAGAAAGAGTAAGGTGTTCATCTGAAGGGCCCACCTTCAAAAGAACCAATGCTTACTTACAAATAAATACACTTTTAATTATATATATTTTGGTAGTTTAAAATAATTTAGGTGTCCATAGAGTTAAAAGTTAAAATAACAAAACTCATTTGTAGCCCCAGAGGACTTCTCTAAACTCCCCATGTGGGTAAAGTTACTATTGGTACTTCATCATACAAAGAAATTCCAACTTCTAGAAATGAAATTAGCTTCAGAAAAAGGGACAGGATTACAGGGCCAAAGTGGCTAAGATAAATGACATTGAAGTCAGCTATTTTGTTAGGTGTAAAAGTGTCTGAAGAGTAGTTACAAAGATGTTTACAATTAAACCTACAAATGTTTTCATTTATTACATACATAGTGTTTTCATTTACTATGTATTTCATGAGCAGACTATTCAATGACATTTTCTAGAATATGAAAAGTTAATAACAGTGAGCCTGAAAAATAAGGCTGTTATAAGGATGTAGCCCTGTAGCTCACCAAGCATCCCACGGGCCTCTGCCTTGTGGTCCCCTCACTTACGACGATCCAGCAACCAGTATGCCTTCTGACTGGTCCTCCACCCATGTGCTGTCCCGAGTGTTCCATATTTCAAATATCACCTCTGCTAACATGTAAGCCAACCCCTGCCCCCAGTCTGTATCCAAAGGTCTACCTTCCAGATCATGGGCCAAACCTGATATCTAATTATTCACATCTTTTCCAATTCACCATGAATCTGGCATTTCTGTTCACTACTATTCTAGTGAGAAATTGTACATAGTAGCCACTCAATAAATATTTGATGTTACATCATTCCAATATGAGATGAAAAAGAAAAGTAGGAACTATCACAATTTCCTATAAATTATACCTACAAATACTACTTTGGTAAAATAAGACTTGTTAAAATAAGGTTTAGATATTAAAATATCATTAGTAAATATTTTTATCTCATAGAAACACAAAGGTTGCAAATGATAATGTTACAAAAATTAATAAAATTAAGGAACAGAAAAATAGATTCTTCTAAACTGATAATGTGAGTAAAAATTATATCATTTTACAGAGAACAATTTGACAATGCAAGGCAAGAGGCTTTAACAGTTCTCTCCCCTTTTTATTCAAATGTCTATTTCTAGGAATTTGGCACAAAATATAATCTTATGCTTAAATTTTATATAATTAAAAAGGGGCTATTAAGATTTAAGATCACAAATGTTCATCAAAGAATCACTCACAATAGCAACAAAAGGAAATTACATAAATGTCCAATTAAAGAGAGTTAGAGAAATAAATTATGTAGCTTACATATAATTAATACTTCACACATAATTAGTACTTCTATTAATATACTTCCATTATATAAATGCATTATATAAAAAGGTTAAATTACACAACGATATGTACTGTTTAATTTTAATTTTATGGTAATCAGTATAAAATTTTTAACAAAATTAAATAAAAGTAAAAATTATAAAAAATAAAAATATATTAAAATAACATATATGTGTATATTTTATCTAAAAAGATTTAGACCAAAATAAAAATAGTGGTTACTTTTCTGAACTGAGTTAATTTTTTATTATTTTCTCCTTTCCTTTCATATTTTCCTAATTTTCTACAGTGACTATGTATCAATTTCATAATGAAAACAAACAAGCAAAATATCCTAAATTGGAATAACACAGAGGTAAATTAATAAATACCCAATATAGCAAAAACAAATTTCATCTTACTGTAATAAATTTTCTGTTAGTCAGCGCTTAATTGTGCACTGTGGATTGAACAAGGTCATTACCTATGTGCCATTCATCAAAATGAATGTTTAAAATATCTTTCTATTTAATACCGTCTCAAAGGATTTGGCAAAATGCCTGCTTGAATGCATTATTAAATACATCCAGGACTTTTATAAGTCAACTTCAGAAGACAATGAACACAGTCACCACAATATTCTCAAGTGAATCATAACCAATTTGCTCCTAAGTCAATGGTATCCAATGGCCCTTAAATAAACTATGTCAATACAATCACTCTAGGGGGCCTCCATTATCTGAATTTGACTCATGGGAAGAATACTGTATAAATATTTTCAACTCATGTGACCATTTTGTCTGTTTAGATAAATATTTTTTAACCTCTATGAAAAGACCTGGGCTCTCAATGACCACCAATGCTTTTAGCATCATTTTAAAGATTTTGATTAATTAGAAGAAGTCAGTGTGCTGGCTTCAGCTAAATTAGGCCCATAATGTAACCCTTGTCAGAGAATATACCTTGAGAAAAATAAACTTAGCAACTAACTATGCATTGGGCACTGCAGAGTTCCAGGGATTTATCAGGCACAGTCCCTGCTCAAGATGAATTCACTCGTAAATGTGTATGTCTGATCCAGTGGGAACTTCAGTACAACAGATGGCTCTTAGGAAGGGCAAGGAATTGGAAATTCACCGGGAGTCATGAAGATCCAAGGCTGGTTTAACATGATTCAAGAGAAACAAGGCAATCGGTTGAATTGGAAATGAATTTGAACATCCTGACTGAATTTGCAGAAACTTAAATGTTATTATATTTATCCATAAAAAAAATAAAGTTAATTTTCTTATCTTTGATCCCCCTCCTCCTCGGCCATTCAAGATATTAATTCAGGCTTCAACTAATTTTATCAGTGCCCTAAGAATCCCACTATTTTAGAAACTGCTTTATGTACCTAATCTTATTTTATTGCAAAGTAGTCCCTTACTGTAAAAGTATTTTGTGGAATTCTTTACTAAGATGTGAATTATTTTTGAGGTGTTTCAGTAATTTCATGGATGGAGTCTGAAATGCACCTGGGATTGTTATAAATCAAGCGTGGAAACTACCACTGGATACACCAGTGCAATGGTTAAATGGAATAGAAATGTGATGCTCAAATAAACTCTTTCTCCAAGGAATAGTGCCTTATTTGATTGTATGTTTTCGTTTTATAGAAGAATATTGCAAGCTTCTAAATTGGTTATAAAATGACAAATTGTTACATGACTGCTTTTATGTATAAGACAAGGGAGTCGAACAAAATTATTTCTCAGTTCCCTTCCATTTTTTAAAATACTATGATTCTAACTTTTTTATTCACAACATGACAGTAATGGCTGCCCAATGCTACAGCAGCAATCCAAGAATGTTTTTTAATGATCACTGACTGCCAATTATCATTTTCCATGTCAATGGCCCAGAAAAAGACGTGAAGTCCACTTGGAACTTACAGAAAGGAAGACACTTAGAAGCACAGATTTAGGTCAAGTTATCCTTTTTGAGGTTGCTTCAAAGATGGATTGTTATTTGAATAATTTAGAAAATATTTCTTAATGGCGGCTCAATATTTTGGCCAAACCACACAAGTCTTCATCATCCTTACAAAATAGAAGTGATTAATTGGAGTAAACATGACCCATCATTTCGCTCTCAGAAAGTAAAATGTATCTCAAAATGTTCTTAAAATGTTGCCTTGACTGGGTAAAGGTGGGAGATAAATGCTTTTTCAAAGCTGACAGATGAACAGCACTCTCCCCCTCTGCAAGTTTCCACTTGCCTTATAATGTTTTCTGGAAAAGGAAGAGGTTTCCAGGGGCTGGAAGAGAGTTTAGGGAAGAAATATAAAAATGGATGACATCTGAGTTCTGAATCTGAAGGATTCAGTAGAAGAGTATGAAGATATTCTGAGGCTCTGAGCGCAAGAAATACTGCCCTGGAGTTCAAGCAGCCACAGTGGGAGTAGCTGCAGATGATCTCCGCACTGCTGCACCAAAAGCGACAGCAGCATCTTACAGCAGCGGTTTAGGACTTGGGGGCAGTCAGCCACCAAGCAGAATCTGGAAGAAAACATGAAGAGCTGGGTTGTTGCTGAGTTATGGCCACTCTAGGAATTCCTGAGATGACGTGGAAAGGGGCTGGCCCTGAGGTTCTGCCTGAGCCGGTGGACACCTAGATTTGGGTGTCAGTGTTAATATGGTCACATTTTCACTTACAAGATAATGAAGGTCAGAATATTTATACTGAGTAGAAAATGGATTTCAAAAGCATTGTAGATTAACTTTTCACTCTACACGATGATACAGATACCCTCTACGTTGGGGAATAAAGAGGTTAAATTCGAGGCCAAAGTAAAACTCTTCTTTCAGAGTGAGTTACGTTGAAGTTTTGAAGTAGAGACACAGAAAGAGGTATTTAATATATGTACATATAATATATCCTTATATTTTAAGGAAGCATTATCCTGGCCATTAACTATGGAAAACTAGATAAGTCAAATTCAACCCTCTAGCTTGAGTTTTTTTATTACAAAAATAGAGGGATAAATAATGGAATCCTTAAAACTTCTATAAATTCTAGTATTTCAAATACTCCATGAGTCTGTCAACTGCTTCTAAGAAAATATATGTGTGTGTGTATATATATATATTCAAAGATATATATGTATTCAAATATGTATGATTCTATATACAAATATATGTTTGTACATATATTCAAATATATATGATTACATATATATAATCAAAGGGAGGATTTGTAATATGGTAATCTGGGAGTTAAGTCCTTTGATTGCTTGGTTAGTTTTACTTTTGATGTTTTACATCAACAGCTATATTTACCGACATCCCAGGAGAACTCATAAATTCCTATTACAGTTTGACTTCTTGAACTTCTTAAAGGAGATGAATCAACATTCCTAGCTATAGACCTTAAAATCAATACCTTCACATCTTGATTTTAGTCTTTCTAAATATTTTCTTTATACACACCCCTAGAAGAATGCGAAGCTTCCCATTTTAACCTGTCTTAATTTTTCAGTCACATCCTCTGTAGCACAGTCACAAATTAAGACTGAAAAAGGTCTTAGCCTTCTCTATATAGTCTGCCAACCAGTAAAAGAGAAAAGGAAGTCAAACACCTGGCTCCTTCAGGAGGAACATGCCCTTGGGTGAACTCAGATGATCTTATTCTGTTCAGTCGCTCATTCAACACAGATCACCTCAATAGACTTATTGTTTCTAGCCTACACTAGTTTATCCATGCAGCATTCAAGCACACTGAGTCTCACGGAAAACGAAATCTTAATTTGCTTCACTAATGGAACTCAATTTATTTCTTTTAGAGCTCTGCCCTTGTTTATTACCTTATGACACCAAAAAGCAGTGATAAAGCATTTTAATGAATGACAGCGTCATGGTATTTGTTACACCTGCTATAAATTAGATATTCAATTATAATAGCTGCTTATTAAAATGAAATGCAATACATACTAGAAAATACATAAGTCAATTTAGCCCCTTAGAAAAGGCTATGGTCCATTAAGGTACCAAGAGCAAAGATCAGTCTGTGTTTGTGTGATCTGCAGTATACTCCCATGTTATTTTTTAAAACCCTGTACTGTGATACCCTCAGCTCAGTTATTAGCAAACAGGTGTCCTTATTATACAAAAAGTATGCATGGCCAAAAACTACTCCCTTGATAGCAGAGAAACCAGAGACTCAGTTCTCATGGAGAAGCACTTTGTCATGGAGATGATTCCTCAGCTCCAGCCAGTGGGACAGGTCTGCTCTGCTGTTCGCGACGCCTGCCTGGGGAACGGACTCTACTTTGGAGACTTGCATAAGCATTAAACATAAATTCTGTCTAGAATGAATAACCCTAAGTCTCACATGAGAAGCATTATCTGGCCCCCTCTGCTGATGTCACTTTGCTGGTTGCAGGCAAGGAGCACAATAAACACGGAAGAAGGTGACACTGGACTTAGCTACAGTACGAGGGGAGGGAAAACAATGGAATTTAATAAACAAACAATAAAGCAAGCCTTTTGTCTCTTGTGTTTCAAAGGACACTGACCTCTAAAAAGAGAAAAGGAAAGCCCACTTTTGAACTTTTTCGGACTGTCCAGAAGATTACATAATCAAAGTGAGAGAAAGAAAACTGAGATTTTCCATTTTTTGAAGTCACATGACCTGCCCAGCTCTTACTCTCTGGATCTCATATTCCTAGTTTCCCTATATTTAAAATTTTAATATTAATGATTGCCTCACAAGCAGTAAGTTCTACAAGGGCGTGATGACCTTGGAGAAAACATTTCACACACACACACACACACACACACACAACCCACCACTGTCATCTTCATAGCCTAAGTACCAATCATTTATTTTTTAACACAGTCTATACAATGTTTGTGCATACAGGCCATTCAGTTACGTAGTAGGCTCCTTACATATTAACTCAGACATTCAACTGCAGGCCATCTGTTACTCTGTAAACATTCTGAGGTTGATTTTTAAAATTTGTCTACCTATATATACTAGGTAGACTAACTTACATGGTACAGCACTTCTGTTCTGAATTTTTTTTTTATGAAAAGAGTCAGTGTGGGAGAATTGCTGGGTCAGATGAATGTTAGCCCAAATGTAAGCCCTTTTGTTTTACTTCCTTCACCAATAAAACCTCTTCAGTATATACCACAGAAGATGAATTCATGAGGGGCCCTGTTTGATTTGCTTTGCTCAGTGGACAGAGATTTACCTCACTCAACAACAGTTCAAAATTAAGGGGTACCAAAGTCTAAAGTAAATAATTGGGATTACAAATGTATCCTTTTAAAATAAGCTTGACTTTCTAGGATGGATATGCATAAATTCATGACTTTTCACCTTATAGTAATAAATGAGAAAATTGAGGTTTTTCAGAACCCTGATTTTTTAACAGTTAATTTGATGCCCTTTAGAGCAGGCATCCTTAACCAGCCCTCCCTGCTACCTCCCCATCCTAACCACCACTAATCCGCCCAAACCACCAGCAGCACTAGAATGGGAGAGGGAGGCAGAATTCATGGGTGGACTTAGGGGGCTCATTAAAATACTAAAACTGTTTTCCTACCTGTATGTGTGTTAGGGCTCTTGTTTGCAAACAACAGAAATCAATTCTGGTGCGCTGAAACAGAGAATATATTTAACAGAAGAATATCAGATAGTTTGTTGCAATTACTGGCAAGATACTGTAAAACCTAGAAATCAGTTATAAAACCAAGGGAAGCTAGGCAACAAGAGGGAAAATCAGACCAGGAGAAGAGACTGGTTTGGACCCCAATGCTGGCAGACACAGTATCTCACCACTGGAAACACAGGTCTTGCTGGTCTGGAACACAGAATCCTGCCCCTACTTATGTCTCCAGAGTAAAGGCAAAGCTATCCCTGTTTCTTTGTAGCACTAGCTCTAGATTCTAATTCCCAGGACCAGACGGGATGATTCCATTGGCAGAGCTCAGGCCTGGTGGCGGCTCTAATCGGTGCCGTCTCAGCCAGGGCAACAGGCCTCTCCAGAGCCTGGGGTCGGAGCTAGTGGTGCGCTTGATTGTTAGGAAAACTTGCACAATGGCTGCTTACCCAGCAGCTGACACTGGGCAGCTTAAAAGACAATATATATATATATACACACATACACATACACACACACATGCATGTCATGTTATAGATAAACACAATTATGTAAGTATAGAGTTGACCCCTGAGCACTGCAGGAGCTAGGGGAACCCAGCCCCGTGCAGTTCACATATAACGTTACAGTCGGCCCTCTGTATGCGAAGTTCTTCCCTATCTGGCCGCAGAACGTGTAGTCTTACAGTACTTACCAGAGGAAAAAAACCCGTGTCGAAGTGGACCCACAGCATGTTGGTCAAGGATCAACTGTACATATCTTTTAGGAGATCACCATTTTTACTGGGAATACAATTTATACCTTTATCAGATTCTTGTAAGTATTGATTACCCAACCAAGCTGAGAATCATTTTTGTATAGAACCATTGAACTTAACCTTCAGAAGGAACCAGAAGCCCAAAGAGATTAAGAGATCACTCGTTGCCACCCGTTAACTAAATCAACACAAGGGCTAGAGTAGTGGAAGTCAGAAAAGCGATGCTGTTTTTACTTAAACAAACCTAATCATATTTATAAGCTTCTAATTTCAAATGTATGTCTCTTAATAACTTCAGCTTATGAAAACTGTCCAATTTCTTCACTGGCCACCAGATTATAAAAGGAAAAAAAACCTATTGGCAGACACCTAAAAGATCTTCATCCTAAGAAAAAATAAAATTTTGAAAACTGGATGTGGTTATTTGGCTGCAAATGACTTTTTCCCAACACCATGTTAAAAGAGATGTACCATTATATCTACTTGTTTCCAGTATTAAGGATGCAATTAGGTTTCTGGGTCATTTATGGTTCTATTACAAAATATTCTTCTTTAAAGCAAAGTTTGAGTAAATTAACTCCATAAAAGCTTGGTAGCAAAATTTCAGTCGTTTGCTTTGTAGAATTTTTTCCCTTTCCTTTTATTGTTCTCTTTATTTTTTTCCCTTATTCCTTTCCTTCTGTCTTTCTTCTTCACTATATTTAAGAAGTGCACATAAACACAATTGTGGGAAGGAATTACACAGCATAGTTTTTTTTTTAACTCCATCCACACTACAATGGACATTGGTCACAGTTTGAACTTTCATTAAAGAACTGTTTTTTAAAAGCTGAGAAAAATAAATTTCTCAAAAACAGTTTGATATAGTAGTAATATACAGAAAAATAAAACCAAAAGCCAAATACAAAATATATAACTTTCTGAATCTTTATTCAAGAAACCTTTCAGAATGTTTTAATTAACCTATAAAATCCCATGAAGACCTATAAAGAGAAGGTACAATGTTCCTCATTTTGTGTTTCAGAAAACCAAGGCAAAGGAAATAAAGACTGTCTTGGGCATAACTTGTTAAGCAAAGATCAGGGAGCTACAGAATAATTAACACCATCATAATAATACAATTCAGGCCCCTAGACCATGAACAAGGCAAATGCTAGGTGGTGCGATTGCTTCAATTAGGTATTAAATGAGGTTAATACACTAATACCTGGGAAATCAACGTGAGACGGGGCTTGAATAATAAGTTGGAGTAAGAAAGGCAGAGAGAAGGGTAGTGGTGGTGGGGCTGGGGAGCTGTCATAATCCCTTGTTAGATTCAGGAGACCAGCAGGGCTGGTGAGAGCAGAGAATTTCGAGGAAGAGTGAAGATCTGAAAACATGTATTTGAATAAGTATAAGGTCGTTCTTAAGCATTACACCAAAGAGTTTGACTTTGGGCAAGTAGTTTGCCAAAGCAGCATTTTACAAAGACGTGAATAAACGAGGTAGGGCACTGACAGGGAGAATACAAAGGAAGAGAAAATGAGACAAAAATGTCATGATAACACATGTAGTATTTGTAATACTATTCACACTTGAATGACCTATGTCACATAAATTTGCAAGAAGTTGAGCCAGGCCGCAAGCTCAAGTGTTTTTAGCTTCAGATTGTCGGCTCCTTCTACCTCTGTATTGTGTTACATCCATTGTGGTAAAAGGGAAGATAAACTTGAATTTACACGAGTGTGAGTGTGGGGTGATAACGGAGCATCCGCAGAGCATCATTTATTTAGTAGCAGGGATGAAACTCAGAATAAAAGTAAAACCTAGAGATAGAGATTTCAGGGCAAGTTAGGAAAACAGAGTTGCCAGAGATGACATCAGTCTGCGGCGAAACAGGATGACACATTTTACTTATTAAGGGAGGGAGACAGAGCTACCAGGTCCAATCAGTCCACATAGTTCTGGAAAGTTCTCAAGCCTTTTTAAGGCTGGGGTAACGTCAAAGAGGATGGATGGGGAGGTAAAGTGGAACGTTCCTGAATTGGCTCAATGGCCCCAAATGAAAGAAACTTAAGGAAAAAGGAAGTCTATGGTGTTGGTGAAAATTACTGTCTCTGATTAAAGGAGCAAAGCCTCGAAGAGAAGCCCTAAGAAGCTCAGTGGGTGGAGGGAAATGGAAAGACAAGAGCGTTCAGAAGGGTGAGAGTGTGAAGAGCATGCAGGGCACGGCCCCAGACACATTAACACCCACCAGGTAGTGCGACACGGAGGGGCTTGGCTAAATGCGAGGTCCTTGATGAATGGTCTAGCGCCAGTGCTGAAGGGGCTGAAGCGGGCTTTATGCTGCTAGAGCTGTGTCTATAGCATCACTTGACCCTGGCAGAGGAATCCTCTGGCACCATCACTGGGTTTCAGGGAACACTGTCAAATTCCCAGCCATCTCATGCTACTGCCTTTGCACGCTCTGGGGCCAGCAGCTGGTCCCTGGCATCAGCTCTGAAAGCTGGGCTTCCTGGCTCTGCGTCACTGAAAGCCTTAGATGGGTCTCTATCCACTACAGAATCCAGAGAGTCCAAAGCTTCCAGTAATTTTAAATCAAAAGTTTAGCCTCAGGGGGCATTAGGTTAACTGAAAGTCAGCTTCACAAATTCATAAAACAGAATGAATAAAATAAAATGAGAAACATGAACATAGCAGTCACTGGAAAGAGAATTTATGCTCCCTATTATACACAATCCAGACACTTAGAAAGATAATATAAGACTTGACCAAAAAAATGTTTTTGAAGAAAGTTTCAAGAGATTATTTTAAGTGCATATTACTCTTTATTTATAAAGGACATTACCAGATATGCCATGAAAAATGGCTATTAATTTCATCAAGATTACCCTCTTTTATTTTATTGGTGACTGATACATTAGTAAAAGATACAAAGAAAATAGAAGCCTGCTTTGAAGCAAGTACATAAAGGAGGACTTGGAATTTAGTAGCCATAGTCCTTGGCCCTGGTACTAAGAGTTGCAACCTAGCAAAAAAAAAAAAACAAACTTTCCCCTCTCTGTGAGGCTGTAGGAAAAATGATGAGCAAGCTCAGAACAGCATTTACACTGTAATTGTTAAGGTCCAGTGGAGGTGACGGACTCTACGAAAAGAAAGAAATGAAAGAGAGAAATCACATTTGCCAAGAATATTTGGGAGTTCTCTCTACAATGGTCATTTGAAATATGATCTGAGAGAGTTAGAGCAAAGCACAGGAGCCACAGTACTTAGTCCTGAGACCTTATAATGGTGTCTGTCCAATTAACTTAATATTTCCTTTCATTATGCCTACACCATTAAAAGGCATTCATTTTATGGACTGTGGGATGATTAAAAGGATCATTATTTTGCCCATATCTGTAATGTCGACCGGCACTCAAGTTTCTTGTGCACACAGTTCATAAATTCAAGAACAAACTCTCTCCTCCACCCCCAACCTTTCAACCTTGAGGCAGTCACCAAGGAAATATCTCCATTGGAAGAAGAAGGCAGCTGCCTGGGAACATTCACCTCCTCCGTGAAGCCACCTTATTCATGAACGTGCTCCTTGCTTGCGTGGCGTCCCCACAACATGACTCTGCCCCTCTTGTGGAGCTGCCCTTCTTTGCTGTAGTGTATGCTGTAAACTATAGCTAGATCATAAGCTCCTTGAAGACAGGAATTTGTCCCACACGTTTTATTAATTCCCACTATCATTTGGTATAATAGTCATTTGTACAAAATTCCAAGACATTGGTTAAACTGGAAGGCAAATTCCATAAAAAAAAAACACTTTAAAACATTCTGTTTAACAATGATGGCATTGATTATATTATTGGACATGGACTTGAGTTTATAGCATTTGGTTCAGAATTGTTGATTGCTGGTATTAAGAAAGATTAACAACTGCCTCTAAGCAGGGAGTCTCACTCATCAGGGGTTAGTAAGCATACTTGGAATATTTTATTTATGACCTACCAATGTGTCTATTGTCTTAAGAAAAATTAAGAATTTTTTATATTTTTTGAAAGCCCAAGTTTATGTCTCTGCTGTCTGTGAACTCCAATTCCTGGTTTTCCTATATTTCTTACCTGACCTCTCCTACTGTCATAAAGTAAAATCAATAGATTTTATCACTGGAAAAATTCACCTCGTGTGACAAGAGAAAAAGAAAAATAATTTAAATGGTACATTTTCGTATTTGACTCAGCTTCAGGTAGAGAATCCACTGCAATTGTACTCAGCATCTTGGGAAATCTTGATTGCTAGTAGTCCTAATACATTATGTCAGTCTGCGAGTCACTTAGCCCACAAAAATCTCTCCTCAAGTTTAACATCTGACAAGTCATGGAAACACTATCAATGCTTCCTCCAGCCTCCCCATAGGTAAGTATAATGTCTTCCTTTCAGAAAGAATATGCATAATGAAGTGACCCGGTTGTAGGACTAGAGAAAGAATTTTTCCCTTTCCATTTTTTTGCAACTCTTCCCATTACTTCTGAACTCTTCAAGGAACAAGTCTCCATTAGGGAACAGTGCATGTTTAATAAGTTCTCAAAAATGTGCCAAGTTTCCATTTAAAAAAACAAAAGACGAACAGTTCTCAGGTGCAAAAGCTTCAGGAAGGCAACTGTACCCAGAAAGAATTTAATCACATTGTTCCATTTTCACTCGACTTCTTATAATTACCATGTATATATAATGATTTGAGTTTCTATTCGAACTTCTTCTAAAACACATTGGTTTAAGTAAAAATAGTAAACTAATTAAAGGGAAAATATCGAGTACGTAGGAAAGTACATAAGAAAACACTAGGTACACAGGGGGAAAATGTACAAGGCAAAAAGCGTTGGTATCATTCAATATGACCATAAAATATGATCAAAATTCGAGAAAGACTGCCCTAGAGGCTAGCACACATTTTACCTGGAGAAAGCTTAGAGAGGAAAAGTAAAAGTTTAAAATGAATTCAGAACATAGAAATATTTTATTGATATTTGTATTTATTTATACATTTTATTTTAAAGAATATGCTCTTTAAAATACAGAGCTCCTTATTCCTCTTCACATAGGTTTCTTTCTTTTTTTTTCCTAAGGCTTCTGCTATTTCCTTATTCATATCTTCATGTACTTATTTCAAGTTTCAACTAAATCTAGACTCACAGCAAAGAAATTGTAAAATTTCTGCCCATCTCATCTCAAACTTTCTTGTGTTAGTTGCTTCATATTATATTTATTTCTCTCCTCTACAGTAAATTATAAGCTCCTTGAGAACAGAGACCATGCATTATCCTTAGAAAAATATCTGAGTATAGACAGTCCCTGCATGTGTAGAGGCTGATTTATTCCATCTACATTTATAGCAATTCAGATAAAGGAAAAAGAAAATCCTTGTGGTATAATGAGCCCACTCACTAGAAGTGAGCCATTAAATCAAATCTTACTAGAAGTGGCTTACTTCTAGTAAGATTTGATTTAAGACATTGAGAACTGAGTTCACTGGAAAAGGTACTCACAAGTCCAGTCTTGAACCCACATTGTAACATTTAGTAGCTAGATGGGACTTAAGAGATAAGTTAGACCAGCTCCTTAATGCAAGAGAACCGAAGTCCAGGCAAGTTAAAACTGCCGATCTAAATGGTCTTCATTCATAGCATGACCCCAAACTTTTACAGCTAGAAGACAGCATTCTTCACAGTTCATGCTGCTGCTTCACTATACGATTATCCATTCAATAAGTATTTGTTGCACACTTGCAGTATTTGTGTCAGGCATTCAAAATAATGTATGAACTTAGCCTATAAGCAGCTTCAAGTCCAGGGGCTGATGTATGTTACTATTAGGTTACATCCTGAGACAAATGCTCAAAAAAATTTTAGAGCTGTTTTAACAATAGAAAAACCACATAAAATGTCAGAGTCAAGCCTTCTAATATAAATTTCTTATCTTGAGAAAAGCTGATATGATTCACCAAGAAGCTATCTATAAACACTTTTCTCTGCAAGGTCTATAAATAACCCAAATATTATGCCAATTCAGGGTGTTTACATTTCTGAAATTCCAAGCAGGCAAATACTGCTTTTTGTATAATATACTTATTTCAAGAGGTAGCAAAATTACCAACCTCCTGCCTCTGAAGATTGGTCTGTGCTTTTCCATCTCTTTAATGCTTACACAAACCACCTAAACATTAACCTCATTTCCACTCACTCAAAAACAAATTGATATTCTTCTGAAAAGCACAGAGACCTATATTCAATATCTTATAATAACCCATGAAAAAAGAATATGAAAATGAATATATATATGTACACGCAAGACTGGGACATTGTGCTGTACACCAGAAATTGTCACACTGTAACTGACTGTACTTTAATTAAAAAAAAATTCATATTGATATTCAGTTCTGTTATTCTCATGGCTATTCATCATTATTACTCAAAAACTTGAAAGACATTAAAGAAAAATAGATTAAATTGGACTTCATCAATTAAATCATTAAAACTGTTGTGCATTAAAAAACATTATCAAGAGAGTGAAAAGACAAGGTAAAGAACTGAAGCAAATGTTTGCAAATCATCTATCTGATAAACGGCTAGTATCCAGAATACGTATTAGAAAAACAGACAAAATCTCTTACAATGCAACAATAAAAAGACAAACAATCCAATTTAAAAATGGGGAAAGGACTTAAGCATTTCTCCAAAGAATATACACGACAGCCAAGAAGCACATGAAAATGTGCTTAAAATCATTACTCACTAGAGAAATGCAAATCAAAATCATAATCAAATACCACTTCACACTCACTAAGGTGGTTCTAATTTAAAAAAAAATACATTGAAAATACTATGTTGAGTATGTTGAAAAATTGGAGCCCTCGTACATTATCAGTATATAAAATGGAGAAGCCACTGTGAAAAATCATTTGGCTTTGCCCAAACAAAATTAACCATAGAATTACCAGATTACCTAAAAATTTCACTGTAGATGTGCACCCAAAAGACTTGAGAGCAGATACCCAAACAAGTATTTGTACATGAATGTTTGTAGCATCACTAGTCACTATTAACTGAAGGGTTGAAAAAACCCAAATGTCCATCAATGGAAGAATAAATAAACAAAATGTGATTTATGTATACAATGGAATATTATCCAGCCAATAAAAGGAATGAAGTACTGATACATAACATGGAAGAAATTTGAAATCATTAAGCTAAGCAAAAGTAGCCAGGCACAAAAGGTGACATGATGTGTGGTTCCATTCATATGATATGTCTGGACTAGGTACATCCATAGAGACAGAAAGCAGATTAGTGGTTCCAGGGCTGTGAGGACCGTGGAATGGAGAGGCAGTGCTTAATGTGTAAAGGAAACCCAATGTGTAATGGGTTTCCTTTGGGGCTGATGAAACTGTTTTGGAACTAGACAGACATGACGGTTACACAATATTGCAAATGTGCCAAATGCTATTGAAATGTATACATTAAATGGTTAATTTTATTTTGTGTGAATTTCACTTCAATTTTTCTTTAAACCTCCCATTGAGATTATTGTCTATTTTTTTCAGTTACGTTAAATGTAACTACATTTCCAGAAACTCAGTTTTTAAAATTGTTCCACAATCATTTGTCAAAGCATTTTGGGGTTTTTTTGTTAGGTTTTATTTATTTTGCTTAATTTTTAAGTCAAATGAAAGATGCAGAAGAGTAGTGAATCAATCTTCCGAGCTTCCTAGAGGACATATAACAAAATAGAATATTTAGAGTTCAAGATTCTAACTACAATTTTTCTATTTGCTCATTTATTTCTCTAATTGTTTCGTACACTAAACTAATTTTACCAACTCAGTTAAATTACAAGCTATCTGAGTGAAAGCAATGTATCTTTTTTATTTCTCTGCAGTTCACTTATGTCATTCTGGAAATAGAACTGGTGTTTTAAAAATCACCTTTGGTTGACAAACTTTCTTCTATTTTGGAAACAACTAAATTTAAACTGGAATCTTTTAGATCAATGGAGAATTTTTTAGAATGTTCTTATACTTTTGTTCAGAAAATTAAGTAATAGGGATTGATACATTACTGTGTCCTGAACTGAGCAGAATTCTTAGACAAAGGAAATTTTAATGTCATTTCTTATATACATTATTATTAAAGGAAAATTATAAAGATATTTAAAGATAACCTTTAAAACCATACCCCTTCAGAAGCTCTAAAATCACTAAGCAAAACAAGAAATAGTGTTGATGCAATCAGCACATTTACTTACACACCCACTGTCTTAGTTCTTTAATATGTCTTTGAAACATTAAGCTTGACAATTTTTGAAAAGGTGCCTAGTTTCAACATAAAACTATGAGAACACCCATAACGCGGCTGTTTCAAAAGAAGGAATGCAGGGGAATTTTTTTTTTCTGTTTAAACAAATGCTATTGTTTTATTGCCAATTTTTCTTTAAAAGTACTCATTAATGAATCCAGCAACCTTATTAGGTATTTTTAATCAGTTAACAACGCTGTTAGAACTTGTTATAAATTCCTTCATACTCTAAGAAAGTTCCTCAGTCTTTAGTCATTCTTTGAAACTGTAACTACCTACCTGACAATTTATTTTCAAAACGCTGCTTTAATGTTGTACAGTTCATTATGTTACAATAGGATTTCTATAAAACAGAATGAAACTATTTTCTTCAGTTTTATTTCATGAAATTGATGATAAATTTACATTACACTGTCTCAGTATTTTTCCAGCCTCTAAATCTGTATAAGTCTGTTAAATGGCACATTAAATATGAATTCCATTCAGTTTTATCCACTTGGAAATACCAGGAACATCCCCTTTCAGCCTGTATGGATAGAAAAGAGTCATCTCCCCAAAAGTTAAATATCTTACTCATTTTTATCAATCTTGTGGAAATTCTGGTTTATTTGTACTGCTTTGCTTTCAAAAGTCTAAGCTTTATCACTTGGAATGCAATGCTATACAGAAACGTTTGACTTTTTTAAAAGTCCGAGTGATTCTTTATTATAAGAAGCATAAAATTAAAATATGGCCTGCAAATAAACTAGAAAGAAATTCAAAGTGCTAGATTAGCACACTAGAGCCTAATAGAACTGTTATTCACAGCATTTATCCCATCAAAATATTGTCTATTACTTCAACCTGCATGCATATGTTTTCTATTCTTCCCTGCTTTGATTCACAGTCATCTCTCTGTCATCCGTGGTATAACCATGGAATAACCAAAAGCACATAACTTATAAAGCTAAACTCTGCATCTAAAGATCATATTTTAACAAAATGTTTGATTCCCTTTCTCATTTTCTCAAAACAGAAAAATAAAGTGAGACTGATAAATGAGAATTTAGGTCATTCATTGTCAGTCATTCAATTAGCCACAAACATTTAGGTGTTGTGTTCTCACCATGTAACCAATATTATATTAAATATTCTGGAGCACACAAATGAAATAAAAGATGCATTTTTTGCCCCTGTACAGACACTAGGTGGACATTAATGTGCAACAATATTGCCAAAACAGAAAAAGAAGAGGAGAAATCTGGTTCCTAAATACAAGTTACCCATGGGTACTTTCAGAAAGTAGACCATTAAAAAGCCAGTCATCCCAAATCCTCCTTCTAAAGAGATTGAGAGCAATTAAAAGATGAAAATCTATTCACTTACTCATCAAAAGGGTATGAAAATTACCCCAAAGTAGATCTTGGCTGCAAATGATATGAACTATTCTTAGGATGCACAGATCTTTCCTCGTTTTGGTAGTCCATTACCCTGTCCCAGTAGAAGGAAATCTCCACTTTGCATACTGCTTCAAATGTTTTGCCTTGAATGTGATAAACCAGTAGCCTTTCAGTGTCTGGTAAGTAATATATCATCGATCAACACTAGCAATGAAAGTCAAGTCTGAAAAGGCACTAAAACATGCTGCATTTATAAGAAGTTGAGCAACCATCCATCATTTGTCTTTGACTCTTGAAGAGGCAGCAACTGCAACAAACTGGGGTTCAGGGAGAGAGGAAACAGGAAGAAATTTCAAAATAAGCAATATTGAAACTAACAACCTACTGGAAAAAAATAGATTTAAAAAAAAATTAACCAGAAAAGATAGCCATGTTTTGACTTTAAAATCAGTGACTCTTTACATAATTAAGTTTATTGTTTACTAAAGATGATGAAAGACAAACAAATGTAAAATGTCCAAAAGACAGTCTCTGCTCCAAATGCTCTTAGCAAATCATCAATATGAAACACACTTTATTTCTAATACAGCTCCTCAGTGATTCCCATAATGACACACTGTTTGAGCTATAAAAGTTTTTCTAGTATTGGAAATCTCATTCTAACCCTAGCAAACACCTGTGATTTATATATTACCACATAAACCATAGTTAGGAGCATGATCATTATGGGTAAAATTTGTATCATCGATGCACCTTTTAAATAATACAAGAAATGTGATGATCTGTAATCCAGTTTTATACCATTTCTGAGTTGTGAACTAGAAAAGTACTACAAAACACATTATATTTAGAGATTAAGGGGAAAATATTAGATTATCAACATTTCAAGCTGCAAATCTGTGTTTAAAAAAAGACATTTCAGAGCAATGAAATAGACCATGACTTCATTTGTATTTATTGTGTTCACTTTTCAAATTCACTGAAAAGACATGATTGAAAAATGTCTTGTAATTTCTGCAGGGGAAAAAAAAATGCAACCACCATTCCATTTTCACAGAGTATATTTCCTTTCAAAATGTGTAGAACACATTCATGCTTTATCTATTACCCACACCCTTGCAATATGTAATCCGCAGTAAACCAGAGAAGTTCAGGGTAAGCTTCTTTAAGAGCAGAATCAAAAGAATTTATGGGGCCAGTTCTATCTTCAGTAAGAATATTTGGCTTAAGACCAGACACCTAGAGTTCTTACTTGCAACGACAGGACACATCACAGAAGTAGATGCTAAAGGAGATGCTTGAACTTGGGCCAGGAGAGATAATAGAGACCGAGAACAAAAGAAGACTTCTGAGCCAAAGGCCTATTTCCAATTCATTCTTTATTGTAAAAAGTTTCATATAGAAACACATTCATGAACCCGAAAACCAAAGGCATTTTTGATCCCAGATTTGGGGATAGAACAGAGTGAAGACAAATAATGCAAAGAACTTTTGTAGAGAAAAAACAAATTTCTTCCTTTTCAAAGAGTCTGAAAATGCCTTGAGTCAAAATGGAAAACATGCAGTGGACCTACCACTATGACAAGAATGAGTTAAAGAGAAAAAAAAAAACAGTATCTGGATGCAATCAGCAGCCCTACTAAATCTTATAAGAAATAAAAAGTCCATGATTTCCATAATGAATACACAGCACTCAGCATGAGCCATTCAAGGCCAAAGGCAAAAGCTAATTAATTAATTGATATGTCTTAATGCTTTAATTAAGTGCATCATAACACTTCAAAGTATTAGTTTTTACTTAAACCAGAATAGAAAGGTCTTTAACACAATTATTTCCTGAACTACTCAAAAGCATGACTTTCTGCTAAAAGGTGTGAATATCCTCAGTGCTGAGAATGGCCCCATTAAATTCTGCAAGTAAAAAAAAAATTGCCTTTTTGACATTTTCTCCAGTGCTGAGTCTTAACTAAAAAGGAGGAGAATACTTGTTTAAAATTTTTGGTCTAGTCATGTCAGTCAAATTTATTTGATATAAACCAGAACTCTGAAACTAACAGAATTTCTACCTTCATTATTTTTGCCAATTTCTGGAAGAGAGGGGAAATCAATGAAATTGTTTATTTTCTCCCATGAGTTTCTATAAGTTGTGCCAAATTAAAAACAACAACAAAACAGACATAATCATATCTTCTCCTAAGAAGAATAAATATTATAAAGTATTTCTGCAATTTAAGTTATATAAATGATTTGTGTGGAAAGGCCATACTTCATGAACACTGCATTGAGAAAGATTTTACTTTCAATCAGGTTTCTCAGCTTCAGTACAACTGACATTATAGAACAGACAATTCTTTATTTTGAGGGGGCTGTTCTGTGCATTATAGGATGTTTAGCAGAATCCCTGCCTCTATTCAATTCAGCTGGTAGTATCCTCCCTCCATTCTTGACAAATTAAACTTACCAAATGTCTCCTAGGGGACAAAAATCATCCCAGTTGAGGACCACTTGCCTTTTCACTAATATTTACACTAATAAGCAAAAGCAATGATGGGTAAAACTGCTAGCATCTTAGCCCCATTCAAATAGTGACTCTTTACTTATATAAATTAACCTCTCATGTATTTCATCTGAATGACAACAGAAAGTTAGGTTATTAAATTATAGTTGTAATTCAGGAGATAAAATGAAAGGACAATGGTTGTAATGAGTGTGCCCTCACTCCACTGATCCCAACCCAGGTACCCCAAAACGCCCCACCCTGAAGAATAAATGGAATTATATCTAAGGTTGGATGTCTAGAACAGGAAGTCTTGTCTCAGACGCCGAAGGATTATTATTGAAGGATTGCTCCCAAGAGAAACCTAAAGGAATGTGAGGGAACAGAAGGGGGAAGGAGAAAGAACCAAGTAGGAAGCGGTCTTAGCAGTGATCTAGCCTAATCCTAGGAGAGCTCTGGAACATAAAAACTACACCAGAGTAGGGCTTGCAGAGTACATGATGCTTAGAGGCAGGGGGCTGGCCTTTTACCCCACACCAGTCAGCTGTTGGCCAAAGGCCACCAAGAATGGCACCACCTCATGTCATGGGCAATCCTTCCAAATGGCTAAGGCTGTGAACCCTTAAGACGCAACACCCACAGCAGGTGGAGGATGGGAGCTCCAGTACATCAAAGGGATATGGGCCACTCCGACAAAGAACTGGACCACAGAGTTGAGGGAAGTTCAAATTTGGTTAACAGTTTTATCTCAGTCAAACCATCAAAACAACAATCTCAGGGAACTCCTGCTTTCTTTTCCTTTCAATCTCAGATGCGTTTATGGAGAACTGATTGCAAATGGTGCAAATGCAGGCACTAGATGGGAAGAGAGAAGATGAGAAACTGAGTATCTAGAGGGGATATGCAGGAGTGATGGAGATGCTGATGTTAGGAGTTACTATACAAAGCTTTTTACTTAATATCTCAAATATCTGATCAATCAATCAATCAAACTACTGTGGTCACTTCCCATTCTACTAATCTCTGATTATAAGGAGTAAAAACACTTATTGCGTCCAGTTCATACACAATCACCTTTCTCTTCACTGGAATCAGTTATGGTTAAATTTTGAGTAGCTCCCAAGAAACAGCTGAGTATGGAAAAAGTCATTTTGCATCCTTGTAATCAAGTACAGCACATATAACAGCTATCCTTAGAAAACAGAAGACACTCTAAGGAAATTTCTTCATATCACATATAAGAACAATTAATCCCCAATAGACTGATACTATATATGGCCAATACCATCATTCCAGAGATTTTTATTAGACCTTTACTATATGTGGAGGGGAAAAATTATCTGTGTGGAATTCATCTTCACTCTATTGAAATAACTGTGAATGTCTATTTGACCCAGTCTGAAGTCTTGCTATACCCAAGTAGGTCTTTGGGTTGATTTCCATGCCAAATCCATCAACCGTATAATATTTCAGCTATCTTTGCTTCATTGCACACTGGAAAAATGTGTGTAGAATCTTCAGCAAATTACTGTAACAGGATTTGTAACATTTGGGATGTGGATTACATTTTAAAGTGGTTTTGCAGGTAAAGTGTATTGGGGAACTACTGTGGAACCACATAATGAGAAAGACTCATGATTCTACAATCAATACATTTTATGTAAAATTAAGTTGAAGAAGCTAAATTATAATAATAATGTGCTAAACGGTTTCTTAATTATATAGAGAAAATACTGTATCAGTGAAAAAGATTATTACCCATTTCAGTAGTTATCCATTTCAGAAAACAAATTGGAACTAGAATCATTTATTTTCTCATTTTTTTCATTTCCATTTGTAAATAAAAATGAAGCCTAGATGTCTTTTTTCTATCTCACAATATAATTTAAGAATGAAAACTACTTATAGAATTTCATATATATTTAGCATATTAAATATATATTTAGCATACTGAGCAGTACATCTATATACAGATATAGATAGATATAACATTAAGCAGGTTTTTTTTCTTATATTTGACACTATTCCAATTCTAATTAGGTGCAAACTATTTCACTGGAAACTTCTGATACTGTAGGTCTTTGTCACCTCTCTTTGTGGAATTAAATCTTTATTCTAACAGAATATTTCTTCAACTATTCTCTAAAGAGCTACATTGAAATTGATTCAACAAGGACTACCACGAGTTTGTAGATGGCTGATCATAATAGCCTCTAGAGTATTCTTCAAAAGGAGTCCTACAGACAGTTCCCCAAAGCCTCTTATTTTCCTGAGAGAGTAAAAACTGTCTTAATGGTTTCCTGAGAATATAATTTAAAAGAAAAATCCCCTACCAAATTAACCATTGTGTTACTGAAGTAACTGAATTAGCAGTTAAAGAAATAGAAATCCTTTCAGTGTGTGATATGTTTTTATTATCTTTCTTGACTCTGGATAGCTTAGTAAAGCTGATAAAATAGTATTTCCCCTGGTAGATCAATATATTCACGGATACATTTTGTCACAAGCAGGAAATGCAGAAATTACCTATCTCTGTTCCTCCATGCTACCAAAATCTGATAAATGAGATCATGTCAACAATTATCAAACCATGATATTCCAACATTCAGCTGGCTTTGACCGCCTAAATCAGCAATCTCAACTGAGTAATTTTTAAATGAAAAGTGACCTAATCTCAGTCAGTTTTTGCTTTATTGAGATCATTTCATGCTATAATTAATATATGATCTAAAGAGATTGCCTTAAAAGACAGTGGATTCAAAGTGCATTGCCCCCACCCTAAAGTCCACCAAAGTGAACTCCCCCGAATCAATGAATGATCCATGGTACAAGCACAAAACCATTCACTGCTGTTCCAAAGCTGAGAGTCTGATTCACTTAGAGGCATTACATGGAATGATGTAAATACCATGGGATAATATTCTGGAGAGCACTAACAGAATAGCTAGCTTGGCCCGGATTATATAATATAATTAAAGCAGAATACCATTTTGAAAAGCACAATTAAAATATTGTCCCAAGAAAATTACAAAGGAAGGAAAGAAGAGGTCATAACAACTGATCATTGAGCAATGACTATGTTACACAGAATACATCTTCACGTTAAGAGTCAAAAGAATGAGCCCTTCAACTTAGTGATACACTCAGAGAGCAATATGAAAATCACACCATTTCATTTTTATCTGTCCAAAAAAAAAAACTAGCCAACAAAAATCAATTTATTTCATTAAGCTCATGTCTATTTTTTGTGGATTTTTTTGTTGTTTTTTGGGTTTGTTTTTTAACATTTTTTATTGATTTATAATCATTTTACAATGTTGTGTCAAATTCTAGTGTTCAGCACAATTTTTCAGTCATACATGGACATATACACACTCATTATCACATTTTTTCCTCTGTGATTCCCTGTGCTATATAGTATAATCTTGTTTATCTATTCTGCAAGTTTGGATTTTTAAAATGTATTGTATAACTTAAACTAACATGATCTGTCCTAGTTTACAATACAGAAAGTAAGAAGGTAAAGCAGAAAATGAAAAAAGAAAAAAATATATATATAATTACTTTACAGCTTTGTGAAGGACACAAAATAGCATATTCTAATTTTAAAAATACCATAGGGTAAGGTTGGCTGAAAGTACTTCAGTTAGGTTGGGTAGCAAAGGCTTCTCTTTGTGTCACTTTAAATGGAAACAATAATCATAAGACTGGTTATTCACAAACACAGGGCTTGCGGGTGAAAAAGGGAGGTGATTGTGAGAGAGGAAGTTGAAACAGAAGACAAAAAGGAAAAGTGGCAGAATTTACATATGTGTTTGGGGTAAGAAATAGAAGGTCACATCACAAAGCTTTATCAGTGATTATTTTTGGGGAGGAATGTGGACCTATGGGGATGAAGATGAAGAGTAAAGAGAAACTTTCCCACTTTGCTTTGTTAAATTCTTTACTCTCTGAACATTTTACTAAGAGAATGCATCCAGGTTAATTATGTTATCAAAATAATACTGCTTGTGTTATACTATAAAAGTTAAGACTGAAGGGAAAAATAGAACTCAGATACACATGGCTCAAGATTCTAGCCCAGCAGCTAAAGTGTTCTTAGAGTTTCATCTGATTATCTAATTCTGTAAAGAGAAACAGTGATTTTAACTTTCAGTAATTTTCTGAGGGCTTCCCAAATGGTGTTTTAAGTTACTTAGAAATGGCGCAATTTCCACACGTGAAATGCTTCCTTTCTGGTAGTAATAAAATAGACACATGACAGGACATAACTGTTTCACTGGTATTCATGTCTCGGTGTTTTTCCTTCTTTTCAGAGTGTTGCACCTTTAGGGTCTATGGTGTCCCACTTTTGTTCAAAGGCATACTTGTAGAGCTAGAAATTTAGGTTAACATGGAAAGATGGCAAAGATAGCTTATATAAAATCCAGAATTGTAAGTGACTGTGGAGATTCCTCTCCTATTCTCCTTTTAGAAATGAAAAAAAAAAAAAAACTTAGTCGCAAAGGGATAAAGTGACCTGCCTAAGGTCATGAGGTCAGTTACGGACAAGTCAAGAATTAAGCCCATATCTTCTGAATCAATACTGAATCTTATGTCTACGGCCATACCACCCTGAACGCACCTGATCTCGTCAATACTGAATCTTGTTCCTGATACATAAAGGCAGGTTTTTGTTTGAAACATAGCTTTCGGCACAGAGAATCAACATGGAGAACTCAGTATTACAAGTCAGGAAAGGACATATTTATAACAACCTGTTCTGGGGATGCAGTCCTAAATTCTGAAAAAGACACCACCAAGGGGATCAACCACCTCTTGCAGAATTGCTCCCCTATCTCCACCTCTCCTGGTTGACCCTGTCAGAGACAGGATGCTGAGTTGAGGAAAAGGGCTTTTAACACACCATTATACTTCATTTGTTCTCCATCCAAATCTTGACCAAAGGGTGGAGAAGGCAAAGAGGAAGAAGTCAGTATCATTGCATTCAGTTGGAATGTGATTGAAACCAAAAGAGGAACATGAAAGATAGAAGAGTCCAAAGTGACTGGGCAGCCAAAGGAAAGGTCTTGGCAATGAGACATAGCCTTACCTGTGCAAATATTTTGGGAAATAACACTCAAGCTAAAATTTATAAATCTGCTTTTTGTGAATGGCTTCACAGTGGTCTGTAAAAAAAAAAAAAAGGAAAAATCTTTTTACAAAGATTTTGTGTATATGATACAAGCCAATAGGACTGGTAATGGGACCACTGCCCCAAGTGAACAGTCTATGGTCGGACTCAGAAGCTGAAATAAGAATGGCATTTCTCCTATTGTCCCTTCCCCAGCTCTCAGAAAGACGTTAAAAAGGTTAACAGGTACAGAAATATATTCTATTTAGGCCACATGTTCATTCTTTCATTTTTCCTTCATCCAACAAAGAGGTATTGCTAACCATACAGGAGGCATTATGCCAGCAGTGGGAACCAAGTGTAATATGTGCCCTCATGTTGGCTTATGCATGGTCTGGTATGGGACACAGAAAACCCAACAAGTAACAATGTATGTGAGCAAAGCGTTGATGATGAGAAAGTAATTAACTGGTAGTTGATGCGGGGAACATTTAGCAGGGAAACATAACTCTCTTTTTGCAAGGAGGGTTGGGGTAAAAAGAAGAATAAGAAAAATATTTCAGACAAAATAAAGAAACACAAAAGCCTGGAAGCTAGAAAAATAATGGCATAATTAGAAAGTTAGAATAGTGGAAGTGCAGTATGGAAGGAGTGATCTGAAGCTTAATCAGAGTCATGATAAACCAAATTAAGAAAGCTGAATTTTAGCATAAGGAAACGGGAAGCTATTGAAGGGTTATAAATATAATACTATTATATAATACTTTAAAATGTTTCACCATTATTATCAGTTGTACTTATCATTCAACTGAACTTTGTAGGAAATATACAAATGTTAGCATCTTTATTGCCCAATAAATGTACTACACAATACCTTCATATTCTGCTGTTAAAGATTGGGTCATCCTAGAGCAGCCGTAGGAAAGGGGTCTACTCTATTATATATACATTATACTCGATATATATGTAATATATATTATATAAATATGTTAGAACCAATTATATGTAATTATAGATTATACATATATAACATGTTAGAATATATATACACATGCACACACACACACACATATATATATATGGTAGAACCAATTCTGGGCTTAACATCTGCTTAAGATAACTCTAGATTCCATAGTCACTTAGATTCATACCAAACTCTACTTAAAATTTTGCAGCCAAGACCCCCAGACCAATCAACAATGAATAATAGTCAAATAATAATAAATATTTATGGAAAGTCTATTGAACACAAGGATTAGTTCTCTCCAAGGATTTGACGCGGACAATCACAAACCAGACATGGAGTCTTGGAACTGAGTCAAAACTAGCAAGAGCTTTGCGGAGTCAAGAAATGAGACTGAGTTAACTAGAATGATTTCCTTTCTGCCTGCTGTTCTCAGTGGCTATCTTCAGGATGAAATTTTCTAAGTATTACTCACTTGCTTCCATTTGCCAATCAATTGACAAATAATGAAGGATTTACTATGTGCCAGGCATATATTTGATACATCTGCTAGGTGATAGGAACACAGAAGAAAAGAACTGGACCCAATTTCTGCTCTCTGAAGTTTATGAAGTAAGTGGGGCAGACAGACAATGGAGAAATTGTCAGTGTGATTAACACAGGAAAGACTACTGAAGGAATGTGCACCAACAGAACCCAAGCTGGTCATCTGGGAAAAGAAAGAACCCTGGTTTTCATCACACAAACCAAATCTCCAAAACATTCAGTAGTATTAACACAAATTATGATTACGCCACAGTTAGCTCATTGTGTATAATTCTCAGAAACTGGCTGTTTCCAGTTTTCCTCTAAATTTCATCATTTTGCATAAAAATGCTTGAGGGTGAGCATTTCTTTGAATTGTCTTTTGGACTCTCCAATTCAAGAATGCAAGCCTGGAAATTCCTAGGATGCCATTTTGACCACCTAGTTCTACAAATATTTCTCCTTGATGGATTAGAGTTCAGATCTGACACCAAAAATCTTCCAGGCCATCTGTCTTCCTTCGTTCTAAAGAAAAACCCTTAGACCAAATTCTTGATTTTCTTTCTTTCCAACTCTTAACATTTGTGAATTTGCTTTACTCATGAATATTGCAAACTTGGTAAAGTATCTTCTCTGGTAAGAACTTTCGTAACTCTCCAGCACAAACAGGATTATTCCCAAATGACAATTACAACAGTAAATTATTACTCAGAGCATCATGTGAACTCAATTAAATGAAGTGATGGAAACTAAAGGAAGTGAACCGAAATTAACAAAAGGAAGGGAAAATGTCTTCAGGAAGTGAAACTAAAAGCACAAGTAATTTCCCGAAGACACTAAACTGTATAAATAACCATTCAAAGTTACTTTGTATATGGTGAGCACCGGCTTCTAAATCATTTAATCTAATTGTACTTAAAAAAAAAATAAGGCCTGGATGCCCGATCACAATGGGAATTTCAACTCCATCTGATGGAGTTGCCTGAAACAGAGTGGAGAAGGAAGTTAAGATATTTATTTTTTCTACATCAGCACTACACTCAGAGCCAAATCACTCCAGCATATGCACCAGCGTCTCATTTTAGATTCTTACACACATGTAATATAATAAGATCTTTGTCATTCTTTGAGTATTTCATTTAATTATTTGACAATAATTTTTCATATTTTTCTTAATTATTTTGTTTTCTCCATTCTTACACCATCCCTTATTTAATAAAATATTCTGGGAGTAAGGGAATAACTTAGAAACCATTTGGAACACAGTTAAGTACTAACTTTTGTCCACCTTTCATTTCTTTAAACTTTTATTTAATCTTATTGCTCAATTCAGACAGTCAGACAGGAGAATTCTTTTCCAGAGGCAGTGGTAACACATTTCTCTTTCCAAGATATCAGAGCCAGGGGTGGTGACTAGAGATGGTGACTTGTGGCACTGTCTGGCCAGCATTGGCCTCCATTGTCCCTTCATGACAAGAGAAATATACCTGCCAGACTGTCCCAGATAGGAGCTTGGCTGCAGTTGTCAGCAGTCACCTCCCTTGGTGCCTGCCTATCTCCCATGTCTGATTCTCCAGCTATTTTGGCAATTCTGTGAGTGACTTAACATCCTTTCAATAAAATTCTTTCTGTTTAAATCAGCCAGAGTTGGTTTCTACTGCTAGCCACAAAGTGCCCTGAATAAACCAAGGAGATTTATTAGACTCTTAGACCATTATTGTACTATTTCCTGGATGGTGCTGGATGGGACTCTGAATTTATAATTCACGTATATTTCTTAGGTACCAAAACTAACCGATAAAACACAGTTGGACCCATTATACCGGATACATTGCTCTCGTTCTAACACCAGACTTCAGGTTGTCATAGGAATTTCATTTAATAAGCCTGAAGTTAAACAAGGTAATAAAAGAGGGACCTTTCTGAGCTATTATATACCTGGGTTGAGTTTGAAACTTTCCTGGAATTGGGAACAGTCCAGTCCAGATTCACTGGATCTTCTACAAGTAAACCAACAGTAAAGAAAGATTTAGGTCTTCATTATTTTTTGACTAATTTTTTATTTCTTTTTTATTTTGTTAAATTTCTGCTAAAGCGAAAACAGCATCCAGAATGAACAATCACGCAGTTCTCTTCATTTCATCCATGATTGGCTGATACAACCTAGAGGAATTTATGCCTCCTCCAAAGTATACAATTTAAATTAGGTTTACATGGCTTATGGAAATTTCGATACAAAAATCTAAAATTATTCTCCTGTTTCAGTTAAGGATACACTTAGCTGTGGACAGCAGAAAACCCTACCACGATGGTTTAACTAATAAGTAATATATTTGATACATTAACAAGGAGTCTGGACTGGTCCTTCCCCTCAACAATGCCATCAGGAACCCAGGAACCTTCCAGCCTCCTGTTCCTCCATTCCTGGCGTGCAGTTTTTCCTCCCTATGGTCATGGTTGCAAGATGTCTTGCACATCTAAACATCACTTTCATGTTCAAAGCAGGAAGAACATGCAAGGGGCAGGTCCACTGGAGAGCCATTTTAGAGGTTGCCAACATTATGTACATTGTCTGCATAATTTGGCAATTGATTGGAGGTTATTATAAGACTCAGAGTCTCTAACCGGAGTAACTCATAGTACTGGATTGTATCTTGGACACACTGAGAAGAATTTGGTATTATAGTTGGAAACTAGTTTAAGAAAACATTTTCCTAAGTTCTAAGCTTAGTTACATTTTGCTTAAATAATTCTTTGGAAAGCTACTACCCAGATTCACCCTAGTCCCTCTTCCAATTCCTACACTACATAAAAGATTGAATTCTTTATTATATTAATTCCTGAATTATTTTAGAAGTGTTATTACTGTGAATAATGTCTTACATTTTGTATTTTCAAGTTTGGTATTAAAAAGTGCTATTGACTTGAAATATCTATCCTGTATTAAAGATCTTTGCTCAGCTTTATAATTTCTAAGTGTCTCCACTGATTTTGCTTGATTTTCTATTTAAAAGGTCCCATTATCTGCAAACAAATGAGACCTGTTGCTACCCTTCTGATTCTTACACATCCAATTTATTTTTCATATTCTCTTGCATTAACTAAAACTTCCAATATTATGCTGAATATTTGTAGTAACAGGAAAAATCTTTTTTCCTTTTTCCTTTATTTGAGAGGGGGCAGAGTATAAATTAAGTTTGTTTGTTTGTTTGTTTGTTTATTGGAGGTACTGGGGATTGAACCCAGGACCTCAGGCACGCTAAGCATGTGCTTTGCCACTGAGCTATACCTACCCCTCTCCTTTCCCATTTTTATAAGTTATACAACTATAGCTTTTTTAATGGTTATGACCATTGCTGGAGGTTATTTACTTTAACAGGATGTCTGATATTGAAATATATATTTAATTATTATGTATTTTGACATGTTATTAGATTTAATTGAGTGTGGAAGCTTTTTGTTGTATAGAAGATTATGTGTTCCTTTAGAGTTAAATAGAATGCATACTTAAAATTATTTGGTATTGAAGCTTTTCAGGAGAAAGAGGTATTTGATTACATTTTAATTTTAATTTAATTTATTACATTTCTTCCCTGGTAAGTGTCATGAAGTTTTTCATTTAATCCTGTAACAATTTTGTATTATATATGGCTTCAGAATTCATTGGTTTCATCTCAGTTTTCAAATTTTTAGCCATTCTGCTGTCCATAATGTACTTTTATCTTTGACCTTTATATTATATCAGGTTTACCTGTAGGTCTTTTAAAACTATCTTTTTGTTATTGATTTCTAATCTTATTTGCTTTTATAAAATTTGAGACTTCACTTACAAATATGCATGTATGTGCAGAAAGAATGTATACTCTATGTTTTGGAGTATAAAACTCTATTTACATCTATTGGTTTAGGCTTCCTGATCCCCGGATTTTTTCCAAATCTTCTAAATCCTTTTTTAATTTTTGTCTTTCAGTTCATCTTCTCAAAGGTATGTTAAAAACACTAACTGCAATTGTTAATCTATCACTTTATCCTGATAACATCTTTTTTCATAAGAGTTAGATGTATATATTTTTCCTATCACTTTCTTTTTAACCTACTATTTATTTTTCTCATATAAATATCTCTTATAAATTCACGTCTTTCAGCTATGCCATTTAACAGCTCAAGTTGTATTTCGTATATTATTAAAATTGATAACAGTTTTACATGTTTTTAATTAGCTATTTTCAATTTTTCTGTTTCTTTTCATTTTACATGTCCCTCGTAAACAATGCATTTTCCCTGTCTGCAATTTGATGTGCATGTTTAATCTGTTTACATTTACTTTAATTATTGTCATATTATGATTTATTCCTGTCATCCTATTTTATATTTTCTATGTAACTATCCTTTCTTCTTGTTTCATATTTTTCTCCCCTCCAGCCTTTTACTGATTAGATCAATTTTCCCCTTCTCGTTTGCAAATTAAAATTCAACGTCTATTTTATGGTTGGTTTCTGCTAATGTGTTAAATCTTATACTTAATTTTTTTAGAGCCCATTAATATCTATTTCTTTCTCTCAAATAAAACAAGCACCTCAGCCTGCTGTCAAAGTCTTCTGATCTCTGCTTGTTCCCTACCCCTCACCACATACTGGTATGATCTAGAACTATTATAGAGCTATGCTATACAATGCAGTTACCACTAAACACATATGGCTATTCAAATTTAAATTCCTTAAAATTAAATAAAATTTAAAACTCAATTCCTTGGCCATATTAGCCAAACTTTATATGATAATAACCATATATGGTTAAGGACTATCATACTGGACAGTGAAAATAGAATATTTCCATCAAAAGAGAAAGGTTTACTGAACAGCATTGTTATAAATATATGCAAATAATTACACACACATTTTTGCTATTGTTTATTGTTTCTGAAATCATTTGTTTTCTCTGTACAGAACCTTCTGTAGAATGTTTTCTATAAGGTTTTATAAGTCTGACTTGTATATCTCAGAATGTTTTTATTTTATTCAACCTAGTGTTTAAATAATAGCTTACTTATATATCAAATTCTAAATTTGAGATTATTTTCCTTCAATATTTTTAACATTTTACTGTTTCCACTGAGAATTTTGATGTCAATTAATTTATAATGAGATTTTTTTTTCTAGACACTTTTAGAATTTTGTCTTTGATGTTTTAAATTAAATAAAATGTCAAGTTTTGGGATTTCCTTATTGATATTGCTCTATGGGCCCTTTTGATCTGATTCTTCTTTCTTTACTTCTTAGCCATTATTTCAACAACAGCAAAAACTCCTTGGATCCATCCAGTTTTATCTAACAGATCAAAGCTGACCTTTCTATTTCTATCTTCTGTGTTTTAGTTCTTCTCAGATATTTTCTGTCTCTCTATTCCTTTATTGCACCTTCTAAGAAAATTCCATAGCTAGCTCCTTGATCTCACTGATACATTCTTTGGCTACATCCACTCTTCTGTTACATGTTTTATTCTTATCTCCATTTGATTCTTCTTCTTCACTGATTGTTTCAGCTTCGTATTTGCAATAGCTTCTCCTCCTTTCTGAAGATATTTATTTTAATTTTTTTTTATCCAGGCCATTAATTCAGCTTGCTCTGATAAGGTTCTTTGGTACCTATTTTTCTTTTAAGGGCTAGCACACTACTTTTATCTTTTTTTTCTCTTCCTATGAGTTTAATTCTGTTGGGAATATTGATGACCTTAGCTGAGAGCACTTATTTGGGAGTAGAGATGAAAGCCTTGGTTTAGCATGTGTTCTTCTCCTGGTCCCTTTAGCGGGTAAGGAAATGACTCTAAGAGAAGAGCCTCTATTACTGCAAATCTGGAAGCCTCTATCTGCACACCAGCTCCAAATTACCATCTCCTGAGCTCCCATTTCTTTTGCCAGGCACTGGTCTTCCTAGAATCTGCCTCCCTCGGTTGTAATTATCTTGTCCATTAAGCGAGGGGAGGGGACCAGCCTGCCCACTTGCAATGGTAGCTCCCCCCACACTCTCACGTTACCTGGCTCATCCGCTCGTGCTGGCCCAGGGCTGTCATGTCCCCTCACTCCAGTACATTAGAGAAAATAATGAGTCATCCAGGGCAATGCAGGATGAAGAGATGAGGATAACGAGAAAGTGCCTTTTCACAGCAGCGTCTAGTTAGTGGCATCTGGTTCTCTTCAGGTTTGGACTTCTGTTCACCTCCCAGAAATGATCCTAACACCTTTTGTTACCACTGGGGTTGTGTCCTGCTTCTGTTATCAATCATCCTCCCCGTGGCTTGTGTAGCATTTCCAGGTTGAGTTTAGGGAAAGGAGCCAGTCTCCTGAGCTAGTCTGCTGTCTTGTCCAGAAGTCTCAGTTTGTTGCTAGAAATTTATACTCTGACCTGATTCAGACATGGCCATAGGCCCAAGTAAGCAAAGAACAAGCGATGCCTTAATGTGAAAAGTTTCCAGGAAATAAAGGACTCCACATCTTGGAAGGAAAATTATGTATCCCATTTCCACCAAAAACTGGACCAGGGAAATACCCAACTTGGAAAAAAAAAAAAAAAGCCTGAAATGGCTTATCCATTCCCAGCTTCCATTATTCCAGATTTTGAAAGCAAAATTATTTATAATTTTTCTCAAAATATAAGTATAGAATACTGCTACAGCTCCTCAAAAAAATATACTCTATACTCTTACTATCAAAATAGTAGAAATAAATTATTGTCAATCAAAGACATAACTAATAATCACTGTGACAATAACAATGATCAGCAAAAGTTCATACTTTCATTAATCAGTTTCAACTGGTATTTATGTGCCAGACACTTCCAAGCATATTATCTCATCTGTTTTTGGCAGTCACCTTGAGAAACATCCTTAGACATAAAGAAAGTTGAAAAGAAGTTGTGACTTGTCCAGAGTCACCCAGGTAGTAAATGTTGGAGCTGAGGTTGAAATCCAAGTGGAATTCTCTTTGATGTTGCCTAACTTGCATTTATGTTGTTTAAATGACATTAAGGATGCACATCATAAGATAAGGGTAATTACTCAGGAAATACTTACATCTGTCAAAAAGCCGTCTTGGATATACACCTGGAAACCATGTACTTTGGCTTGATGTTTTATTCATTTTTTTCCCTCAATCTTTTTTTTTTAATCTACATATTATTTCAGAAACATATTGCTACCTCTCTGGGGGTAAACATGTGGTAGTTTAGGATGAAGTCAGAGCAATGGACACCTGGGCTCTGTGGTTTCCACCTTGTGCTAATTATTTAGGGAGTTTTCAATTAAGCAACAAGTGAGGGTCTTTTCTACAGTTGAGAGACTGGAACAGGGTCTAGGATAAACCTAGGAGTAGATTTTCAGTAAATTATTTAAACAAAATTTAACTGAGTTTAGAATTTTTTTTTCTTAAACCAGTTTCCAAATATAATACTAGGTTCTTCTCAGTACATTCAAGTTATAGTCAGGTAATAAATGAGTTACTCATAGTAGAGCCAAGCAAAAGTCTCATAGTAATATCTAATGAACCAAATCATAAAAATATACAGTTACATGCTTTGTATGCCCTGATACTTGGCTCAGAGATTTTTTTTCTGCTAAAGAAATCATACTTTGAAAAGAGGGAATCACCATCTACCTTAGATCTTACAGAATCAGCCACCTTACAAGATACTATTTCAATTACTGTATTATGAAAATATAGTTTATGGCAGAAAAATTCTACTGTAATGACCTCTATCACTGCTAGTTTTAGATGTTTATGGAAGTCACCTTCAGAATTTGTTAAAAAAATATTTTGAACAGATATAATCATTATTCCTGGAGATATATGACCATTTACAAGTGAACGTTGTAAATATATATTTTAAAAGATGAATAAAAAATAATTCTTAATGTTACGTGAATAGGCACCCATGGTGTGGGATAAAATTTCTAATAACAACATCATATGTAATTCAAAAGTACTACTTCTCAAAAATACATGGAATACGACATGAAAAATGTAATAGGAGAAAGCTCAAAAAGTCGCTCTGGTGATGATGAAGATCCTCTGTTTAAAGATACACGTGACAAGTTGAGCGAAATTGTTTTACAAAAGCTAGAAGTGGGAAAATTACTATTTAATTATTATATTATATAAAATGGTACTTTGTGTAGATAGGACTAAATTTATTAAATATTTTTAGTTAGATAGTTATTTTACCTATATCCTCAAGTATTCATATGTTCGAGATGGGGAAAAAAATTCAAGAATCGTGTCAATAACAATGTTTTCTATTCAAGGGCAACTAATATTTGGGCATCTGCACTGGATCTCCAAATCTCTGCCATAAACCAAGTTATGGAGTTCAGCCCAGCAAAACGAGCCATCATGCCATCTGCCCCAGAAGCAGCAGTTACTCTGATAGATTATGAAGTGTAAACACAGCCAGGTGTAGCACATTTCTGCAGGTTCCAAGTACAATCTTTCCTTTGATTCACTTTCCTGAACAAATGTATTTGCGATATTAATAATGGAGCTATGAATAAAAACTATTTAATTTAATTTAAATAAATTAAAGGAGAATAAACATTCAAGCAATGCCATCTAAAGTATACTGTTGATTCTCAATGAGAATACAATTTCCTCAGGAGTGAAAAAGACCATTAGATAAGGAGACTCTTCCCACTTGCTCAAAATAAGAGACTCTAGATTGCAGGGCTGGGTAGGAAATCTTCCTTCTACGTCGAAATCAGCAGTGGACAGAGCAAAGATGAGTTTCACAGTGTGACCTGCAACATTTCTCAAAAAGAAGTACTGACGATCAGGGCTATCCAAAGAATCCTAGTGACAAAAACATCATTAAAAAAAACCTCCTGCGAATACGTAATGGCCAATGGAAGAAAGGCTACAATCAAGCTTATAAAATTCAGTCTCCCAGGACAACTTCATCCAACCCCACTCAACCCTCCCAAGACTTTCTTTGCAAAAATCAGATCTTAACCTAGGCCAGGGATTCTCATCCTTGGCACCATTGACATTCGAGACCCAGAAATTCTTAACTGGAGGGAGCCTGTCCTGTGCACAGTGTGTTTAGCTGCATTACTGGCCTCTACCTACTACACGTCACTGGCATCCTTTCGCTGGTCGTGATAATCCAAAGTGTCTCCAGATGTTGCCAAACGTTCCCCGGTGGGGGATCTCCCCCAGTTGAAGACAACTGACCTAGAAATTGTAAGTTCAATATTAGAATGTCAGTAACGGCTCCTACTACATTTTTTGACTAATTAATTCTGAATAAGAAACATACGTATAGGATGAGGGGGTAAATGATGGCGTTAATAAGGTTAGGAGCAAAATGAAGTTGGCAGAGGCGACCATAGACTGCTTTCACTTTTCCTCTCTCTTCTAGGGTCTCATTAAACCTTCACCAGAAAGAGAACCTGAGTCAACTTTCATTCTAAACAACAAACTAGTTCACCCCCAACTTTGTGTACACCTGGGCCCTGGTAAGTTTCCTGCATCTGATTTCATGATGTTTCTGGATGGCTGCATTCTAAACACGACCCAAGAGTGCTGGAGTCAATCACGGAAGCAGGGCTGGAGCTGCACCGCAGTCCATCTGTTCCAGTAACCGTGGACCAGCGATCTTTCCCTCAAAGGTGTTCTGTCCAACCTCCCTAAATAGCAAAAATCACAGCTACGTCCACCCTCTCTTCAGATACATGCCAAGCTGATTAAAGCCTGCTTCTGACTTTATGCTTCCCAAATACTTCATACTTAGTCTCAGCAGCATGAACACTGTCCTCCTTGGGAAGGGAAACTGCGACAGGTCCCATGCTTGGCACTTGCAGACTTGCTCTCCTTTTCATCTAAGTGTTAAAAGAAATAGGCAGTGTCACATGAACTTTATCAGTTCTGCTTGCCTTTTCTTTTCCGAGTTCACGAAATGGAAAGCCGTTTAATTAAAATCTAGTGGTCTGAGCTAACCTCCCACTTCTCTCTCCATCTGTGGAGTATTTGCTTCCAGATATACTTAGGCTGTTCCAATTTTTCTGGGCTGACACTGGTCCAGTGCACCCCACCGTGGTATCAAACACACAGAAGAAACACTTTTCCAGAGATGGTTATCTCTTTGCTAGGAGAGGCCTGACTTCTCCCCAGCTCTCCATTTTCAGAGGGGATTTCTGCTCTACGTCTTTTCTCTCTTTCTCTGGTAAAACGTATCTAAGAAAGTACCAGTTCCTTTATTTACGCTCCCTATCTTTTTCTGCAAAGCACTGATGTTAAGTTAGCAAACTACAACTCTGCAAGCCAGGTAAGGTGAAGGCTTATGTTAGCTTTGACAACAGATGCGACTTCTTTTTCCTCTTGCCTCTCTCCCTTTTTTAAGCAAAGAACATGTCTGACTGTGAGCTCCTTGAAGCAAGGGCCCTTGTCTTCCTTCTTCTCTGTCTCGCCTGCGATGTCCAATTCACTGCCGGAAACAACAGAAATGCAATACGAATTTCTTCGATTGAACTGAATTTTATTTCTAAAGAGAATTTGGCTGTGTCTGTTCCCCCTCTCCCAGAGATGCCGCCCTGCAGTTGACTCAGCTGCCGACGACTCAGTCGCTGATTGCCTTTGTCGTGAGGGCTGCTGAGTAGATTGGCGGTTTTCTGAAGTGGACACCTGTCTGTCAAAGACAGAGCTGAGTCACCATGTAATTTCACAGACTGAGCAGGGCACTGATATTAACTCAGAGCCATGATCAGCCTAAGCAGGGTTCATTCCGGAAATTTAGTAGTGAAGAGAATGAATTCCCTATTTTTCCTCTGAGTGTTCCAGTGCCCCCTTGGACTTGGCGAATTCTCTGTATCCTCGTATGATTCCTTGAAGACTTATTGGTTTTCCTGCTGAACAACACTGCATCATTTTTCAGATGGTTAGAAAGTGACAGGAACAGCAAGAGCTGCCTTTCCCAGTGACCTTAATTTGCTACCACTGTAGAGACTGGCTGAAGATCCAGCACCTGCTAAACGAGGCAGACACAGCTGTTCTGCATCCTGGCTCACCCTGAATAATTACATATCTGAAATTTTGCTGTACTTAAAGGCATTTAAAGATTTCTTGTGTTTATGTCTTCTCTTGTCAACTTGGCCTCTGAGCATCCCTCCACTTCTGTTTTGATGTACCAGCCTCATTATTTACATGAACGTTACATATGCTTTTCATCAATTAAACCCATTATTATAAATCCACACAAAGATCCTACATGATAGATTGGAATGATGCCTATTTGGAGCAGATATAATGCACACAAGCATTTTAAAGATTTTTAAAATACACAACCCAGACACAAAGGTAATTCAGGGGCTAGAATTCTACAACCAAGTGAATATGAGTATGTTAAACCTGTAAGTGCCAACACTCTGCAAGACATTTCAATATTTGAAAAAATAGATAAACCAAGCTCTTTCCTGAAAATCCCTAAGATTGATTCTGTACATTTTCCATAATGTTGCTTTTTAACATTTTTTATTGATTTATAATCATTTTACAATGTTGTGTCAAATTCCAGTGTAGAGCACAATTTTTCAGTTATACCTGAACGTACATATATTCATTGTCACATTTTTTTCTCCGTGAGCTACCACAAGATCTTGTATATATTTCCCTGTGCTATACAGTATAATCTTGTTTATCTATTCTACAATTTTGAAATCCCAGTCTATCCCTTCCCATCCATAATGTTGCTTTTATTCAACTCTCCTATCACTTCCCAGATTGACTAGTAAGGGATTTGTCCATTCATCAAAAGCCAAGGGTACAAAGTGTTGGGATTTGTCCATTCATCAAAAGCCAAGGGTACAAAGTGTGGGAATGACAGCAGCAGGTCTCATACTAGCTGTGGGGGCATAAACTAGCACAAATCCTTTGGAAAACAATTTAGCATTGCCTAATAAACTTGAAGACGCACATACACTGTGACCCAAATTTTCCACTTCTGGGTACATTTCCTTGAGAAAGTTCCCCATGTGCACCAGGACACATGTCCAAAATGTTCACAGCAGAGCTATTTTTAATAGCAAAAGAACTGAAAACAACACAAACGTCCATTGACAAGGGAATGGATAATTTAATTGTGTGTTAAAAGAAACCTCTGCCCAACCTTGTACACGTGCCAGCAGACTCGACTGCTGCCTGACCCTAAGCCTGCTCAGGCCTTCTATGGCTCATCCCAGTCCTGGCAGAGAACTGGACCAGGTTTAATGCCCACTCAGAAGCCATCAGGCTATGATAATGACCTATGCCAAGAGATGCTTCTCAATTCCATTCTGTATTCAATCCAAAAATGCCTTTCAGAATCCTACCTTATTCGGAAGGAGCTTTCAGAAAGACTAACAAAACTCATGCCAGAATAATGCTGCTCTAAAAATTAAATTCGGACAACACATACTATTCTTAGTCCTTGGTTGTTCTTCAGCACGTCCTGTATTCATTCAATTGAGTATTATATAGAAGCATAAATAAGTGAACTATAGAACATGTACTGATAGGAACCTATCTTACAAACATAATATTGTGTTACTTAGGGATACATACATACATACACATATATATATACACGTTTGTGCAGTGTGCACAAAACACAGATGTATATTTATGTGTCAGTGTGTACAAAAGAATGATTGACACAAAATAAAGAGAGAGCAATAGTCAGCCCTCAGCTTTTCCAGTCATCTCAGCCCAGGGACGTACATGTGAGGGAAGGGCTATCTGGAATATCTCATATAAAACAAGGACACTAATTATCGTAGCACAGGACAGTGATTAAGATAAAATAACATAATGTGTAAAGATCCGAGCATGACACTTTGAACACAGTTGGCTACTCAATAAACAACAGCCAAGTAGCAGCATCATGAGATGTCAAAGGCTCAGGGAGACACAGGATACTTCATACACAAGGATCTGATTTTCAAACCATGGGCAGTCTGATTCCCTGGATCAAAAACACCTGAGATGCCTTTAACACTGCAATTGTGGGACTCGTCGCCAACCTACAGAATTAGCACGTCTCTAGTTGGGGCCAGGGACCCTAAATTTGAACAAATTTTCCAGGCAATTCTTTGGTAGTAAAAGATTAAGAACCACAGGCTTGGAGATTCAAATTCAGTTGTCTATAAGGTAGCCTGAGAGAGGATATCAAAAGATTGGGAACTAGGGCAATGCAAGCTGCCGTTTTAATGATTACCAGGAGTATCTAAAGTACAGGAGTACCTGAGATTCTAATTAATAATAATTAATTATACCCTACTACTTACTTACTGAATTTGTACAATGTGGTAGATAAAATAAGCACATTACATTATTTCCAATAAAATTTCTGAGTGGCGTTACTACTCCTGTTTTCACAGATGGGGACGCTGAGGCTCAGAGCTGTTAAGTGATCGCCCTATGTATATGAAGGAGGAGGGAAGGATCTCAGACCAGGGCTGACCTGCTCTTCCTATGAAGGTTTAAGACATCAGATCATATCATTGCTGTTACGATGAAATAAGGTTTTATTTACAATTATGTACGTCCTAAGAGCCCGAAGGCAGCATTAATACACGTAAGCAGAGAATTTTTTCCTTGCTACAACGGCTCTCCTTTAGAGCTATAATCATTGAACAAGCCATACTTGATTTCCTGTAAGCTACAACTGCAAGGAACCGAAAACAAACAAACACGATGTTTACATGAAAATTGACACGAATATTTAATACACTCCTTAGCTCTCCCCAAAATTATTTCCAGTGGAGTTCTGGGTTGTCTGATTAGCAAAGCAGTGGTCCATCTTCCATTGCTAGAAACTCACTGGACGCCTGATCCTGTTGTCCCAGCAGAAGCAGCAGCAGTGATATTTTTAGACCCTTTCAGTGCCCTGTGCTAAGAGCCAGAGGGAGCCTCAGTCCTCATCGCAGGCCCAGTCTGCCGCGGGTAGGGTGTGAGAAAGGAAGAGACTGCAGTTATGGATATCCTGAGACTGAAGAAGCCGGCACGAAACCTCACCCAGCCCGTCACCTCCCACTTAACGCTGGCCTCCGCTGCCAACCTGTGGTCTGCGATGGGAGGACAGGCAGGCGAGAGCAAGCCGCTCCCTGCTCTGAGCTTGCCATCCCTCCCAGCTGCAGGCCTGACCTCTATCTCTGTCTCTGGGGCAGTGGGTGCTCATAGATTCCAGAGGGAAGGATGATGTCAGTTTGGAGGGGGAGGCTACAGAAACATGGCAACAGCCACATATCCCCTAAGAGCAATTAACCTTAAAATAATTTCCAAGCGGACACTTCCCATTCTAGGGGATGCAAGACACAGGCAATTCCAGGGATTAATGCAAGACAGGAAAAGTAGAAAGTACATTCTGAAGTCTTTCCAACTGCTCACATCACCCACAAGACACATGCACTTGATGAACGCTAATTCCCGCAGCTGTTGGTCTTCTCACTGGCTTCTCTAAACCTCTCTGTCAGGCCTCACCTCCAGGCATTTGAAAGGCTAATGAAGTTCTTAATCTGATTTCTCCACAAATTGAGCCCTAACTTTGCTGAGAGGAGAGGGCTGCCTCCAGTGCCCCTAACACAACCAGTAGAGTATATTTTTTTCCCAAGTATTTAGTGTACAAACATGCTTTCTTCATCTGTAAGCATTCCCAAAATCAGTGCCTCTGGGGAAGAATGGGAGCCAGCCTGGTGTCCCATCCCAGTCCCTAATGTACTTTGAAATTTCCTTATCATAGAAAGGGACTCACAGGGCTCTCATTTTCCCATGCTCATGATGTCTTTTTAGTGACTTCACATTCTATGAGCTATTTTTAAGAGCAAAGCTCCTCCTGTCCATTCGTGGTCTGGGAATAAAAAGATTCTCAATATATTGACAAAGTGTTCAGCCCGACTTTATCGATCTTCCCTGGCCAGAGACTACCTAAATATTTCATCAGAGTAGAAAATACACCTGGCACTCTAAAACAGGTGTAAAAGGGTTGTTTTTTCCTTTCTTTTTTTTAAAGGCTTATTAAAATCAGTTCATGTTCACAAAAAAATCAAACTATTTGCATACTGGAAAGACTCAATGATTATTATTTCTTTTAAAAATCAAAACTCTAAAATTCAAGTATTAAAGTCAAACATGTTCCCAAGGTCAATTAAACTAGGGACCAATTTAGATTTCTTTCTTTCTTTTTTTTTTTTTAAAGGATGGAGGAAGAAGAGAAGAATAAGATTATACTCAGGATGGAACCAATTTTGGAGTCGTACTGCAATGACGCATATCAGGGCAACTACATTTTTCAAACTTGTGTAGCTTTGTTTTAACCATAATATATTTCCCTCTGTCTCTAACCTCAAATGTAAAAGTAGCTTCACAAGACAATAAAATTTATCTTTCTTTAATTTGACAGATCTGATTTTACAACAGGAGAAAAATGCCAAATTTCGTTTTAGAAAAAGAAAATGTTGTATAGAGAAGATTATCTGTCAACTAAATGACAACAGGATATCAATCATATCTGAGATTTGCCTTAACCAATTCCTAAAACATTACTTTGGACTCTTAATCCTGAAGCAAGACATCCTCCTAGTTTTTTGGTTCACTGCAAATCAGCAAATCTCTACCGAAAAATCTCTCCTTCGCTCTCTCCCGTCACTGACAAAATAGGGACGCTTGGGTCCTGTTTCCAAGAGACGTACCCACTGCTTTGACTCCTTTGAATGTGATACTTCATTCCTTCAGTTTAACTTTGGTTTTGTCTCTAGGTAAACATAGAAGCAAACCGAATGCTTTTTCCGTTAAAAGAGCTATTTATCTGTGATTTTAAATCATGCACTTTAATGAATGAGGCCAGCAGGCTGAGCCCTCGGGAACACTGCCAAGCGGGAAGGTGGAGGCAGCTGGAGGAAAACCGTGGGAAACTTACTCTGCCGGTTCAGTGCTGACGTCCCAGGGTGATGGGAAAAACTCGGGCTTAATTCAGGTCTGGTTCGGGTCAGTGTCAAGATCTAATAAGTTCTAACCAGGTAGCACAGGAGGGCAGAAGGAGCAAAGGTGCCAGGTGATCTTGAAGTCTAGGTAGGGAGACAGCAAAATTCACTGAGGTGAGGCAGTAAGGGATGTGAGTTAGACAAACTCAGGGCACACCTGCAGGAGGCTGAGACTCAGAGCGGCCAAGGCTTATCCTACAGACATACTGCACCCCAGATCCAGGGCTGCAAAGCGCACTGAGCAGGTCATCTGGTCGTGGTCCTATCAAGACTGAACAGAGCTAGATCTGTAGTGACTTCAGCTGGGAGGGGCCAATAAATACTATATAAAATTACTTATTTGCATGTATGACTCTTCTAGATTCTTTAAATTATCCTACTTAGCCGTTAAATTGCTTTGGTTAGACAGTAATTGGATTCTCTCATTAGCAAAGTGGGAGATTTGTCCTTTTGCATTTCGTAAGCCTGGGAAAAATGCAGTTTCTTAAATGCTCCTACATAGTTAGGTTGTTAAAACTGAGTAAAAGAAGCCTATGGTTAAAAAAAAAAAAAAGCCCAGATGCGTTCTCATCAGGTGGCACAGGAAGTGGGTGCAGCGTTCAACAAATCCTCAGCAGCCTTCCACGGAAGCCTGCCTCTGACCCAGCCCCGTGGTCACGTGCTCACCCCTGCAGGTAAACCTCTGCCCTCCGACCCCTCAGGCCAGCCCCTGGCCAGCCCATTAGCCTGTTCCTTGGCTCCCAGCGTGCTTTGCGATGGAGTCCGTCACAGCCCTTGACATGTCCAGATCCAAGTCTCACGTTCACTGACTTCACTGCCTCTGACGCTGTTTTTTGAAAACATCCAATTTTTTTCTCTGATCGTTGCCCTCCTGACTTTTCTTCTACCCTTTGTTCATTTATTCTCAGCCTTTTTCTCAGTCTCTTTCTCTACCTGTCCCTTGAATACTGCTGTCTTCCTAGTTCTGCTTTAGATTTTAATACACCTTATTCCAAATATGTTCTGCGTGTGGCAGCCCAGACGTTCCTCAGAACTTATACCTCAGCAGGAATGTCTCACACTTTCCTCAGTATCTCTGAAACTAATTTTTTTTTCACTTGCAAATCTGTTTTCTCCTAAAGTCCTCACCACGATTACCAATTTGTCATTCACACAAGCTAATTCATCACTCATCCTTTTATCCTTTTATTCTTGACCATAGTCATTCCTGGGTCCTTTAATCAGGGTTTCTGGATACTTCTAGCTCTATATTTGCCTCCTCACGTCCTTTCCTTAGTTCGGGAGTTCCTCAGCTCTTGCCCAGATTATTCCCATGGCTTCCTAGCATTTCTCTTTCCTTCTGATGTTGATCCTCTCTGAACAATTTCCCACATTGCTGCTAAGTTATTTTACGGCAATAAAACACATCTGATTACTTTATCCCTTGATGAATACTTTTCATGGTCCCTACATACCTACAAGATAAAATCCAAACTCTTTAGAATGGCATGCATTTTAGTGTTGTTTATTTGCAAAGAACATAAGTTGACTCTTCCCAAAGAGAAAGAATATTTACTAAAAGTAACAGAATGGTTTCTCATGGCACACAGAGGCAGGAAGGGCACCTCAGGAACCTCGCTCACAAGTCACATGATCTCACATCTCTGCTTCTCTCTGTGCACCTGCTCTACCATCTTGCTTCTCTCCGTAGACCTGCGAACTCTGTAGGAAGCACATGGCAGAGAAGGGCTGCCTCAGCCCAACTCTAGGTGACCTCTGGTCCCACATCCATCACTCACTGCTGTAACCCTTAGTTCGTATTTTTGAAGAGAAGTCACTTGGTGGGTTCAGCCTAGTCTTTGGTTTAGTTCCTCTGGGGTCATGAAACCATCTCTTGCCCAGTTGTTATAGCCAGTGACAGCCAGAGACAAACATGTCACTCACACCTTGCAAGGCTGTGAATGCTGAGCAGGTCTCACAGAAAAGCATGACTGGGGTGGCGGCAGGGAGGGTACAGCTCAGTGGTAGAGTGCAATGCTTAGCATGCACAATGTCCTGGGTTCAATCCCCGGTAATTCCATTTAAAGTAACAATAATAATAAATAAACTGAGTTACCGCCCCCTACCCACAAAAAGAATTTTTTTTTAAATACTAAAGAAAAAGGAAAAAGAAAGGCATGATCTGGGCAGGTTCCCCCAAATTTAGGTACACTGCAACAGAGCCTTTTCCATCTGCCCTATGCCTGCTTTTTTACGCCTCAACCCTATCTTTATCTCGTCTTTTCTATACAACAGTCCTATAGTGTCCCTGAACTCCTTACACGTTTTACCCCTTTTTGCATTCTGGTGGTACATTATCTGCCTGGACTATCTTTCCCTCTCTCCAAGCCAACCTCCAAAGCCCTGGAACCATGCACTTGGCAAACTATTCATTGTCCTTCAAAATTCTGCATAAATGTCACCTCCTCTTTTGAATGTTCCCAGAAAATTGCTCCCCTAGAATTAGAGACTCCATCTTCAGGTCAATGAACATGAACATGAACAATGAATATCCCTCCATCAGTACTTAAATGCACTGTATTGTCATCTTTGGCTCCCAGCTCTCTTTTTAACAGAGAATGACCCTCTTAATGGTAAAGTCCAAGTTTCTAATTGCTCTGGCAGCAAACATAGTTTCTGAGATATGATAAGCCTCAAATATTAGTGGGATATAAGTGATGAGAAGAGAAATGGAGAGGATTAAGGAAAGGAATTGTAAACTCTAGACTTTTCCCTTTTATTTTCAGGAGCAAGCCCTCATCATGTGTTTGCACATACAGTGTGCCCTCTTTGGAAGGAGGGTATGTCTATGAAAAGCTGACTAGTGGGCAGATTATGCTCTGCATGTCTGGCCCTGCCCTTGCCATTGGTCCTACCCTCTCTAGTCAAGTCAGATCAGCCCGCTTCCTCATCCCTCTGTGTCCTCCTTGCTCCCTTGTGCAAGGCCTTGATATGTCGCATGGCTGAGAGATGTCTGCACCTGTACATCTGGAAGAGGTCTTGGTGGAGAGGCTCTCCATAGTAAAACATCTGTTGCTCTCTTTTCTGACATTTTGCCTTATCTTGTCTAGCATCTTGAAGCACTGGGTTTACCTGCAGTGCCTGTGAATTCCCTGGTTTCTGGCTAATGTGCATCAGACTGTAAGCTTGAGGACAGAGACCGAATTCACCTTGATGAAACTCTCCACACCCTGACATTCAGCCTGGCCAACAGCAATCAATAAATGGTATCTGTTGTATGATTTCTCGCCCAGTTTCACCCACACCTTCAGGTTCTGGGTCTTTTCCCTGCTCTCCTAGCCCTTGCTTCCTGCCACACGACTGAGCTTCTTCTCCACACAGGTGTCTGACAGGTACAGGCATTCAAGGAAAGATCACTGTTTGAATCAAAGTCCTTTCAACGTGAGGAAAAGGTAACATAGTGACGACCACCTGAACTAGGCACAGCATGGTCTTCCCGGCTTGAAAAGCCACGTTTGATTCTTGTACTCCTGGGATGGTCTCTCAAGATGGCTATTTTTCTGCAATTTTCTGTACAGTGGCAACGTTTGAATTGGGCTTTGTTCTTTCCTAAAGCTTTTCCTCTGTTGTAGTCCTACTATTTCAGCTCCCTCTGCTGACATCCCTGCTCCTTATCCTGGCAGAATCAGCCCAGCAGAAAGCATCATCTTTCTGACACCTGTCAACGTGGTCAAATGCCAGGAGCCCTTTGCGAGTAATTTCTATGCCTTTTAAAAGAGGCCAATAACACTGGTTCAGAAGTCTAAAGTTTTGTTGAGGAGGGTCTTATTTTTCACTTTTATGTCACTATACTTCCCTCGTTAAAAAAGCATGCCTACTGGCCATTATAAAAGAGCCAAGTTCTGTAAGGTCAGAACTTCTCTCCCCTAATGCAACCTGCTAAGTGGGCAGATGTCATCTGAGCTTCTTCACATTGCCGGCGGGGCTTAGGGCTGAGGGATGCAGCCCAAGAGAATGCAAGTATTCTGGATACTGCTATTGCTGGGAATAAGGAAGTCCTTTATCTCTGACACGGAAGTCTCCTGTCTTCCATCGACATCCATGAAATTGTGGCAAGCTAACTTCTTAGCTTGCAATTTCAGTACCTCTCAGACCCTTCACAGTTCTTGACATTACTTTTACTAATTATCACATTATGTATGAAGATGAAAATGATATATGCATTTCAAAAATATTCCAACAAATAAAAAGGAAATCTCTATTCAAATGAAGTTTGTATTGTGCTGCAACTCCAAACACCAGCTTTATTTCAGAGTTCCAGAATGGTTTTAACCTGTATTATAAGAAAAAAAGAGTCACATTCTGACTCACAGAAACCCCTTCATGACTACTTCTCCTTTAAGAGAGGAGCTTCTCTCAGTCGATGTGAAGTGAAGCCGTTCAACATGAACTACTTCAAATTCCTTCCTCACCTGAAAATGTCCTTTATCTTCACTAATCCTCTCTCCTTTTCTTTTTGTCTTGGGAGCAGTGCGGTTAAGTTGTTAGAAAACAGCCCCCAGGTATCACGTGTCTCTGTCATTGTGTCCGTGTGTCATCCTCTCCCGCACTGACTCTCAGCTGCCCTGTGACCCACAACACGTTGCTTTGACCTGAAGAATAAATAGCCCAGCAAGGATGCTGGGGGAATTTCAGTGCCTAAGTGTAAAAGGCCTTGCAGCTTTCTCTTCCCTGAGCTACCATGTAGAAAACTCCATGCTGTCCTACTGGAAAGACCAAATGAAAGAGAGGGCCTGGAGGATAAAAGAGAGCCCTTAGCATTTGAGACAAACGAGTCTCATATTTTGGACCCTCTGGTGCAAACTGCTGCCACTTCAGGGTGGCCCAGCTAAGATGACGTGGAGCAGAGAGGAACCACCCCGGTGGGAAAAAAACAAAATGGTGTTGCTTCATGATGCTAAGTTTTGAGGTTGTTTGTTACACAGCAATGTATAACTGAAACAGATATAAATGTCCCTCTTCCTTACCAAAGCTAACTTCTCCTGTCCTGTTGAGACTTCTCTCTGTATTCCCTGGAAGTCATCACCTTGCTTCTCCACTGGCTCCTCCGCTTGTCTTACAGTGTTCTGCAATCTTCTCATCCGAAAAAAAAAAAAAGAAAGTAAGAAAGAAAAAAAGCCCCATTTTGAAACAGTAATACTCTCAAGAAAACGTCTATGGGCGCACTTTCATACACCAATTAGCCGTATAAAAATAATACAACACACCCCTAGTTTTGCTTCATCTTTATCTTCAAGTAGATCATCCAGTCTATGCTTCTATCTTTCTACAGAAAGTACTACCTTAAAAGTTACTTAAAATTTGTTAATCCCCAGTCCTGATCTCGATCTTCATTCTTCTGGAACCATTCAACATTTGACTCTTGTAACTACCTTATTTTTTCAAACTCTTCCATTGGCTGCTATGATTATAAGTATCCCTTGTTTTCTTAAAACATCTTTGGCTATTCCTTCCAAATACCCTTGCTGTCTCGTCTTTTCACCTGGCCATTTTATTTAGGCACGCTTGCGGACTCTGCGTCCCACCTACTTCCCTTTTTATTCTCCACTCTGTAATGTCAATGCCTCTGGTCCCATGACTTTAATTAAGACTTCTATTAAAATGGCCTCCAAATCTGTCTCAACTAACTTCTTTCCCAGCCTCTGGATTTTTCCTACATGAATCACCATCAGCTTTGGTATCTCGTGGGATCTGGGCAGAAAAATAGAATTTCAGATTCCACTTAGACCTACTGAATCAGAATCTGCATTTTAACAAGTCCCCCACATCACCAATATGTGCATGAAAATCTGAGAAGCCCTGCTCTAAATATGTGTTTCCATCCACCTTGGCCAAAGCAAAAATAATCACCTCCCCTGCTTTTCCCCTAAACTACCACAAAACACTCTTCTTTTTCCAGTGAGCCATTAAACTATTATGATTTTACTACCTACTGTGCATAATAATAATAACATCAACTGTGCATAAGCCATAATCTTTGGAATTGTACCTAATCTACTGATATTCCTATTTTACCTGTCCTCAACTACCCATCCATCAGTTACCAGCCTGGTCCATTTGATTGCCCAGGAGTCTCCTGCTCCTCCTTTGCCTTCCTACTTACAATAGTATTGAGTTTCCCTTTCCTGCAGACTATTGTGATCACATCCAAACCAGACATGCTCCCTCTAGCCTCTTTCTCTTTCTAATACATTACTGCTTACTGCTAGTTACTTACTGCTTGTCATTCACAAATGAACAAAAATAAAAATAAAAATAGCAAAAAAAAAAAAACAAACCAAAACACCAAACAAATTTTAAAGAAAACCAAAAAGAATATCAAAACAAGTAGCAAACAAAAAATAAAACCAAAATAACAAAAATATGCCATGTCCCTGTTTAAAATGATCATGAAATTTTCTTTTCTACAGAAAATAAACTCTATACCATAGCATTCAAGACCATTCAAATTCCAGCCCCAGCCTGCCTTTTTGATGCTCTCCCTACACATTCAAAATAGAAAACCAACATTTATTCACCTGCTCACTTAGGCTGGAATTCTCTCCATCCCTCCTATTCCAACGGTTAGGTAAGTCCTACCTCTCCTTCAAGGCTCATCCTCCCGTATCATACGCTCTCCAACACTCCAGTCTAGAAAGAGGCACTCCTCATTCCTCTGAGCCCATGTGACATTAATATAACTTATTCCAGATTTTAACACATATTGCCTCACATTCTGCTATGTATGCATATATCCACCCAACAGAAATCCATTCCTCAAGCTGAAGATGACATTCTATTTATCTCTGCACTCCTCACAGTGTCTACCATAATAAGTACCTGATGCACGTTTGTTAAACTAACTAGTGAGTAGACTCAGATTGTTCATTAGTTCAATCCTATTGCTAATTCATACTTATTTTTTTAAGGACTAAATTTAAAATGTGTTTCAAAAGAATAGAAATTCCCATGTCAGTTTGTTTCATTTTGTTTTGTGAGGGCTGGTAGATTTTCTCCCACTGAACAGTTTTCGCTGGAAATCTTGATAAACCCTGGACCGTATCACCACCAGTGGACATAATCACAACTGCTATTTGGATGTGCTTTGTATACCCAGACGAGCCAAAGTCCATGTTTCTTCTTCAGTTTACTTATAAATAAAGCTACCGTTGCTATGGATGTGTCATCCAAAATATGCTACCAGGAAGTAAGAGAACAACCATAAAAAATGCAACTCGGTAAAAAATTAGCAACTCCATTCTCGAAGTATATAATCATGTTTAAAAGAAGACTTCCTGCAGGAATGTGGAGTGGATCATAAAGTTAAATTATATGATAGTTAAGGCAAGTTAAGTTTGTTGAGAGGAAAAAAAAAAGAGCTTAGAAGCCATCAAGCCCTTACACTGTGGAATTCCAATGCACAAGACTATCTGAGTACATGAGACACTGTATAAACATTTTAAACTAGTATGATCAGACTTACATGGGAAGCTTTTTGCTAGATCAAGGGGCAGGAAGGAAGGAAAGATATTGTCAGCTTTTGAAATTCCACGTAAACAAACTATGGGAAAGCCTTTTAGACTCCATGGCGTATGTCCTTTGTTTTCCTCTTTAAAAACCAAGTATGTTGTTTTCCTTAATTTAATGGTTGATGAAACAGGGAATATTTATGACAGATTATGCTGAAGGGATTTTACTCAGCGATCCTTAAGTGTTATAATTCAGCATGGAGCAACTAGAAACAGAGAAATATAAACAGCAGGGGGAAAAATAACACACTACTTTCGCTTTGCTCCCAGAGAAGAATTTGAAGTCTGCAGCAGAATTACATGGCGGGCCTGCTCATTCCCCTCCGAGGAAGAAAACCCAGGATGTCCGATGACGACAACCACAAGGACAACACTCAGAGATTCTGGACTCACAGAAAGAACTAAAGATTTTTGGTTTCTTGCCAGCTTTGGAAGTCAAACATGTGTATGAAATTACATTATTCCTCCTCCCATTGCCTGGGGTAGCAAGGGGCTAATTACGTGTTTTTCAGGCTCATTTTCTTCCCCCACGTCTTTCCTTTGGTTGCTCACCTCACCAGTTTCAATTTATTAGCCTTTTTATCAGAGAAGGTCAGCAGCTGGAGCAAAGGAATAGAAAATGAAACAACTTCATAACTAAGAATTATAAGACCTTTTGCTTGGAAAGATCTTAATTTCCAGGAGTTCAGGAACTTTTACATTGTTGTCTCCTAAGCATCTAGACCAGCTCTTGACACATAATACTCAATAGATGTTTCTCAATTAAAGAAAAGAGTAAAAGTAGACTAGAGAAATCCAAAATTTGTAAATTATCTAAGCTATCCCGTCTTCCATTTCCATGAATAATTGAGAGCTGGCACTGGTAAAACAAAGCCACATGACACACACGAGTTTGTGCCAAGCAACGTTCCAGTTTGGCTGCTTGGTATTACAAGGGTGGTTGTGACTCCTTGATCAACATCCAAACCCCAGGCTGCTTTAGAGTTTCTAAGACAGCAGTTTTCAAACTGTTTTTACTGCAACCCAGAGTAAGAAATAAAATTTACATCAAGACCCAGTACACACATCACAACACACCACACCACACCACACACACACACACACACACACACACACACACAGGTATAATTTTAAAGAGAAAACAAAAGTTTCATGGAATAATACTTTACACAGAATACACTGGTATGTTCTATTCATTGCATTTTAAAATTCATTTTATGACTAATTAATGGGTTATGACTTGTAGCTTAAAAAAAGTCCCTTAGGACCTACTTAGCTAAGAATGAGGGTTGTGAAATGGTCAAAGAGAACAAACTAGATTTCAAGTTACATCCCTTGTGCAGTGGATCTCTGAGGGCACAGTGTTTCAAGCTACTCTCAGCAACTGACTGGATTCTAGGCTTAACATTTCTGGATAAAAATCCACATAATGGCTCTGAAGTCAGGCAAAATACACAGATCTTGGCAGTGGGGCATCTGCTGAGCTTTGAGCCATCTCATGGCCATGCACAACAATCATTCACAGTTAGTAACTTGCAGTTTTCATAGAGCGGATGCAGTTTGGGTTCTGAAGGTTGTATACATGTTTCTCAGCAAGTCCCTAACCTGTGAGGACAATGCAGAGGTACTGTTAATGATGAGGTTGGAGAAAAAAAGACTCTGACATTGCCACTGGATAGGGCTGATGCTAAACACCGTGAGTCACTCTGAAGACTGGAGAATCACTCTAAGGAACTGAAGCAACTACCTGAATAGGTGCAAAGAACACTGGGGTTTTCATCTTCATTATCCAGATACTGTTACTCCTTTGCTTCCATACATTCATTCACCAAATATGACATCTCCTCTTTGCCAGGCACTGCTCTAACAATGAGGAAAACCTCTGTCCCGATCAGGCTGCTTTGAAATCTGGGCTATGATACTCAATGTATAATACGGGAAATACAACACACACTCTTTGGCCATAGACCACTGTTGCATGCCTTTCACGGAGAAAGATAAAGCTCACCTATACACGCAGACTACATTCAACTCACTCAAATTTGCCAGATGTGACTACTAGGAGAACTGAAATGTGGAGTCAAGAGTCTACTATAGTAAAAGTGGAACTTGATAAAACCAAAACTGTTTTCAGCCCACCTCACCTTTCTGTTGTTTCTCTAGACACATTTCTTCGCCCAGTTTCTGTCAAATCCCACTGTGTGCAAGGTGCTGTGTTAGGTGCTGGCTCCCAAAGATGTAAGATACAGTCCCTGCCCTCACGGGGGAGCGTAGAGATAAACATACAAGTGATTTCCAACACCACAGGATGGGTGCTATAATGGGACATGAGTGAAAGGCAATAAAAGCATTAAAGAGAGGAACATCTAAATCAGCAGATAGGAGTCCAAGGCTCCTACAGAAGATACGGTGCTTGAGCATTGAAGGATGAGCAGAACTTTGCCAGAGAGACAAGAAGGGAGGGCACTAAAGATGGAGGGAGCACCACGTGCAAAGTTATGCCACGTGAAGAGAGCACGCAAGTCGGAGAAAAGGCCCAGAGTTCAGCAAAAGAAGCTGAAGGGTGGGCTGATGGTGGCCTTGGAAACCTTGCTCTGAGAGAGGCCAAGAGAAAGGACAATGACTTTAGAGTCATCAATAAACAAACGTCCCTCAGAGCCATGGACATGGAGGAGAATTTCTGGTAAGATTCAAGCACATGAGGAGTTCATTGTGTGACTTATACCTAAATGACTGCTTCCTCCTTGTACTATTCTCTGGTCCTGTATGACATCATCGTCACCAACAACATCACAATCACAGTTTACTGAGCATCTGCCAGGCACTTCACCTGTATAATCTGTAATCCTCACAACAGCCCAACGTGATAGATTTTATTATTATCCCTATTTTCCCAAAATCACAGATCCAGTGATGGATGGTGTCAGGTTTTGATTCCAGAGCCCCAACACACTTAGCCAGTATGCTATCCAATATATCTGTATAAGTGTCATCTGTACCATACCCCCGGGCTCCTTAGCCTGGCTAATAAACACTGTCTACAGAGCACTGAGTTACAACGTCCCTAAAGAAGAGGCAGAGCATTCTCCCTGAGCTCTCTTCACCTCAGTGTTAATTACTGAAACTCTTCTGTTTCTAGAATTATTTCCTACCACCCCTTTCCGGGTTACCTTTGAGACCACTTTAAAGCCACTGTAGATCAGCTATTGCTACTTGGCACGTTCACTTTGCACAGTCTGCAAGTGGCAGAATGAATACTGGGCAGGCCGATTGCAAAGCCTACTGGACAGAATCACTGCAAATGCACTAGGCAGTGGGAACTGCCCTGACAGTACTGTGCTTGTTTGGGCTATAAATCTCTTGAGAGATGGAGGCTAGTTTACACTTACAACAACTGTTGAGTATAAATCAAAGGAGAACGTCTGAAGCCAGATGCTTCATTTGTTATTCTAATGTGCATTTTATTTTCTAAAGGATCGCAGGATCTGTGTTACCGTCTTTGCTCAGAAACTCAGTGGTTGAAATAATCTCTGTGTTTTTGTGGATGGAAGACATCGTGGTCAATCAACACTCACTTGTCCCATGAACTTGAACTCTTGGGTGATTTTACTGGTGACTGGATTTAAAAGTTCTATCTAGCTAGCTTTGTGAGAGTGACAATTTAAATAGTTCTCACAAAAGTCACAAAAACAGTAGGCCGACTGGGTAATAAAGTAGTTTCTTTTAAGTTAAATGAGTCATAATTTAGCATGAAGTAGATTGATTAGAGAAGCAATTGTGAGTTGGCAAGCAGTTAAGATCCTGGAGTCATCTCGGTAATTAGAACTGTTATGATGGCCATTGGCACTATGTATACAGCAAAGAAGGGTCATGTCAAGAATCCATTCAGACACTTGTGGGTTCAGAGATTCAAATCCAAGTTGAACCTTTTGGTGTTTGACTTTGTTAACTGTTGGCTAAATGCCACTTCCTGTTCCTAAGAAAAGAGGCTTGAAAAAGTCTCATAAAAAATGACTTAAAAGGCTTCCTTGACTTCAAAGCGCTCTTACAAAACAACATTTTGATGAGTTAAGTGTAAAGGAATCAGAAACATACGGATTAAATTTCCCTTAATAGAGTCATGTGTCTAAAAAAAGAGGGAGGGAAAAGTAGCAAATTCATTTGCTCAACATGTTTCAAAAAAGTCTGGAGCAGCTATTGCTTCCCAAAGTAATGGAATTCTTCCATTCCAATATCACATTAACATAGCAACATCTAGAAAGGCACGTCAAAGGGTCCAGCTGAACAAAGACCTGCAATTGTGTAGGTCAGGTTATACCAGGTCATCCTCCCTACAGTCCATTATGCCAGCCTCCACTTTAAAGGAAATAGCAGAGTGTCACAGAACAGAGCCACAAAGAACAAAGAGAATTTCTAAACCAGACCTCTCACTCAGGTCAGGCAATTGTCATCAAGTCATCACACTGATGTATTAAGCTGCCTTTACTGTCTGGATGAAGAAAATACAAACAAACACTCCTTCGCCGTGAGGTGTCACCCAAAGGCAGCATCACCTGTTACATGCATTTAATTTCCACATCTTTAATCATGATTTTGTAGGTTTCTAACCCTTGAAAATAAATAGACTAATGATTATTTCCCAAGATAGGGGGATGTCTTTGGACAAGAATATAACTGCAGAATATAGAAAGAAAGAAAAATCATTTAAACCAGTCTTGAACAACCGCAAATTATGGTCAAGAATTACTCCTCGTCAGTTTTGCCACAAATTTAATTGAGAGACAGCTAATACCTGATTTACTCTGTCTGAAAGTCTTAAAGAACAAAGTATTTTAATTCTGAGGGCAAGAAAAAACAAGACCACACATGTTCAACAATGAAGCATTAGATGTCCATGGGTGTAAGTTTTACCAGCTATTAGCTCCTCAATGTATAACCCAAATTAATTTTTCATATTTGGCCAAATACAATGGTTTGAATTTTTAAAGGAATATTTCACTAGATGGATCCCTTGTGGTTATGACAGTTTCAGAGCATAAAAGACTTTCCAAAAGTGGACATTTCTTATTTTAATTTGCTCATGACATGAACTGCTATAGTAACACATAGAAGAGCTGCCTTCTTAAAACAAAATTAGTGAGACAAAAAGGTCCTAATTAATTGAATCTATAAGTAACTTTTCTAAATAATACAGTTTTATTTATGCCTATTATATTTGAGAGAAAAGGAAATAAATAAGACCTTCAAATATTGGCTTAAGGAGTATAGCAATGTTTGTATGTAATTCCAATGAATGTAGATTGGTAAACGCATTTATAAAAGTAAATAAGTATTAGTGTTTTTTTATTTTTTCAACATATCTTCAAATTTGATTCAAGTAGACATGTACTATTTTAGCAAATGCCAAGCAGTCAAAAAACCAACTGCAGACTTTCTGTTTCTTTATATGCCCAAAATCAGCATCACCTAAACATATCCCATGACCCAATGACCCTAAAGGACAAAGGAAGAAGTTGGTCATGCTTCTCTACACCAGCAAAGTTTGAGACTTCTGAGGGATATTGCCAATGACTTTATCTAATCTTAGCCGTAGTTACCAGAACAGAATTTTGAATGTTCTGCAGTGGAGAGTTGTAAGAGAGCTGCTAAAACCATTGCTCAAGAATAAAATAATGTTAAGAGGACAAATAAGTCCTAGTATTGCAGGATTGTTCAAAGTAATGACTACACTTCAATGTAAATCCCTCTAGGGAAATATTTGCCTTGAGGGATTCTGATAATCACTGACTTTACCTTGTCATTCTTCAGGAGAGGTGATAGGCATAGAGCAATCACATAGCAGACACAACTGTCCTTTCTTTTAATAAAGCTGATTTGCGATTTCCTGTTCCCCATTCATCTCTAAATCTTGAGATTATCTCCACAATACTTTTTCCAGAGATCTTGAGTATTTTTCAAGGCATCTTTATACATACTGAGTAGTTATGCTCTAATATGATAAAATCACAGGTCAAGAAGCCTTTAGTCCAGCAAATATCTCCCCTTCCAAGAATGAAGCTCTTGAAATTCTGCTACTGAAGAACCACACACTTAGGTTAAATATTACCCCCTAAGTTTCTCCTTACAAAATTTATGTCCTTCCAGATAGCTGGTAATTAAGCTCCCAAAGCCTCTGTGTTAATTAACCCATCAAGAAGCTCTCTGTGTACCTTTGGGAATACATGGTATCAGTGAGTATGAGAAAAAGAAGAAAGCAGCAGAAGAAAAAAGGACAAGGTGATTCAAAGACAAGTTTCACCAAATTGACCAGTTTGTCTAAATCCAGCCCCACTTCCTATCCCCCAGACTCTGAGCTCTACCACCAAAATCAGATTTTTCTTTCATATTTTAGCACACTTTTTATGTGCATCTTTGAAAGCTGTGTTACCTGATCATCAAATTCAGATAATGCAACTTCAAGTAGAAACACCCTGAAAAATGAGAACCACAAAACAACAGCGCCGCTCTCCAGGGTTAAATACTGCTTTCCTAACATCCTAGACTGTGTTTCACTGCTAGGTTTCCTTTAACACAAAACTGTTTTCTTATCTCTCAAAACCCTACCTGGAAGCAGAGTAGGATGTTGAATAAAACCTCAGCTGATTTTAAGATAAACTTAAGTAATGTTTGGAACCAAAGCAGCAGGTAAAATACATTTGCAACACATAGAGCAGAGGATCTCCACATTCCTCAAGAACTTTCCTACCAGTTGTAGTCAAATAATCTTTTTTCACAAAGAAAATCCAGCTCTACTTTTAAAAATAAAAATTCCAGGAGCTGTAGTACCCACTACCTAGCTCAGTGGGTGTTAGCATATCTTTGCTAAATTACTTTTGTTTCAACATGTTGCGCAGTCCAGTTAGGCTGCTCGAACAAAATGCCCTTGACTGGATAGCTTATATACTACATATTCATCACGCCCCATTTTGGAGGCTGGAAGTCTGAGATCAGGATGCCACTACAGCCAGGTGAGGGTCCCCTTCCAGGCTGCATACTTCTCATACCCCCAGGGCGGAAGGGGTTCAGGATCCCTCCAGAGCCTCTGATAAGGGCACTAACACCATTCGTGAGTGTTCCACCCTCATGAGTTAAGCCCTTCCCAAAGGCCTCACCTCCTAATAACAAAATAAGGAGGGTGAGGATTTCAACATGTGGACTTTGGGAGTTCACAGACATTCAGATAAGAGAGGGTAGGTAAATATAAACCTTTACATTTTCTCTTTAGAGTAGACCTGGCATACTCATGTGGATCTCTACTACGGTTACAACTAAGTTACAATGATGTGTGTTCATATGGGTAAAAACTAAAAAGGGGAATGGGAAAATGAACCCGATTCCTTAAGACAGTGGGATACTGGGGGATATTTTTTCAGCTCTGATTATTACAATTTTATTTGTCGAGTGTTGTTTGCTAAGAAGAGTTTTAACAGGAAAGTCACTTATTCAAAGCCTTATCTTTGTTAGACAGGATTGCTGAAACTTTTGAACTATTCTGGGAGGAGGTGATTCAACAAGTTACCGGCTTCTTTCTTGGATCTGGGTCAAAGTAGCCTAAGTGCTCAGCTAACATCTGTGGTTATCATCTGTGCGTATAAAACAGATATCTAAAACCCAAACTAGAGATAATGAGGCTCACTAACAGCTCCAGAAAGCCTGGTAGGGGTTAGATAGGGAGCCAGACTTGGGAATAACACAGACACAGTTACCCCATTGAAGTCACAGGCTGGAAACTCCATGAAACAGAGGAAGCAGCAAAACAGCTTTGCAACTGATTTATTTTGGTCACATGTTATTTGAATATCCTCACTTCTGGGAACCAGAATGATGCCAGAACCTGGGTTGGCTAAACCTCCAAGTCCAGCAGGGAAGACACTGAACTACTCCAGCCTGGCAGTTGAGTGTGTGTCAAAGAAGTAAGCCAGGCTTCCCCTCAGTTAATCCTACCTCCTTCTCCTTTCTCAGAGTAGATGCCTAAGAGAATGCATCCACCTCCAGCCCTTCACTCAGTTTCCTTTTACTGGAATGTTCCATCCCTCTCTTTCAATGCTGTTATTTTTTTTAAATCTATCTTAAAGACCCAAAGCTACTTCCATTTATTGCACCAAGCAATTCAAAGCCTTCTAACCAATGTCAACTCTCCTCACCCTGTGTATTTCTTTTACAGTGATGCCTGGGAAATACTGGTTATTTATATTAACCACACTAACATGGCACAGATTATAAACTCGGAAAAATGAGAATAATACTCTCACTGGGTTTTTGACAAATTTAAATTTTATTCCCTTTTTTTAAAAGAGGGACCCATGGTTGATGTGACATGAGTTGCCACATGGCTGTGATGCTCTCATTTTAAGGCAGTTGGTCACCCTGGCAGTGACAATATTTAGGGGCAAGACTACCTTCCAAACTTAAAGACAGCTTTGTCTCATCCATCCACCTCTGTAACATTTAGGCCTTAGACACACCGTTGACTTTAGTTCTACACCGTCCTCTCAACTCATTTTATTCTTCCTTTCTATCCTGTTCCAAAGCATCCTAGCCTTTGATCTCATGAATCCTCTCTCTACAGTTTTTGCTCAAGCCTTGGTGCTGTTTTACACTTTTGTTTCCTTTCTCAACCATGATTCCATTTCTTCTAACTGTACAACAATGAAGCAGAGATGTCATCTGTGCACACAAGTCCCAGGGCCCTACACACTCACACTGGCTCAGATTGTGGCAACATCTCCAGGTAGAACCAAAAGTAAGCAACACTCTTTAGAACATACCCCATTCCACAAGGTGTACTCTAACTCCTGAAAAATAATAACAACAATAATAGTCATAATTCAGGACACCTCTGAAGAGAGGAAGATGAAAGGTAAACCTAAAACTTGAAATGGGATAAAAATCTCAATACTTTCATTAAAATAATAAAAGGGAAGCTTTCATGTTATCTTTAGATTTTATTCTGAACCTTCAATTTTTATTTTAATAAAACTGAATAATAATGTTTTAACTCAAGAATTTTTTGGTTTTCTTGTGTTTTGTTTGTCAGCCCTACTTAATTTATGGTAGTTTTCTCTAAACATCACTCTTTCATCTAATTAGTAGGTAAATGACTTCTTGTGGAGAATTAAGAGGGAAATTCAATCATAATCAGAGTTCACTGACTGAAATAAATTTCCTTTAATGTACCAAAGTACTATTCAATAAAAACTCTTCTTTTAACTACATAATATGGAAAGAATTAAGCTAGCTTCAAAACTGGTTTTATTATGCCAGACGTGGTCTTCCTCTAAAATTAAAGCCTTAGTGTGGTGACTCCTCACAGCACTGAGAAAGATCAGAGACCTATTTTATGTTTTGAAATAAACATAATTCATAAGTGCATGAGTTGGTGTGTACTGTGACATACTAAAGACAGTTAAATCTATCATTATTCAAAAAACACATGGGATTTCAAAGGCTGTATTCCCTTTTCTATTGTCTTGAACAGTCTTGAACAACAGAGTTGAGTTTACATCCAAAAATTTCATTTTCTACAGTACATAATATTTCCTTTCAAAAAATAAATATCAGTATGATATTCGACCTCTACCAGTCAGGACTAAATCACTCATTAGACTAGACAAAGTGAGTGTTCCAGTTCTGGAGACTGGAAGCTTATAAAGAAATTAAACACACACACTTTTTCAATAATGGGTTAGCCAAGACCAATCTTATTTTCTGTTCAAAATGAGAAACTGAAAAGAATATGTATGATTTAGCTCAAAGTCTTGTAGAGAGTTAAAAATCACATTTTAAATCATCCCCATGAAAAATTCACATCAAAATTTATCCTAACTACCTGTACTCCTTTCTGTTAATAAAAACTATGCTCTTGAAATCAATACAGGCAGACCTCGGAGATACTGCAGGTTCAGTTCCAGATCACCACAGTAAAACAAATACTGCAAAAAAACAGGGCACACGAATGTTTTGGTTTCCCAGTTATGTTTACACTACACTGGAGTCTATTAAGTTTGCTGTTGCACACTTAAATAAAAATACCTTATTGTCAAGAAACAGTAAAAATATTTTTAAAAATTTAAAAATACTTTATTGCTAAAAAATGCTAATCATCATCTGAGCCTTCAGAAAGTCATAGTAGTAACATCAAAAAGATCTCTGATCAAATAGGCACATGAAAAAATGCTCAATATCACTAATTATCAGAGAAATGAAAATCAAAACTACAATGAGGTATCACCTCACACCAGTCAGAATGGCCATCATTGAAAAGTCCACAATGACAAATGCTGGAGAGGCTGTGGAGAAAAGGGAACCCTCCTACACTGCTGGTGGGAATGCAATTTGGTGCAGCCACTGTGGAAAACAGTATGGAGATTCTTCAAAAGACTAAGAACAGACTTACCGTATGACCCAGGAATCCCGCTCCTGGGCATATATCCAAAAGGAACCCTACTTCAAAATGACACCTGCACCCCAATGTTCATAGCATCACTATTCACAATAGCCAAGACATGGAAACAGCCTAAATGTCCATCAACAGATGACTGGATAAAGAAGATGTGGTATATTTATACAATGGAATACTATTCAGCCATAAAAATGACAACGTAACACCATTTCCAGCAAAATGGATGGCCTGGAGAATGTCATTCTAAGTGAAGTAAGCCAGAAAGAGAAAGAAAAATATCATGTGAGATCACTCACATGTGGAATCTAAAAAAAAAACATGAGCATAAATACAAAACAGAAACAGACTCATAGACATAGAATACAAACTTGTGGTTGCCGGGGGGGGGGTGGGAAGGGACAGACTGGGATTTCAAAATTTGTAGATACTGACAGGCATATGCAGAATAGATAAACAAGATTATACTGTATAGCACAAGGAAATATATACAAGATCTTGTGGTAGCTCACAATGAAAAAAAAGTGTGACAATAAATACATGTACATTCATGTATAACTGAAAAATCGTGCTCTACACTGGAATTTGACACAGCATTGTAAAATGACTATAACTCAATAAAAAAAAGTTTAAAAATTAAAATTAAAATTAAAAAAAAAATCTCTGATCACAGATCACCATGACAAACATAATAATAATGACAAAGTTTGAAATGTTGGGAGAATTATCAAAATGTGACAAGGATGCAAAGTGAGAAAATGCAGCTGGAAAAACGGTACTCAGACTTGCTTGACGCAGGGTTGCCTTCAATCTGTAAAATATGCAGTATCTGCAAAGTGCAAAGACATGAGGCCTGCCTGTAATTCTAATAAAAATTGAAATTATGTATAATGATGGCATTGAACTTCTTTCGCTTTTATGAGAACTTTTACCAAAATGAAAGAAGCATTAATGAAAAAGCCTAATGAAACACTTGTACACCAAAAAAAATAAATAAAAGTTCAGGCTGAATCTACCTCCTAATCTATTTCCCTGGTTAACTATCTGTCAAGCCATAAACCTAAAGAAAAGGTAATGTTGAATATAAAGACAGATCAGCAACTACCAAATGAAAGTCTTCTACTCTACTCATAAGATGATTTTGCCTTTTGCAATGTATGTCAGATAAATTGCACTGACATTTTATCCATATGGTTGGGGAAACCCCCAGGATTTTCTCACATGGAAAAATAAGTAAACTGGATTTCTTATTGTATATTATAAGCCCAAGATTACAAATACAAGCTGCAAATAAACATTTTCAATTGATAAGCAAAATAAATAATTTTTGAAAGCAATTACATGGGAAACAATTAAAATTTTTTTAGCCTACAAACTTAAATTTTGACATATAATTCAAATAACTAGGTAGAAGTAATAAATCTGAATAAAAATGTTTATCCCAGTGATTTATTAAAAAAAAACCCAACATTAATTTGAACTCAACTTAATTATTTAAGTGACTAACTGAAACAGTTCTGTGGAAAGTAAAAATTTTCCCAAATATCCACGTATTGAAATCAAGGTATTTGAGGATTTGAATTGCTTCCATTCTTCATCTTTGTCCTCATCTTTGTCTTCATCTTTTTCTTTGATAAACACACTGAACTTAGTTCACTTCCAACTCAGTAAGTGTAAAATTCTTAGTGCGTTGTGACTAAGATTTACATGAATTATAGTCCTAATGGGAGAGGATAACCTTAATAAGAATATTCCTCATTATAAAATACTACTAGCTTGGCCATATTTTGTACACTTTCTCCATATACTTTGGTGTACTTAAGATGGGAAAGAATTATTATATGCTGGCAATCCTAAAAAATAGGTAAAAATTCATAATACCAGTATCTTACCTCCAAAGAAATTATTGCACCTGGAAACCAAAGTTAAATAAAGAATTTCTGGCATCTATTATATGGTGTCATCAAGTCTAGAAGTCCAATATAGGGTAAACAATAGTAAGTAATTAATTCTTAAAACCAACTGTTCATTCTGAAGTCCAGCAGCATGTCCCTAACAGAAAGTAAAAGGACATCATTTTCAAATATGTGACTTCCTTTATTACACACTTGAGATTTCAGACTTTAGCGGAAATTATATGCTTTCTTCGGGTGAATCATGTTCCTACATTTAATAATCTGCTAAATTTTGAAACCAGAAAGGAATTTCCCTTAGAACACTTTAGAATAGACATGGAGTAGTTTTTTTTCTCCCTCTGTTCGAGGGATCAATGAATGGGGATTAACATTAGTAAGGAATAAAATAAATGTGAAAGGATGGGCACTTGATCTGTCCTTTCATCTCTAGCTTTGCGTTTCACCCTAAGACTTGGCATATGGCATGTCATTTCGTCGCGAAGCTCCTCAGTGGTTGAATGATTTCTGGCTGAGTTATAACCTCCTCAGTACAGGAAAATTGATTGTCATGTGCTCATAGAAACTAGCAGTTATGCCATGAGGACCTGTAATGCTTGCTGAGGCTGTGTAAAGATTGTAAAATGTGACAATAGGAAAGGTAATAAAAGGAACTGGAAATTTTACTGTAGCTTGCAACTTCTTGTCCTAGTCCAGACTGAACTGTGAAGTATTTCTGAAAACTAAACTCCTTGGAAAAGAAAAACTGTCTTAGTAAGAATAAAATTTAGCATCTTCAAATGAAAAGATAATCCAGAAAAATGATTTTGTGAAAAGAAAGGAAGATGAACAATCTGACCTGAAATCATTATGATACTAAAGCATAAACAAATACATAAGAAAAGTTCATGCTGATTAGAAATTCCCAAGATATTCTACTGCTTCTCTGCTCTTAGAAGTACTAACAGAGAAAACAAATTTACAAGCAAATTTGCTTGCAAACGTATAAAAATCTAGCAAGATAATATAATTTTCATACTAATAGTTAGTCTTGTTTGCCTATATATGTACCTTGGAAGCAAAATACATGTACTATTTTACAAATTCTTCTAAAAATCCAAGGTTCAAAATCTACAAAGCAATGAAAGTAACATTTATTTTCAAAGAAATGTACTTATTCCATTTAGCCTCAAAATGTGTCTCTTGCTTGGCCATATTAACAGTGCATGCCATTTTTCCTTGACTTTATAACAAAAGAAAGTAAAATTATCATAAATCTTTTGTAATAGATTAATCCTGGTGTTTACGTAGAGTTGAGATTTTATGATTTCTTCCAGTGCAGGAAAAGCGCGGCTTGAGAAGCTTGATGGAGCTCTTATCAAATTCCTAGCAGCAGTTAAGACTTAACCTGCTTGATCTCTGTACATGTGCATGTAAGTGGAAACTTTGAACCAATAAACCCAAGCAGATTAGCCTTCGAAAAGTGTTTAAGAGTACTTTGTGTGATTTTAATTATGCAACTTTACCTGAATTTGTAAGGGCCCAAAAAAAAAAAAAAAAAAAACCAATGGTTTATGTAACACATCTGATCTTGTTTCCTGTTAGTTGCTCACAGTCTGAAGTCCCTAGTGATCCACACAGGAGCCCGTAAAAGAAAAGCAATTGCTGGACTGATTGATATCTCAGTACACTGACTTTTATAAAAGTGAGTTATACTGAACCATAAAACAAGGTATATTATTTTGTCTATTTCTATTATTTTCTTTTCAAAATGTAAACAATCTCTATGATTGCTTGAAGGGATGAAGTCAGTCAAAATTAACACAAATCTGTGTTAATTTTACTATCAGATTTCTATTATATCACAAAAGAGAAGCACTTAAATCTTGATGGTTTTGAAACCTTCCAGTGAACATCCATAAGAAATCTGGTTTCAAATACCAATAAAGTATGCCTTTTATTTTGCATCTCACTATGAAGAGCAATATAAGAAGAGCATTCACTAAATTTTGGTCCAAATGAAACCAGAACTGCCTTGAAAGATCTCCTGATGTCTTTCTGTTTGAATTGTGAAAGGAAGAGCCCTTTGCCCGGGCATGTCCTCTGAGAACTCTTCCTCCAGTTAGATCGTTTAATTATTAAACAATCATGAATCACATTGTCTCAGTGATACACAGCACTTTATTACTGTTATTTTTTAATTCTCAGATTTGGATTTTTTCTATGGATATAATTCCTCATTATTTTAGCCATGGCTCTATATTGAGCTCCTTCCACTACAGTACTTGATCAGGCCCAGTTCCTTAAACTAACTCAGAGAATGGAGTCTAAGAAGATAAATTTACCAAACTGAGAAAGGAGAGAGATTAACTACATTCCATTTCAGGATTGTGACAGGCAGCCTGACAAATGTATATTTTCCTCCTCTGTTCTGCCCTTGTTCAGTCCACCAATACTAACAAACAGAAACCACGTGGTTGTAAATCTGTTATCTCCAATATATTTTTATCACGGATGAATCTTTAATGTAACCAAAGTGTCACAGTCTAGTAAAGTCAGATTTGATTATATACGCAGAATGCTGTTGTTAGGAAACTTTAAACATTTCTGAGTATTTTTGAAAGTAAATTTACTAGAACTCTGGAATTTGGTATTGTTTTTAAAGTCTGAGAAAAATAACTTTTGAGGATTTCTTTGTGAAACAATGGTTTAAAAAAAAAGGAGGGAGCATCATTAAGGTCCTATGCTTGCTAATTTTCCTTTCTGAGCCATTTCTGCCTTCTCCCTTTTTTTTTTTTTCCATCTGAACTGTGATGAAAAGTGATTTCAACATTTGGCATGCTGGTGTTTCCTCCCTATAAATAGTAAAAATCATGTAAATTGTTCCATTTAACTTTTTTGTTTGGTCCACCAGGAATCTGAGAAAAAGTTACAGTTCGTCTTTCATAAAACGTTTGAGATCCCTATGAGGGGTGTATCTGTATCATTACATTGTATGGTCTGCCTGGCTGTTCCAGTCTTCATGGGATCTGAACTTTCTCTTTTGTATTTGCAAACCTCTCTCTTCCTCCTCCCCACCATCCTCATGATCCCCTGTATTATATGACCAACTTCCATGTGGCCTCTTCTCCCTACCTCACCCCAGTCCACCTTGAATCAAGTGCAGAATGAGATGGAGCAGGCAGAGCACTCCTCACTGCACATCCTCTCATCAACCAAAAGGGAGCTCTGATTCTCTAAAACTGCATAGTACATGCCCATAAAGGTCTTATTTACACTCTGGATATGAACACCCCAAATCTGCATCTTAAATGGCAATTGGAGTTCTGACTGATGTAAGATATAATCAATGTTCTACCTAAACTTACAGGAAATACATTATAAGTCCTAACACAAGGGAAAGACAGTTTCCCAAGGTTGCAGGTCCTCTGGCTTCCTCTCTGGTCTCCTCTTCAATAGAGAAGAAACCACTCACCTACGAGTCATTTCCTGGCCACCTCCATCAACCAGGAGAAGGAACATTCTCACTGTTCTACATACAGCTCCCTAAAGCATTCCAGAAATCTACAGATCTTAGACATGTGACATAAGAAGTGTGTTCTTTTAGTATACATTGCTTACCAAGGACAAACAGACAAAAGAAAAGATGGCCTAGAAAGAGAATAAACAAAGAGATCTAGACACGATTGAAATCATTTTTTTAGAATAAAATTGCTAAAAGAAGGAGAGAGACTAGCAGTGCCCAAAAGATGACAACGCATGGACTATTGCACACATTTTCTCCTATTTCCTCCAAGGATCCTTACCATGAATCGTAATTAATAGCACCCCCCGTCTCCGAAACAGTTTTCCACTGAGCATCCATCACTATAAAACTCTGATGCTTTTCTTCTTCTCCAACCAAAACCTAAAGGGTAGAACAACTTGTTTTATTTTGACATTGTCATATTACTTTATGAATACTTCAGTCAGGTCGCCTTGAATCAGCATGTCCAAATTCTGCAACAAAAAGTTCGTGGTTGCTGTTGTTTCTTTGTTTCGTTTTGTCCTGTATTTGTTCTGTGCATAAAGATCTGCCTCCCTACATCACCCATGGCTACAGATATTCTGAGTCTGCCACTTACAGAGTCATCTTAGTTAAACATGTGAGCAGGAAAAGCAGTTTGTATGGGGATTAAGCCCTCAGGACTCTAGGGTAAGACAGACTGAGTTCAAATCCTGCATCAACCTCTTTAATAATATATAAACTTAGGGAAGTTACTTAATCTCCAAGGGCCTCAATTGGCTTTCCATCAAGTGGAATAATAATGCCTCTCAAATGAGTGGTACTTATTAAAAAGCAGTGAGGATTCAATGAGATAATAAAGTACTTACACACTATCTGCTACATAGTAAGTGTACAATAAATCTTATTCATTACTACTATTCATAATCAAAGGTTTTTGTTTGTTTCAGCTGTGCATAATCATCAGTCACCTCTATCTCTACCTTGGTTCTTTCTCTTTACATTATCTCCTAAATGTGATTTTTTTTTAAACCTCTTCCATATACCAATACAGGCCAAAACTTGCAGTTGATTGAAATGAGATATTTTTCTTATTTTCAAAATCTTAATCTCCTCCTTTTCCCCCTGAATTATCCAAAGAATGCATTCTATGCCTCCATGCTTCTTCTCATCTTCCTTTTTGGTCTCCTCTCTCTTTCTTACAGCGCAAAAGACAAAATAACTATTGTGCCGTTTTGAGTTCTGTGGACACATCATAGGCTTTCAAAAACACATGCTTCTGCATATGCTTTGGCCTCTACTTGGATGGAATTTGCCAGCACCACCCTTTTTCTGTTGTTATTGTTGTTTGCTAAATTCTTATCCCAGAAAGCTAGGTCAAAAGCAATAACCACTGTGAAGCGTTGCCTGTTTTCCCAAGGCACAGTGAGAAGTAGAGTCCTTGGTGTTCCCATAATAGTGTAGTCAGAGTTCTGAACAACCTTTTAAATGTTGTATGTAATGGATCTGTTTATGTTCCTATCTCTCTCACAATACACTGTGTGCCTGGAGGCAGGGACTATCAACTGTGGGTCCTTTTCTTCATGTCCCTAGCCTCTAACATGTGGATGTCATGTAATAGACATTCAACAAATACATTCTGAAAGCATGAGAGTCTCCCATCCTCTATAGAAAGGGGCTAAATTATTCATAAATGTACCAAAAATATGGATTTACAGTCTGCAAAATCCATGGCAAGTTTGAAGGAAGAAAAAGAAAAACAGGAAAAGCAAAGTAAGTGATCCTGGAAAATGCATTACACAGAGGGAGTTTTCAACTTTTCTGTGTTAGCTGATTTATTTTGACAAAAAGTGCTAGAGCCAGAATTCCATAAAAGCCTTCCCTTTGAGCTCTACCATGTTTTATCAACAAATATAACTTGTTATGACACAAAGTTACTTATTCTTCCCAGGCAACTCTTCACCATCATTTAGAATCTTACTCATTGGCACAATTAAGATTCTAAGATTAAAACTTAGAGAACTATACAGTCCAACAAAATCATGAGTGTCTACTATAAGACACTTCTCAAATTTGTTGTATTAACAAAAATTTTAAGAATTCCACCATAACATAAAGTAAAAGATCACTATTCTCATAAAATATGAATACATTCATAGACATACGTATCTTTTATTTAATGTAAATTATAAGGGCATTAAAATTGTCACAGGTTATTAAAACCACTATAAATTGTTTTGCTGAGTTTAAAAATTCCCATGCAATTAATTACATTAAAATTATGCTACTAGGCATAAATTACTTCTGGAGTAATTTAGCATACAAGACAATAATAAAATTTACAGGATTAAATCTGGTAGAAAATTTGATAGCTATGGCTAAATTGAAGACAGACTAATTCAAGCTTTGCTATCAGCAGTTATTATATGATGATATAAAATCACAGGTGGGTGTTTCTGATCTTTGGCTATTTCAGGAGATGAGAAGACCTTTGACAGGCTTCTTCCCAGCTCACAGTTGCTAGGAAATAGGTCTTAGTCTGAGGTCTAATATTTGATTTATAGCCAAATGTCTGAGTTTAATCCTTTAAATCCCCTCACCAAAGCATAATGAGCTATCCTCTCACTCTTTCATCATAGTTGAAGACTTTATTTTAAGAAAGCAAATTTATATCACAGAAATGATTCAATGCACTAAAGATATGACATATTGAGGAGAGACTGCCAAAGGTCCAGCTATATTAAGATCACAAGGGGGACAGTATAGCTCAAGTGGTAGAGCACATGCTTAGCATACACAAGGTCCTGGGTTCAATCCCCAGTACCGCCTTCAAAAATAAATAATAAACCTAATTACCTCCCCCCACCAAAATAGAAACTAAAATAACTAAATAGATGTCACCAAAAAAAGGTAAAGAAAAAAAAAAAAGAAAGAAAAAAATGTCAAAAAAAGTCACAGAAGTAGGTAAGGGACAGAAGGGTCTCCTTAAATAACTGGTCTATTCCCATCTTGGCATAAGCAGTGTTTCTCAAACTCCAACAGCGTGCTGGAAATTTTTAAAGAAAAAAAGTCTCAGGATTAACTTACATTTTATTTTAATAAATATAAAGAAAACAGTGGAATTACTGAAATCTGCATGAAATATGAATCCAAACCAATTATTGCTGGAAACCATCAAAAAATAATAATCTGAAATTAGTTTTCAATTTTTACAAACACTGAAAACAATTTCTAGTTTCAAAATGAACTTTACCACTAAACCATGGATGGAAAAAAATAAATGCTGTCTCGCTCATTCATGTCAATCCAAAGATCATCTGAGCATGAGTCAAGTCTTCTTACCATCGCTTACATGGTCTTCAACTTGGAAATGTAATGGCATCTTTTACATATTTGGTCAACTTCTGTTTTCTTGTTAGTCCGTTAAGAATTACGGCTATAATTGCCATATCTTAATCCCCAATTGCCAATTGCCGATCGTAATCCCCAAAGAAAAGTTACTTTTGTCTCTTCAACTGAAAAAAGAATTTCCCATAAACACATGGTAGCTGTCATTTTCTGCTGCCTCAAAAGCGGCCAGCACAGCACGCATCCCAACAAAACAAAAGTTAGATGCTCTCATCTTAGGCACCAATCTGGTTCTAAACACAAGCCCAGAAGCCAGCATGGAAATGGGATTTACTCATAAAATGGCCATAGGGATAATGTAGAATATACTTCTGTTAATTTAAGTTATCATCAAAACTAAAAACATTGTTTTAAAATGTTCATAGAGAACTCACCCATCTCAAAGAACACATCCAAAAAAAGATCCAAAAATCTCATTCTGAGAAACACTGAATCCAGCTGCTACAGACTTGCTTATTATGGATTTAACTATGTTCCCCCAAAATTCGTATGTTGGAGTCCTAATCCCCACTACCTCAGAATGTGACCTTATTTGCAGAGAGGGTCTTTACAGAGGTGATCAAGTTGAGATCATTCAGCTGGTCCCTAATCCAATATGACTGATGTCCTTATTAAAAGGGGGAATTCAGACACAGCAACAGACATCCCAGAAGAAAAATGATGTGAACAGACTTGGGGAGAAGATGGCTATCTACAAGCAGCCACAGAGAGAGATCTGGACTAGACCCTTCCCTCACAGCCCACAAAAAGAAACCAACCCTGACAGCACCTTGATTTTGGACTTCTAGCCTCCAGAACTGTGAGATAATAAGATTCTGTTGTTTAAGCCTCCCAGGCTGGGGTGCTTTGCTATAACAGCCCTAGTAAACAACACACAAACCCACACTCAGGCTCGGAAACAGAATTCAGTTATAAAGAGACCATCAAGATTATGCAGCACATGCTTTCGTTGACTGATTTTTTCAGGTTATCATCAAAACAACAACAAAATATTTAAAACCACTTGTAGAGAACTCACAGATAACAAAGAACACATCAAAGAAAGATCCAAAAATTCTGAGAACCACTGAATCAGAGGATTGGACGCTCTTTCTCCAGTTCCTAGAGATCTACTTAAATCACTCTTAGACACTCTTTCCTAGACACTCTTTAAATCAAAAGGCAGGTGTTCTCAACAGGGTCATTGCCACAGTTACATGAACTAAATAAAAACACCAGATTTTCCTGACTGAATGCAGTGAACAAGACAGATCAAAGTCACTGGAACGAAAGGTCATGTAACAATGACGTTCAAGTGGCGTTTACTGACAATGACCAGAGACAAGAGCACAGAGCAGAAACACACTGAGTAATTCCTGTCCGGTCAGGTCCAGCACAAAGACTTTTCTAGTGGTCAATAAGACAATAAATTAGAGCAAACGCCAATTTCTACCAACAGAATTAAAAGCAGCAGATGGATAATCTATGGCTGCAGGCTCAGCATTTGCAGGAGCAAATCCTGGTAACATGCCACCAAGAAAACCTCAGGTCTAGCTCAGGCTGGCAGTGTGAGTAAAGCTGGCTGCAATATTCTTCCCTCTACGCTTCCCAAAACCAGGTGTCTAACTTTTCAACAACTTCCCAAATGCTTCCAGTGTCAGGGAAATTTGCCTGAAAAGCCAATTTAGTTCATTTAGAGGGCTTAATAGTTAGAAATAGTCATTTTTAAAATAGCTATCATTTAGGAAGTATAAACTATTATTTGCTTTATTAGATGTTTCTGTCTTGTATCCCATTAATTTCTCGCCATGATGCTGTTAGGTCACTGTTGTTATTCCCACTTTGTGGATGAATAAATTGAGAGGTTAAGTCTTAGAGAGAGTCAGTCAACCATGTCTTCCACACTAGAGGAGACTAAACCACTATGACATATAGCATATGGTGTACTACCCATTATAGGACAGACACTTTCATAATTTATAACCACAGTGCTATCTTGTACCCATTAAATTCAAACCCCTTAGGTCAACCCTTCCTCCACTTCCTAGGATTTGATAAATGATAGATGCAAAGTGCAACCTCCATATCTTGAACTTCCTATTTTTGTCCTATTTTCCTGTACTCACGTGACAGAAAAAGCAGTCCTGTGTCTCTAGTTTATGAAAACACATGCCAACATATTTAGGGTCTATATGAGGGAAAAGACAACAAAACACTTTAAAGGAAACAATTCATCAGCACTGTTACAAAGGATGAAAATGGGCTTCTTGGGAAGCACATGTGATAACGCAGTACTATTGTTTGAAGAACATCACCTGATGAAAGCAATAATCAAGAAAAAAAAAAAAACATGTGACCCGTGAGGGTCGGTCTGTGGCCAAAACGTGTATTTCATCTCACATCAAACACCCAAGCTATTTCCTCCCATGCGATGTTCTTCATATAAGGTCTTCTGCAGAGCACATGAACTTGATAACTGATGAAGTTTTCCAGGATATTATTTTTAAAGAAAATACTTTAACTAAAGAATATTTCCGCTAAGAAGTGGTTTGGAGATCTGCATTGCAGATAATCACTTTAGTACCCCCATCCTTTTTCCACAGATAAACACAAATTGTTTTATCATTTATTTTTATTAAACTTAGAAGATAATATCAGATGAGAAATTTGGCGATATTTTGATTGAGATATTTTGTTTGGTCAAATCTAGCTGATAAAAACAGTACAGAACGTGGGTTCTGTCGTGCATGAAGTCATTTTTTTGAAATAAATTTACACCTGTCTTTGATTGCCTTAATCTCACAGATGAAGGCTTGTGTTTTCTAGCACTGCTAATTCTAAACCTCCTCAGGTATCTGTTCCTGAAGCCTTACACCATTTAAGACATAAGCACTGAATATTTCATTTCAAAGGGTATCGTGCACTTTTTCTGGGTTGAACATTATACTGAAAATCACCTGTAAATTGCTTTTAGTCGCGCTAACTATGCGGTAAACTGTGCAGAAATCTGCATGGTAACATAGAGCACCCAGGCCACACTTCCGGTTTTATTTACTAACTAAAGAGGAAAGTCTTTAACATTTTCATCCTTACATTGAATGTATTTATTGTCTACCAACCTCTTACTAATGTGAAAACGCTGTTTTGCCAGCTACAATGATTTAGTCGCCACGGAACTGAATAAAGATAGTAAAGAAAAACCACTGACTTTTTTCAGCACTATGTTTTTACAACCTTGTACATTTCCCTTTAAACTCACTAATCGTCAGGATCTTGGCAATAAACTCTTTCGTACTCACACACCAAAAAGAAAATACTTACAGCATTATTTTCCTTTCTGCCTACCTCCCACATTTATTAGCTCAGTTACCACCCATGTTAATATGAGTCATGTCTCCTTGGACATACATTTTATAGTCATTCACCTCAGGATATACTCAGCTTAGATAAGGCCACAAGTTCTTTAGAAATACCAGCCACCACCCATTGTCAGTGGCCAAGTAAAAATATTATGCCATAAAATAAAAAATACAGAGTACTAATTTTTTTACAAAAAGCATAAAAGCGTATTTTTTGCATTTTATATTTATGGATTGAGCAAAAAAAAGTGGATTAAGTTGTGATAGAGAAAAAATTAGCAAAAGATTAAATCTATGGTTTCATTCTTTTCAGTAGAGTCTTATCCAATTTCTGATGGAAATGTTTAGATATTTAATAAACATTTAACGAGTGAAAAAGATGAGCGGAGGTGTTACATTGCCTTCTAGTTAAAGAAATTATGTTTGGTTGCTTATTTATTATTTATTTGATGTTCAGCTCCTACTAGTTCTAAATGCTATACTGGACCCTACACACGTAAAAGTGAAAAAGGCAGACGTGGACGCGGCATGTGGATTGCAGCGTTATGCAACAGGCATCCCTGAAGGGAGCACGTAGGGAGGGATGCCACCCAGCAACCCTGACGTGAGGCACCAGGGAACCCTTTCCAGAGGCACAGACTTTTAAACGTAATCTGAACGATGACTAGCAGTTAACCCAGTGAGAGGGTGAGAAGCAAGTGAGTGGGCTGCGTGGAGAAGGGGGTTGCAGAAGAGGGAGGAGGAAATGAAGGACGGAGGAAGGGAGGGAGGGAGGAAAGAAGGAAGGAAGGAAGGAAGGAAAGGTGAGTCGGGGAGGGGTTTGGAGGTAGGAAGTAGAACACCACCCCGGAGCCACTTAGCTATAAAGCAGTAAAACGGAGAGTCTGCATTTTCACTGCTTTGTTTTCCTGCAACCACAGACACGTATCAGTTCCATAAGTCCTCGTAATCTACAGAGATTTAGAATGTCTTGATGGTCTCATTCTTCCTTAATTGATCAAGGTTTACTTGTAATGTTTATTATCCTTCTAAAGATCAATTTTAATCTTTAAAGTAGCCAAATTTTTTTCTTAAGTGTTAAAATATCCAATGCTGAAAGGTTTAACATCTTAGCTCTTTGTTTTGCTGAAACATCTGTAAGATACGTCATCCATCAAAGTAAACTTGAGGGGAAAGCTCTGCCTTATGTTAGAATAGTTTTAAACTCAGATAAGACCCTTGATTAGAAAGTTCTGCCTTCTTACATAAAATCAGACGTAAACTTTATTTCTTAACACTGAGACCAGCCTTCCAATAAAATTAATTGTATTATAGGTATTATTTAGATTTATTGAGTAAGCTCTACATACGAATTCGGACAAATTTTTAAATGTCTGTATTGTTAAAGTAATTTCTAACAATCATTGGCAGTATTGTCTACAATCAGTATTAGTGTTTAACCTACAAGAACACTACTCTGTCTCAATATATGTGAAATGATATTGAGTATTTTATATTAATATTGCCTGCAGAAGCTTTACAGAAAGAAAATTTCAAAAATATTTATTTTAAAACCAATGACATTACATAAATTTTGAAAAATATGAGATAGATCGCTCAAAAGTCTTCCACCTTAGTGGAATACCTATTGGCATTCTACCTATTGTAAGGTATTCATAAACTGGGAGGAAATGAAGTGTGTGGTACAATCAGGTAAATACATTGCCCAATATCTTTTTCCTGCCTCTGGCACTGACACCTTAATCTCTTTTTGAAACCCTCTCTCTGGCTCCCATCCAGGGCTTGATGCCAGGACAGGCAAATTTCTACATGGAACAATTTACAAAATAAGTCTCAGAGTCCCTCATGACCCTTTCATTTGTAAGATGCGACATTCTAACAGCATGGACATGTGGATTGTGGTTCCTTGGAGAGAGCACACATTATAGCAGACTCCCCCCTCACCAGTACCACCAGAAAGAAAAAATAGAAAGAAAGAAGATTAAAATCTGCCATTTGCTGAATACAATGTTGAATGACTGATTCTTAATTCAAATATTTCTATCAAATAATTTCACAATGTTGAATAGGTCATTGGCTCATCAAACCATAAAAATTCTCAAATAATCATTTATATAATAATGTAAGGTTTGACCCAAATCTAGCATATCCTTATGCTGAACAATGTTTTCATTTAAACACGTTGGAAAAAACATTTCACCTTTGACATTTGGAGAAGTGGGTGTTTTTTCCCTTTGGTATATTTATCACTACTATTTTAATTTCCAGTAATCCTTTTTTTTAGATATTAAAAATCCCAGTTATGGGGAAAAATCAAAATGTTTTAACAGATAGTTATTACATGAACAGTTTTTAGAGAAGTTCTCCCTCAGTAACTATTGTAACTATTCTCCCAATGCTTGCTGAATGACTCCACAATGCGGGTTCTATGAAGAGACATAATTAAATCGGCTATTTTTTCCTTGCCTGGTCTACCTTCATCATCTTTCCTTTTTTATACAATCTGTGGAAAACATCATCATCTTTCCTTTTTTACACATCTGTGGAGAACTGCAGCTTTCAATCCATCTCCTTCTCAGCTCTGATCCTAGGTTCTGTATCTTCCTGATCCCCATTCTGCATCCCTCTGTCCCCTTAAAAAACTTCCAGGACATTGAAGAGCTAAGTGAGCTTCTGCTCACTCCTTTACCAAATACAGATTAACTTTTTTGGAGTACAGCTTGGAAATATCTGTCACAATTTAAAATTTTACCACACAACCTCATTTCCAGGAAGTTATCCTATAGAAACACAGCACACAAAGATATGTAAAGGGAAAACTTTGAATATTCCTGGTAATAGTGTAAAAATTAGAAAAAATCATAAATGCCTTTAATAACAAATTGGGTTAATAAATGATGGCATGGCCATCCAATGATTTATTTGGTTAAAAGCAGATGGTGTATCTCTCTGTATTGACTTGAAAAATACCCACAACAAATTGTTGAGTGAAAAAAGTTACAGATCAGGATATAATATGACTCCATGTACATTATCTATATTGTGTGAAAAAATTCCAGAATATGCACCAAACTGTGAGTGAAAGTAGACCTTCGCTTTCTGCTTTATTCACTTTTATGTCAAGTTTCTTTAAATAAATCAGCAAGTATTTTTTGATAATAAAAACTACTGTTAACCTATAGCAATTATAACATTTGATATTAGCTCAGGAATAGAAAGATTACGTTATAAGTTATACCTGACCATCTATGGAATTTATCATATGATAATGACAGCATTATAAAATAATAGAAAGAAAAATAGATTATTCAGTAAATAGCATACTTGGTTATTAACTGGAAAAGAAATTAAACTAAATAACCGTTCTTTTTTTAACTCTAAAGCAAACAAGTGATTTCCCAATGCACCAGAATTTTAAACCTAAAAACGTAAGTTCATAAAAGTTCTGGATTTAAAGTAGATAAATATTCTATGACATTAAAAGCATGTCACAAAATCCAGAAACACCAAAGTGTTAGTATTCATTTTCTCAGACAGGTGAAAAATCAGAGAGATTTTCATTTATTTGTTAAATATTTCAATTTTGTCTTATTTTTGACAATAAATATCATGCAAATAATAAATAATTTTTTTAAACAAGTGGGCTCAGAATGGATATTAGAAATTCTGCAATATAGCTGTAAATTTCTATACTTCATGGCACAACTGAATCATAGGAAAGAATATATTTTACATAAACATAAAATATGTATTTTTTCTAAGTTGATTTATTTGCAAGCCTTGTATTCCCAACAAAATTATAAATTCCCAGAAGGTAGACCTGTGATCTTATTTTCTTAGTATAATGGTTCAGAGGTGTTTGAGCATGTATATATATTTATTTCACTTTAGTGGTCAATAGTTTATCAGTGAGCCATAGTACAACATGCTATGTTTATGTTCTCTTTTCTCACTAAATTCAATTCTATTCACTTGAAGACAAAAGACCCTTACCACTCCAATCGGGAGATTTTTGAGAGTTGTAAACACATTATCACATTCTATTTCTCTCTCTCACTACCAAAAAAAAACCCCAAAACAAAAAACCACTTTTATTTTCTGACCCAAACCTGCAATTTTTAGACATCTGTATTTTCCTCCATTGCTATCATCAGCATCAGCATTGTCTTCTTTTCTGAGCAAATCTACTCAGAGTTAAATAAATGCATACTGCATGGTGTGCACTTGTAAAGATGTGGAGAACCGCAAGCCTCACTGAGATGTGGAAGCTGAGTTGCTTCTTTTCATTGGTTAAGCAACTCACCTCTGCCCACCAAACTTACAGCCTTTAAAAATTCAAATTCTTAACTCCCACAAACTTTTCAAGGGAAAATTTGGCAATATCTATTAAAAAAAAACTTTCAAATGCACATAAATGTTTATATTAATTTAGAGAGACAATAGGCTTGTGTTTATAAAGAAAATTCCTCCAAGAACGTACATGAAGCCCTTAATTTTAGTAAAATTGAAGTCAAGTGTGATTGGAAGATGGAATAGTTCAGGGAACTCCTATTTTTCAAGAGCTTATAAAACTTTTATAATTAGAAATGTTCTGCGTCAGCAAGACTACAAATGTTTACAAGTCATGTACTATCAGGTTGCTCATTAATAGGAAAAACTAAAAGTCTATTGTGCCCATTAAACACCTCTGAACCATTGTATTGAAGAAATAAGACCGTATGTCTACCCTCTGGGAGTTTAGTTTTACTGGGAAGACAAGGTTTGCAAATAAATCAATTTAGGGAAAACACTGAGACAGCCTACTGTAAAGTTCTGAGTTGACTGCAATCAAGTGCATATGGTCAAAATGCAAAAACGTGATGCAAAATGCAAGCTTGGGTAGGAAACAGAGGAAACTACTTCCTGAATAATCATAAATTTTGCTTTTGAAAAAATTCTTGCTTTTATAAAAGTCTACAGATATAATCAACTTAAATTTATTAGTTGGTTTTTGGAAAAAATCCCTGTTAAAGGCATAGTTCTTAGAATTCTACCAAGGGCACCATTGCCATTGGACCCTCTGACAAGGACCATCCTGGAAACGTACAACAGCAGCCACAAATAATCTCCAACTTTGAGCACTGCTGCAGTCCTTCAAGAGTTCCAAGCCCAGTGGTGGCATCTGGCTGGCTCTGCTTACGCCACATCCTCATGCTGCAGAGTCCAGGGTCTAGAGAAACGTCCCCATCTCAGCTCAGTAGTAGGAGGTAAAGCGTTCATCCACCTTGGAATTACTTCTAAATAGTAAGGATAAATAGATACTAGTCAAAACAGGAAACGTCCACTCTAATAAGATCTGTCCAAACATTAATGGGTTGCTCTTGGAGGCTGAGATAGGATGAATGATAGTCTCCAAAAAGACACACTCATGCCCTAATGCCCAGAACCCGTGCATGTCACCTTGCTTAGAAAAGGGTCTTTTAAGATGTCATTAAGATCTTGAAATGAGGAGTTCGTTCTGGATTATCTGGTTGATTGCTGAATCTAGTGGCAAGTGTTCTTTTAAGAGACACAGAGGAGAAGATAATGTGAACACAGAGGCTGAGGCAGGGGTGATAAGGCCACAAGCCAAGGAAACGAACTACTACCAGAAGTCAAGAGGCAAGGAATGTGTTCTCCTCTAGAGTCTCTGTACAGAGTCAGGTCCTCTGAACACCTTCAAGTTTCCAGACTCTAGAACCATGAGATGATAAATTACTGGGTCTTTTCAAGTCACTGAATTTGCGGGAATTTGTCACAGCAGCCTTAGGAAACTAGGACAAAGGGAGTGAGCCCCTCATTGCTGTAAGTATTTAACAGGACAGATTTTGTTTCTGAGATCAGAGTTTTGTAGGCAATTCTTGCTCAAAGTTGGACGCTGAATTGAGTGACATCTCCTGTTCTTTTCAACTCTACGGTTCTGCCCTTCTGGCTTTCACACAGCAGTCTCACCAAGATCTCATCTAGTTGTTCATTGTGTCAGTTCTGTGCAGTTAGGCTTAATGACTAGAAATATTAATATTTGGCTATTGACAGACTATTGGAGATTTTGTTTCCAAAGTTGTTTATACACAAACTTGATCTATTACTTAACATCAGCTCTTGCTTTTCCTTTTATCCTTTTTTTTGACACAAAAGGTTGAATCAACTAACATGAAAAAATTAACGGTTCAGATTATGCAGCTGTCATTTTTCACGTTCGTAGGGAATATTTGCTGGAAAAGTAAATGGAGCTGGGCTGCTACATTTGTTACCAAATCACTGGAAATTCCCTTATTGCACTTTGAATCATCCTGAGACACACTTGTTTTTAGCCATTTTCTTGATGTTCTCATAAGTCAGGAGTCATCTCTGCCTCCTTGTGACTCATGTCTCTTCTGCATAAATAAATACTGAGAAGTGGTGGGTACAAATTTCTCTTCTGTTTTAACAAAAGAACGTAAGCAGGTGACAAGGCATTCTGGACATCTGGAAGTTAAAGTCCATTATACTAAATCTGACCTGATTTTATGTTCTTTCATTCTTTCTCCAGACATTAAAAGCTAGTGATTGCAAAGAATTCTTTGGGGTTTTCTGGGGTCTTTTTAACCGATGTAATTTTTTAATGTCTTGATTTAGGATGACATCTGATTATACTTCATGGATGTACCCTGCTTATAGCTGAGCACTGCATATTGACACATGTTAAGGAACATTCGCTTGCAGGTGTAACCTTTGGTTTAGTAAATCTGTTTAAGCCTTACAAATGTTGGATTTTATGCCTAAAATGAATTGTAGTCACCACTAGATACCACAGTGGTGGTATGTGAGAGATCTCTTTGCTTTATTGTAATCTTGCCCATTCCCACTCTTAATTCTGTCATTCTCCCATTACTGTAATATTCTTTCCTCTCTGACCTATTCAGGGAGCTCACAGTGTAGAGGGAGGGTCAGAGAGATACTTAAACAAGTACAACACAAAGTGCTGTAGTAAAGTTATTAATATGTGGGAGAACAGGGGAGAGAGAGGCTCATGACAGGCTGAGGGGTAAGGGAAGTCCTTCTGGAGAAGACTCGAGCGAAGAAAGCCTTAAACAGTGGGCAAGACTTCCAACAAGCCATGAGGTGGGAAAATGAGTTTCATAAATCAGAAGTAGATGAAGCAAAGGCCCAGTCAAGAGAGTGTGTTGAGACAAGCTCTGAAGGTACAGGGCAAGGGGGTGACAGACAGTGGGGCCAGGGATTGGAGGCAGATCAGATTTGGATTTTATTCAACAAATAAAGAAGAGTCATTGAAGGCTTTTGAGCACAGAAAAGATTCACTCTCTTGAAAGCTCAGATGATATGGATGTACCTTAAATTAGACGGAAAAGGGCTAGACCCAGGTTATTCTTCTTTCCATGCAACAGTAGTGTTCTGGCATGTTGTTAGCAAAGGCGAAAATGAGCTGGAGTCACCACAAGGAAAATCAATGGGCCCTGATTAAACCTGCAGAGAAGTACATCAGGTAAGGCCAACAGATGCCAGTTCAGAGTCTTTGCCGCTTCACAATGTCAGACAAGATCATCCCAGAGAACTGCAGAGCTCCCTACCCTGACGTTAAAATAATGGGGAAAAGTCTAGCAATACACTTTCAAATGCATCATACAGCTTGAAACAACATTTGAACTGAATCCAAGTTGTTCAAACCAAAACTCCTAAAAATCAAATGACAGCTTTGCTGCCTTTGCTGTGGTTTGTACGCAGGATAAGCAAAATTTCGGCCATCTGTTGTTTTCCTAGATCGCTAGAGCAAACTCTAGAACTCTCTCTGCTATGCACTCACATATTGCTTTATTAATTTTTAGACTAAAGTAAAGACATTTATATGGTGGGTGTGTGTATCAGTGAATGCATGGGGGCAGGCGAAGTATGAGATTTAAACTTTGCTTTACCCAGTAATCAAAGAAAATGCAGTTGTCTTCCAGCCTAGCCCTGCCCACCCTCCCTGTTCACTCTAGAGTTGCCTTTTATTTGCAGCCCTTGACTGAGCCAGTCCTAAGTGCCTTTTGTCCCAGGATGAATGTAGTCTGACCACTCATCTTTCACGTGTCCGCTTCCCTTCTGCCTTTTCCTTTTACAAGGGTGTGCTCTCCCCCGTGCACTTTTCCGCACTTATGTGCCTCTTGTTTCCTGTGCACAGATGAAGGCTGCGCAGCCTGCAATCCTTGATCATATTTACCACTCCCACTGGTGGGTTCTGAAATGTTTGAGTGAGGTTTTTGGTTTAGTTTGGCTTTCCTCTTGTAGCCAGAACCTGTGTTGAGACAGTTTTTCCTTACTTGCGACAGTGTCTGGGGGAAAAAAAAGGAGTGAAAGGTACAGCTGGCACACTTGGAAAGTCTAGGTCTTCTCTCTGCCAAAAAGAAAATAGACACTCAAGATGCTCCCTTCAGGAGGGAGACTACTGAATGGCAAAATTATGCTCGCAGTGCAAAGTAATCCCTTCCTCCCACAAGAATCTGTGTCTTCCAGAACATCCCTGCTGGGACACGGCAGATCTCTAAATCATAATTTTTATTCTCTATCACCTGGTGACAAACAAAAATTTGCAGCCTAGAGGCCACTTAACTGGCAGGGAGGACCACACAACTAATTCTCAAACTGCATTTGGACAAACAGAACCGTATACTCCTCTGAAGATAGATTTGCCCCTTCTTTTTAAGGCCTCCCTCAACTCAAAGGTATCATGGAAAATAACAATTATTTCAGTTCCTTCTCTAGACCTTGCTCTTGTAAGATAGGGTCCTATTTTGGAGAAGTAATTCTCTGAAGATTTCACCAGCTATTTAAGGTCCTGGAAGCCTTTTGGAAATAGAATGAGGGCAGGGGATGCGGGACACTTTTTTCAGCAGAATGATGTTGTGGAGAGTTTTGAGAGCTCCCTGGCCCCAGAAGTCAGGCTAGGAGCTGAGAGGTGGTTCTGAGAGCAGACCAGGAAAGCAGCAGAAGCAGCAGCACCAGCAGCAGCAGCAGACGTCCCAGGGTCGGCCTCGTCGTTCACTAGCTCCGGGACCCGGGACAAGGCACAGCAACCTGGAAGTACTGACCTTCAGTTTCCTTAAGAATAAAAGCTACACTGAATTAACAGTTCTCACTTCAGAGTGGCAGAGCATAATATGATCGCCTAGAAGTGTGTGTGAGTGTGTGCGTGTGTGCATGTGTGTGTGTGTATTTGGTTCTCATGCCACACCAAGACTGTAATGTATGTCAGAGTTCAGGAGGGGGGAAATCAAGTCAGGGAGAGATGTTTCCATAAAGTTTCTGAGATGCTTTTGATACAAATCATTCCCATCTTCATCCCCACCACTGCCTGGTGGAGAATCTCTGGATTAGATGGTATCTAAGATCTCTTTTGTATTTCACATCATATGACCCTACCTGAAAAAAATGTTTTATGGAGATGCAAATTAAGATGACAATGAAACACCAATTCACACCTATAGAAAGGCCAAAGTCTGGAACACTGACAACACCAAATGATGGTGAAGACGTGGAGCAACAGGAACTCTCATTCACTGATGCTGGGAATGCAACATGGTCCAGCCTTTGGAAGAGAGTTCGGCAGTTTCTTACCAAAGTAAACATACTCTTGCCACACACTCCAGCAATAGTGCTCCCTGGAATCTACCCAAAGGCACTGAAAACATATGTTCACACAAAAACCTGCACATGGTTGTTTATGGAAGCCTCATTCGTAATTTCCCAAACATGGAAGGCCAAGATGTCCTTCAGTAGATGAGTAGATAAATAAACCGGTACATCCAGACAGCACTAAAAAGAAATGAGCTACCAAGTCATGAAAAGACCTGTAGGAACCTTACGTACATATTACTAAGTAAAAGACACCAATCTAAAAAGGCCATATACTGTTTTACTACAACATACACCACATTCTGGAAAAGGCAAAACTACAGAGACTGTGAAAGATTAGCGGTTGCCAGGGGTTGGGAAGGGAGGGATGAACAGGTGGAACACAGGATGTTTTAGGTCAGTGAAAATACTCAGTACAATGCTATAATGAGTGAGACATGTCATCACGTGTACATCTGTTTAGATGTGCAGCACCAAGAGTGAATCCTAATGTAAACTACAGACTTTGGATAATTACGATGTGTCAACGTAGGTTCACCAACTGTAACAAACGTACCACTCCAGTGAGGGAGGTTGATAATGTGGGAGGCTGTGCACGTGTGGGTGCAGGGAGTATATGGGAAGTCTCTGTACCTTTCTCTCAGTTTTTTGTGGACCTAAAACTGCTCTAAAAAATAAAGTCGATAAGTAAAGAGGTATCATGATTAGGACCCATAAACTACTAAGAAACATGTGATGACTTGTTTCTGAAGCCAAATAACCTTCATGTTGAGGTAATGCAATTGAGGAAATTACAGGTCTCAATGTGAAATGCTTTATCATCTAAGTGAGCTAAGAGAGAAATACCACAGGGAGGAAAAAAAATGAAGCTTATCATGTAATGAAAAAAGCTTTGTCTATAAACACAGAGATAACTTTTATGTGGAAAATTAATGACAGCTCACCTATTAGTAGGACAACTTGGATATGAGCTTTAGCATTCACTATTTAAAGCGTGTCATTTTAAATGATAGGGTTTTTCTTATTGTCATGCTATGTAATTTGGCAAGAATATGCATACACAAACACAAACAATCAATTATCTATCAAAGTACTTCAATGATACTACTCTGCAATGATTTCCCTTTGAAAATTCGCAATACGTTGCATTAGACTTTCAAGAAAAAGGGAACTTCCCATCTCTTCCTACTTCCACACTTTGGTTCAATTCTAGCCCTATCCTGAAAATGAGAATGAAAAACCTGTAAGGATAATTTGAAATAATCCTTTGTGATGGTTATTTTCCTTCTTCGCTTCCCTCACACCCACACATTCTCCCTTCAAACACTTGAAAAAGAATTGTAAACTCAAAAATGGCTCCCCTTGAAAACAGAACATCCATACAAAAATCTGAATGGGAAAGTAATTCTTTAACGTTGAGAGCCTATCTTTTGTCAAGTACTAGATTAGACAGTAGGAATACCAAGCTAAATAATACATAGACTTGACTCTGAAGCCCTTTAGCAGAAGAAACTGCGAAGTAAATCATCATTGTGGATAGGATAAGTGCGTTCAGAGGGTAATGTGAGAGCACAAGGAGACGCTTCTAAATTAGATTAGGAGATAAAAGCGAGCCTCTCTGAAGTAGTTATGCTCATCCTTTTGAAGAATGTGTAGAAGTTACCTAGATAAGAAGAGGGGGAAAGAGAAGAGAATTAAGTAATTTTAAGGAAAGGAACAGCATGACCCATTTTTCCATATGAAATAGATATGGGGAAATAGAACAAACAAAAGCTAGGGAAAGAGGCAAGACAGCTGAAAGACACGCGAAAGCTCTGTGCTTCTGAACATCTTCAACAAGAGAGATGTTGAAGGGTTTTTGAATAAGTTAATGACATGATTGGGCAAGTATTTTACAGCAACTGTTTAAAAGAGAGGCAGGAATTTTAATTAGGTGGTAATGCAATAATTTCAGCAAAAAAGGTGAGATGCTAACCTAAAGGGATGATGCTAAGGTAGAAACCGCAAGGAGCTAAACGAAAATTGTTAAAGAGGCAGAATTCAAAGGCCCTCATGACTCTTCAAAGGAAAGACAGGAGGGAGAAGGACAAGGTAGGGACGTCACACAGTTGGGACTTCACCAGTTGGCTGGGGGAGTGATACCATACATTGACTGAGACAGGAAATTTAAAAGTAACCAATTTTCTGAAAAATTCCTTTGAAAATGTTGTATTTGAGGCTTCTGTAAGACATATAGAGAGATTCTCAAGACAATTGGATATAGAGATGTAGAGCCTATTAGAAAATCAGAATTTGCAACTTCATGTGAATATATATCCAATTATGCAAATAATACATACTTAGCAAAAAGTTTGGAAGAGAATACATCCTAAGTTTAGCAGGAGTTATGTCTGTTTAAAGATAGGGCTTCATTTTTCCTTCCTGTATATATATATATATTTTCTTTTCCAAATTTATATAATGAGTATGTGTTGCTTTAATTGTGGATAAACTTCCTTTTAATAATAAAATAAAAACTAAAAAGAAAAAAAGTCAATGTGGTCCATAGTACCATAGAGCAGCAGAGTAAACTTAAGAGAGGAAAGTGTCAATTGGTTTGACAATATGAAAATCATTGTGGATTTCACTGCAAGTCCCTTTCCATGGGTAGAATTGTAAATGAGCTCAAAGGAAATAGAGAAGCAAGTACATGGGATGCTTTCAAGCTTGACTGCAAAAGGAGTAAAATTAGGATGGCAGCGTGAAAAAGAAATGAGTGAGCATGAGAAAGATACCAGTTCAAAGAAATGTCTAAGGATGGGATTATCTCAGTGTGTTTAAAACTAACAAGAAAGAGCCAACACAGGATCAAAAGTACAAAACAGAGAAGGGATGACGATTGGAGTGATACCTCTGAAAAGACAGAAGGATGTTGCATTTGAATGTCAGGTGAAGGAATAACCTTAGACTAGCAAAAACGTTAACTGAAATGAGAGGAAAGGATGGGTAGAAACAGAAATAAAGAGACAAAAAGTAAACACATGCATTAGCCTCAACTCTTTCCCAAATCTCACGCAGATGACGGTACAGCTATTAACACACAGAAGTATAAAAATCCAAAAGGAATGTAAACATCAGTGATATAATTTTGAAACCTGGAAAGCAGATGGATGTGTGGTCGCTGATTTAGCAGACTTGGGGAAGCTGGCGGTGGGAAAGCTAGAAAGCAGCCTAATGTACATCTCCCCATTTGCAGGAGACTCACGGATTGGAGGAATCCTCTTGCAGACTGCTGCCAGTGCGGGCTATTGCTCCAGGCATGCATTTGGAAGTGCCCTCCAAGGAGAATCTGGTCCACCAACCAAAAAAAAAAAAAAAAAAACACAAACAAAACAAACAAAACCCAAAGATACTGACATTTGAGAGTCTGCAAAATAGCCAGCCAACCCACCCCCTAGTGAAGCCCGCTATCAAATCCGTCCAAGCACAGTTACCCAAAAAAGACCCCTGGGGGGAAAAAAAATCTTGAAATACAAAATATACCAATAGAAATGGAAACCTCAATAGAAAGGCTGGAAGATAAGGTGAAGAAATCTAGCAATCAGAAAAAATCTAGACAAACAGAAAACAGGATATAAGAGAAAAACATAAGAAAATTAGAGAACTATTCAAGCAAGCCAATAGCCATGTAATATGAGTTCCAGAAAGAGAGAATAGGAAAGGAAAATGGAATGGAGAAAATCATCCAGTGAAAAAGACACGAAAGTTTCCCCAGAAGTGAAGGACATGAGTTTCCAGATCAGAAAAACCCAGCAAGTGCCAAATTCAATGAATGAAAAGAGAACCACAGCAGCAAATTTCATTAGTAAATTAAAAGAAGTTGGGGGAGGAAGGAGGGATTTATTTTTCCCATAGACCAGAGGAAAAACGGGTCACATATGGAGGATTAGGGGTTTGAACGGTTTTGGACTTCCCCACAGCAATGCTGGAAACTGAAGGACATGGAAAATGGCTTCAAAATTCCGAGGAAAAATAACTTCCAGCCAAGAATTCTAAACCTGGCCAAGCGATCAAGTAAGTGTGAGAATAACATTTTCAGACATGCAAGATCTCAAAAAGGTGACAGCTGCAGGGCAGGCCTAATCATCCACAGGCCAGACTCGAGCAGGCCGGAGGCTCCAAAAAGAGGCTTTTCCAAGAAGAGGAAATTAACATTAAGGGGTGAAGGGATTCAGAGGACATTTACACAACTGGGAAGAGGATCGGGAAAACCAAGCAGATTATTATTAATCCAAGAAACACAAGAGATGTGCGTTTTAATTGCCTCCTAGCCGTCCCTTTGGTGAGGGAGGAATTCCCAGCCTAGGGTTATGGGATGGCTGAACACAGGATACCTGACACTGGGCAGATGCAATCGCAGTAGTTTATTAATAACAAGTACAGCCTGGGGGAGGAGAACGCCACACACCACGCAGGACCACACAGAGGCTGCTCTCGAGAACAGAGGGAACCAGCAGGGGCGGTGGGAGGCAGGCTTTGCAGCGTCCAGAGGTTGAGGTGGCCCCTGGTTCCTCCTGGGAGGATGTGACTGGCTTGTGTGAATAATGTCATATGCCAGCAGGGAACTGAAATTCATTGCTCAGAGACAGGCAGGAGTTGCACCTGGTCCCCTTGGTAAGCAGGGTTGCTTGACTGAGGGATGTTATCCATGGGAGCAGAGCAAGGAAGGGAAACGTGTGCTTGATCTTTTGAAGCCCTCCTGGTTTCTGCAGATGCCAAGGCAGCACGTAACACTGGGCCTCCACGTTAGGACTTACACCACAGTGTTCAGGAAAGAAAAAGTAATTGCTTAGTGTGCTTGGTATTCACATTTTACAATATACAAATAAATGTAACCTGTAGGAAATGAGGAAAAGAAAGAAAACGTGGTATATGTGTTGAGAAGGAGGAGGTCTTGCCATGTGAAATAGCTCATCCTCACCCTGCCTTGCAGGAAGTTAATAGAAAGTGGTCAAAAATGGACAGCTCTCTAAGTAGCCACATACTCATGATGTTTAGAAATACGGCTATAAACGCCCAAAGAGTCCTCTAGAAGCAGCTGCTTCTGTAAAAGAGGAAATGAAAGATAAGAAAGTCAGGGACTGTTTTTTTCATACCTGTTTGTACCTTTAAATTATGTGCATGAATAACTAAGAAAAAAAATTAAACCTAATTTTTCTTAAACCTAATTTTTAACGAAGATACGTTTGTTGTTTAGAAGAGACAGACCTGAAGGATTTATTTGCTGCCATAATGTGGGCTCTGGAGATAATCCACAGGGTTTGAATTATGGCTGTTACCCCCCAGCGGGGCCCCTCGTGGGCAGATTACCCAACCTCTCTTCACCTCTGCTGCTTCAGCTCTGAAATGAACCACTAATACCTGTATCTACCTTAGGAAGCTCTGGTGAAGACTAGTTGAGGTGATGCAAATAAAGGACCCGGCACGGTGCCTGGCGTATAAGAGGCTCTCAGCTGATGTCCGTGATTATTCTTAAGGATGACTGATTTTTTTCCAGCAGAGTAGGAAGCAAAGCCGTTTTTGCTGAGAGGGATGGGCGAGGTGGTGAGGTCGGGAGTTTGAGGAATGAGGTGAGAGCTGTGAAGAGCCGCTGAGGAAATGGGACTAAAACTGAAAACAATATTGCCGTGTGAAATTGAGGGCCCCATCGAGGTGAGGCCAAGTTTGTGTAGTGCCTGGCCGTCCTCAGAGGCAGCAGGGCTCAGGCAGAGAAATTCAGGGCTTGGACTGATTGGGGCCTGGAGTTTTGCTGAGCAAAAAGAGCGGGAGACTTAAAAAAAAAAAATTAGTGGCCAGAGGGTGATTGAAATGATGGACGGCAGAGTTTAGGCTGGAAACGGAACCTGGCGAAGTGGAAGTGACCTGATTGATGGAGCCTGGAGGGTTTTCTGGAGCCAAACAGGATTACAGGAAGTAAAAAAGGTGATTTGAACTAAAGGAAGAGAACTTCTCCTACTTCAGGAACAAGATTAAGAAAGGAGATTATGGGGGGTTTCCGTTTCAGAGCTCCACGGTGCAGAATATAATACAAAACATGGAAAAAAATGTTTATCTTACTATATCCTCACAAGTACTTTAGAAAGGAAGGAGGAAAGACCGAAGAGAGTGAAATAACCCACATCTGCTGAGTACTTAAGAGGTATCTGAATTATGTTAGGCCAGTTACACACTGACTTTACTTGTCTTTCACAACAGCCTTATGAGGTAAGTAATAATATCCCCATTTTATAAGTGAATAAACTGTGGATCAGAGAAGTTGAATAATTGGTTCCAAAGTCAATATAACCCTCACAGCCCCCGGCTGTGAAGACAGGCTGTTAGCACAGCAACTAGCCGTGGGAAGGAGGGAAAGACATTCCACTTTTCCTCAACAAGAGCAGGTTGGACGAGATATTCTTTAATGCACTTCCAGAACCAACACCCTAAGTAACAGTAACAATGCCTATGAACGTCATTTTGCTCATTTGTCAAGCGGAAGTAACAAAACCTACCTGACTCACCTCAGAGAATTATTAGGAAGATCAAATACGATCACGTATGTGAAAGTGATTTATAAATTAGGACACACTGTGTGACTGAGAGTTTAAAATGTTTAGAAACACAAGGGGGGAAAATCAAAGTTGTGAGGAAGAAAAACAGGGAGACTGAGACTCAGATAAGACCCAGTGAACACTGACTCTCCCTCCTACGAGTCCAAACCCTGGGAAGATTATCTAACCTCTCGGTGCTTCAGTTTCCTCATCTGAAAAGTAGGGATTAAAAACTGGACTGCCCCATAGAGTTGTGAGAGTTAAATGAATTGATTTATAAAAAGCATTTTTAAGAGCCCCTGGCACAGTGGAAGTGCTAAAAATATTAACTATGAGCATCATTGCCACTACTATTTTCCAGGTGTTCTCTTTTTAATAGTAAGATATATCTGTGTGATATATAATATATACACATATTATTAAATATATACGAAGAAATATGAATGTATACCATATTATTTATGTTATATAAAGACGCCACATCTATAAAATATATACTATATGTAAATTATAATATATAATTACATAATATACATAATAAAATTTATGTAATATATTAATACTTATATTAATATATTTATATACAGACTCCTAAAGAACTAGGAAAAAATTCAAAGGGGAAGTATCAGGAGCCTGAAATGAGAGTCAAGACTGAGATTAGAGAAAAAAATATGAGAGATAGAGACACTTGATCTGCTGCCAACAGGACCAACAAGGAGAAATAACAGGCAGTCACCTGTACGTGTGACCTGTGGGGCTCCATGAAGTCTGTCTGCTCTGCGTCCGCAGTACATCAGTCTCAGAGAGCGACTGTGTTCATTCATTCTAGAGGCAACCATGTGCTAGGGGTTGTGTTAGGCGTTAGAGAATAAGAGAGAAATAAGACAGACTCCTATCTTTAAACACTTAATAGTGAAAAGAATCAGCTATTTAAACAAATTATTCCAATTCAACATGGAAACTAATTTTTTAAAAGAAAGATAGAAATAATTTCTGATATATATTGAATGCTTACTGTGAGCCAGGTACCAGGCAAGTGCTTTATGTATATTATCTTATTTAATCTGCCCAGGAAAGCCAGGATTCCAGCCCCATAGCTGGTGTTGTTAATTATCCGACTCTGACTAAAAGGGCAGAGTTAGGAGGTAGTTGCAGTAATGGAACTGGGAAGGGCCTGCACGAGGGGATTGGTGGCAGGAATGAAGAGAAGGAAATGGATTCAAGTTACGTTCACGGAATTAAAATGTACAGGTCTTGGTGACTGACTGGATGTAGTGGGTGAGGAGATATCAGACTGAAAGAAAATTTCCAGATAACTCTGGAGGGGCTTTGCCCAATGCCATGATTCTAGAGAGCACAAACATTTATATGTGTTTAAAAGCTCAAGCTTATTTTCAGAATCCCTCATATATCAAACTGCTAGTTTCCTCCTTAATAGCCAGTAGCCATCTTAACAAAGAGAAACAGTACATTAGTCGGTGCAAAAAAAAAAAAAATTTTTTTTCCAGCCTTCCTTTCCAGTGGGGATAGCCAATGAGATGCCGGCAGAATGCATCGGCTGTAGCTGCAGGGAAGTTCCTTTGTTCCTCTCCCTTCTTTTCTAAACAAAACGCGGAGCTTCAGCAGCCTTTTCTGTGGATGACCCTGAATGACCTGGAGGATAAGCACTAAGAGCTGAGGATGGAGGAATTAAAAACAGAATAGCCTGGAGCATTGAAGTCATCATGGTACCACTATCCCAGTCCTGGACCACAGATAGTCGGCTCCACCTGGAGAGAAAGCGAAACTCTTTCTTGTCTGAGCTACTGTTATTTCAGATTTCTACTGCTAGCAATTAACTTCTACTCTTAACTGATGTGCCTCCCCTCACCACAAAAGCTAGGCTCCCCTTCTCTCTACCACTCCAGGTCTCTAGCCATTCTGGAGAACTACCTGGACTCAGAGCCACCACCCCTAGCAGCCAAGCAGGACTTGAAACCAGTAGCCCAAACTCAAAGACAAAGAGCTCTCCCTACTTCCTCTTTGCCTCTGCCACGTCTGGCTTCACCTGGAAGACCTCTCTCATTTGAAACTTGAATTTAAGCCCTGCTCTCAATCAGTTTGTTCTCACGTGACCATGCAGATGCCACCAGTTGCTCCCAGACAAGGAGATGGATTGTGCAAGAGAAGATGAAGAACTCCGTTTGGAGAAAGTTGAGTTTAAGATGATTTGAGGACAGCTAGGTGAAGTGCCTCAGTCCACTTGGGCTGCTGTAACAAAATGCCATAAATTCGGTGGCTCATAAACAAGAGAAATTTATTTCTCACAGTTCTAGAGGCTGGGAACTCCAAAATCAAGATGTTGTGATTCAGTGTCTGGTGAGAACCGATTTCCTGGTTCGAAGACGATGTCTGTTCACTGTAGTCTCACAGGGCAGAAAGGAGGGAACTCTGGAGGACCTCTTTCCTGGAGGCACTAATTCCATTCATGAGGGTTATGCCCTTAGGACCTCGTCACCTCCCAAAGGCCCCACCTCCTCACAGCTTCGTCTCGGGGATTAGGATTTCAACGTCGGAATTTTAAGGAGACATAAACATTCAGTCCATTGTATGAAGATTTCCAGAATGGAGCCGGATGTCAATCTGAAGCCCAGGAGAAAGGTTAGGTGGGTGTTCGGGACCATGAACATGGATGGGGTCACTAGGGAGAGTGCTGGAAGGAGCAGAGCAGTAGAGGGGTGAAAGAACCCTAGCAGGCACCAATCTGTAACATGTGGGCGGGGGGTGGGGGGTCCTACATGGTGACGGAAAAAGCCCAATTCAGTGGCTGAATGAGAACCGGAGAAGAAAAGTGTTATGAAGAGCTAGGGAGTAAGAGCTGTCAAGAAAGGTAGAGGGACGCCCTTAGTGAAGCCTTCCTTAGTGGCTATTCCCCGTCTACAATCTTATTTAAATGCAAGCTCTCCTCCGTGAGGGCCGATGTGTGATACCGACTCACGCGAAGTTATTCTGACTGGAGGCTTCCCTCCAGCAGAGGGAAGGGAGGTGAGGAGTGTGGAAGTCTAAAGACAAGGGCAGTGGAGAAGGAGTGACAGGAAGGTGAGGAGGTAGCCGTGAGGGGAGAAACAGTCCCTCCTTCCAACTTCCCGCCATAATTCTGCGCGGCCACGAGAACCTCTCTCCCAGTAGGTTGTCGATGTCACTAACATTCTGAGCACAGTGGGCGCTGTTTGCCGCCTTCCAGGAGCCTGCTGTGTTGACCAGAAAACCCGCAGCCTCTCCCACTTCTAAAGCCAAGGCTTCATTCACCAGAGTTATAGTGAAAAAGGTGAGAAAAGCAGGTTATGGACAAGACAGAGTCTCTGAGGCCATAGATGGCCATTTGAAAAGTCCTATCTACCTGATTCTTAAATTTGTAACAGAATGAAGATTTAACTTAGATGGACGTTCGTCACAAAGATTATATATTTTGATACAGCTATGACCTGCTAGCCCTATAGTTTGGTTTCAGAAGTCTGTTTCAGTAAATAATTTGGACTGTTTAAAAGTATAGCCTTTAAATTAGCTAAGAATATTTTCATTTCTTTTACTAAAGCCACTTTAATTGTTACAGAGGAAACGTGTAAAACCCCTGACTTTGCCTGTTTTTCTTATATAATACACATTATAAACACTAAAGCTGTCAAGTGCTTGCTGTTTAATGCAGTATCAAGGTATCTGTTCTGTTGACGATTATTTGGATGGCAGAAATCTTTTGTTTTGAATCAGATGGAATATTTGTTTATTGCTCCAGAGTCTTATTTGTTTGTGTATGTTTTCAATTTCTTTTCCTAAGAGAACTAAAGCTATTTTTGCGAGATGCTCAGCTTTGAATGACTCTAAGAAATCAGATAAACTATCCATCTGATGACAGATATTCATCTGTCACACTGGGCTTTTTCATTATACAGTATTGTGTGCAAGGAGGTCGCTGTAAATTCTGCTTTCTCCAAGATGCATGGAATATTTATTGAAGGCCTTGCAATTATGTCCTGACAACTGTGTTTAGTTTTAAAAATTCATTTTCAAACACTCAGATCCTTGATCATTATAATTGCATTCCATATCTCTGAAGAGTACCGGATTCATAATAAAACAGGGGAAGCATGTCTAGAGGCATACTCTGAAAGAACAATGGAAGAGAGCCCAGAAATAATGTCTTTTTCATGCTGCTCACTGAGCTTCCCTGCTCTGTGATCGGCGGCACCACAAACTAGTAAGAGGAATTGAAAACTTGACTCGATACCTAGAAACTAAAAAGACCGTGAAGAAGGTTGGCTTGTCAAATGGGATTTTCCTTTTCCATCTAGAGAACATTTATAATTTTCCCTTGTCCAGATTACACAAAGGGCCTCTGCTCTTCATACATATATTCTACATTTAGAAGAAAATTACTTCACCCTTTAGAACTTCACCCTTTATGTTGTAAATCACAGTGATTGAATAGGAGTCTTGATCCTCTTTGCAAGCAGGGACTAGATTGTATCAGGAAATGTTTCATCACATTCTTTTCCTGTCATTAGAGTCAATTATCATGTACATTTATGCATTCCTTTGTATGAAAGTGCAGTTTGGGTCTGAAAAGAGCCGGTACAAAGGGGCATTTTTAATTAGACAGCCTACGTGTCTCCAGGCTTATAAATGGCTAAGTAAAATTACACGTATCTGTACTGGACAAGCTCACAAAACCCAGTTTCTACCTCTTAGCACTGCTTACCTGAGAGCGGATGAGCAGTCAGCTGCATTTCATGCGACCTCACACATCACCCGCCAAACATCCAGCTGAGCTCAGATCCCACAGATTATTATTGGTAATGATGTTTAAAGCAAAAATTGTTTGAGCATAGCACCCTGCGCTTCTAATTTGGCAGTCAGAGCAATCTTGTTGTGACTTGTAAACTTTGCACTTAATTTGCGGGGTATTTAATACACAAATTATGTGGAGGGCTAAATGCCATGTTGCAGATTGAATGCCTTAAATTGTGTCCGGTCTATGATCCAAAATGAGCATTCCTAAATTTCCAGCCAAAAGAAAAAAAAAATTGCTCTTCTCTCGAATCCAGGTGAAGAATTTTTGGCCAGATTTCAAAGCCTATATAGTGGTTAGGGAAGGTTGTTTCATTTTTTTAGGTAAAAATAAATTTAAAAAAAAATCTCTTCCTTTAAGAAGTAACCAGAACCTTTTGAGAGAGAGCTCAAGTACTAATACTGAACTGAAAATGCCCAACTCTCACCTTGGCAACTGGAGTGGAGGCAAACAATGGTCCATCCACACAATGGGGCTCCACCAATCAGATAGACCCACTTCCTTTGGACCAGCAGTGATGACATGAAGGAGCGGGGCCTCGCAGAAGTGGGTAACATGGTAAGAGGGCAAGCAGTTGCTGCAGCTACTTCTGGTTTCCAAGGCAGCAGTGTTGTGCAGTGTCCTGTGATGGAGATATGAGCAATGCCAGCCACATTATCTGTGTCCAGCGGTGGCAGCTGCGAGCTTTTCACTGTTGGGAACAAAAACTTCTCTACCAATTAGGTCCACCTAGGGGGACCTGAGTTAAGTGACAGTAGAGAGATTAACAGGAGAAAAATGTACTACCCATGGATGTGGCAGTATCCTTTAGAGGGTGGATCTCTGGGAACAGCCGGGGTAAAGGTTTATATATAGACTTAATAAAGGGGAAGGGGCCCTTAGGACATCAAATATAAATTTCATAGATATTTTAGACTGTCTAGAATAGTAAGTAAAGTGTCTCTGTTGATTTACACAAATGCCAAGTGCTATGTAATTTTGTAAGTGAAAAAACAGCCTGGTACGTAGTTTACTCTCTCATGGATTACTCGACAATTCTTTCTCAAAGGTTCTCGCTGTCATACAGCTTATTGGTTCATCTGCTACTGTTTCTTTGCATCTCACAAACTATACTCATCCATGCTGCATGGAAATGTATTCAATTTCCTGCCTAAGTGTCAGTCCGCCGCTCTAGAGCTCCTTAGAAAATTGCCTTGCCTCTATCTTCTTACTTTCCAGACCAAGAGAGTCAGACCACAGGGATCCAGTCTCAATGCTGATGACTCCCCCTAGTTCAGGGTCTCATTATTGGTTAGCTAGTCTTTCTCTTTTATCTTGAGAATGGCTTGTTGGTCATATTAAGAAAATGTCTTTGAATTTTTGGATCCTCTTTTGTAGTGAGTTTGACTTCTTATCGTCAGTTTTAGGTCAGATATTTGCAGGCTGTTTTGTAGACGCGGCTGCAAGGTGACTAACTGTATTGCTGTTCAATGTCTGAGAGAATCTTGATCGTTCTGCTGGGTTATCCTTAATATTATTATTGAAGTTTTTCAGTGGACACTCTGAGAGTTCATTGTTTGGTAGCAGAATTGAGACAGGAGGTGTATTAACAACAGAAACCATAAACGTGGTTCCCCTATTGTGACCTTCATGTCTCAGTACTGTGTTGGCTTTGTGATGTGGCATCCTCTCCCGCACGCAGTTTCCCAGATGTGTTTCCCTACTGTCTAAATGTGGCCCACCCTGCCATCTGAATGACTGTGCTGGGAACATCTGAGAAGGCTGTTTCGTGTGAGAAGAGCTTCTTGTACGGGTAGTGGGAGTAGAGCCTGAAATCAGCTACCACGTGTCTGATTGCACCCTTGCATAACGTTGGCTGAATAGACTGAAAAAGCTCTTAAGATGTTTTAAAAATATCTAAAACATCACTGAAGTTCAGACCTGCAGGATTTGTGCTCAGTCTTGCAGCCAGCCTCCTGCTGCTGCGTGTAGTTTTGAAATCTATCCAAGAGCACCCCTTCAGGCCTTCCGCGTAGCCCACCTTCCTCCATGTGCAGGGAGGCTGGAAGTCAGGCTGATTACATCTGACCTGCCATGCCATCAGCTTGTTGACCAAATCAACAAACTACCTAGAATTCCAGCAGACACTGGAAATGTGCATCTAACTGGAATTAGCTTAAGCAAAGAGACTGGTTGGTAAAATGCCTAGAATTATCGGTGCCATGATATTTGCCTTTTTGTTGAAAGCAGATGTTCACCACAGCACCCTTCCCAGTGAGCAGCCAAGCCAGCTTGCCTGACACTATTTCATAGCATAATCTTTGTGGTTTCACTCTCCTGGCATATTAGTCCTGATTTCCACAGCAGGCAACTTTCCCCATCTCCTCTTATTATTCCTTTGTCTCTTCCTGGGAAATGCATTTATCTTTATTTTCCAAATTGAATGTACTCTTTCCCCACATACCTTTCTCCTCAGTCACATAAACTATGATTGTGATAATTATTGTGACCCTAAATTTACACACCTCAAGCAATTTATATTTTCATGGCCTATCTACTATAATTTTAAAGTTACTTCTTATAGAAAAATGTAAGATTTGTCAATGTCTTCTTTGATTTATAGTTGAATATACCACACACATGAATATCAAAAACTGCCTAATGTTACGGTACTTGAGAAATCACAATGACTATTTTCTAAGCAAAGTATTTTAAAAACATTTACCTAGATTTATGTTAACTCTGTACAAATACTTAAGTGTCTTCTTTAACTAACCAAGAATTCATAAAATAATAGGAACTTACAGCCAGATTTTAGAAATTCTCTAAATAATGATTTTCAAATTAAACTTTGCAGAGATTTCACTGGAAAAAAGGAATTATAAGGACAGTGCCTCAGACTCTCCATCACCACCCCAAAACACACAACCTACAGACACACACACACACAACACACATACACTCCCACTTAAAATAGAGCAGATCTGCTATATTGGACTTCTGCCCATAACATCCATATAAAAGTTTCACCTGCTATATAAACATCAGCATAGAAGTTCTGATTATTGGGGTACAGTCTCTTCATTGTTCTGAAAAGATAAAAAAGGACCAAATGCTTAAGTGGTTTAACCAAGAAATTGGTTTCTTGTCTCCTGGTCAAGTAATTTCACTTGCCTTACTTCTTGTATTCTTCTTATTTGTTTATAAATTATATGATGTTTAAGGTTTTTTTTTTAATTTAGTTATTTTAATTTTTATATTTAACTTTTGTATTTAAGTAATATATTTAACTATTTAAGTATTTAATTTACAATTTTAGCTGTAAATGGAGGCAGTTTGAGTTTTATGACATGACCAGAAAGTTCTTCGTCGTGTCCCTTGAGCACCTAAAACTATCAGTATGAACTTTGTTCAAAAGGCGTATTTATGTACCCTGGTACTGACCTCACCAAAATTACAATGTATTTGTCTCATTTTATATACAGTTCAGAGAACTGTAAAATACAGGACAAAGAAAAATGATATTCAAAAGTAGCAGGGTTCCATTCTGCTTTTCAAAACAATTTACTATGCTTCTTTGGCCATTATGCAGAGTTTATCCATATGCTGCTCAAGTCCATTAATAAAATATATGTGACAGTCCTAAAAAAGGTTAAGAATTTCAGAAGTATTTACGGTATGCACTTAAGAAGGTTTTCTGGAGCTATTAAGGACCGCACCAAAAAAGGATTAGAAATCCCACTGTTCTATCTAAAAGGATAGGTTTACCTTACATAAAGAATTTCAAAACTGGGATTTTTTTTTTCATCAACTTAGTGGAAAATACTCTCAGTTGGAAGTAAAGATGGCCTTGAAGTTCCCCAAGGATGTGATGTGATTAGGATCGTGGGACTGTCAATTCAGCCACGTATCTATTGCAACTTCAGACAAACTATTCTCTTCTGCTTTCTTCATTTAGACAGCAAAGTTAACTAATCGCTTAAGATTTCTATGAAAAAAAAATTATAAATGATAGTAGAAATCTTTATAAAATAAGATGCAAAGGAGTCCTATTTACCTATGAAATCAGAATCGTGACCACTATAATGACAGCTACATTCATGGGGGGTTATGACCAAATAGAGATAGAGACAATATTTAACTAAGAAAAAGCAAGAAAGAAACATACATCCTGTCTACATTTTAAGAATGGATTTTGCAGAAAGCAGTTATGTATACGTACATACTCATACACATATGTATACATATTTATCTATACATACATATATATGTAAACACAAGCTTTGTAACCACAGACATACGTTTCAAACTTAATTCTACCTTTTATAAGCTACAAGACCTTAATCAAGTTACTGAAACTCTTTCAGCCTCATTTTTTTTAAATGAAGTTTATAAAAATCACTCAATTGTTGTACAGGTGAAGTAAAACTGGATGAGAAACTTTATATAATGCATCTGGCACATAGTAAACACCCTGCTTTCTTAAACACACCCACAAAAGTGTAACATTATATGTTACAAAGTTTTCAGATCTTGCAAAAGTCCTGTTCTGTAATTACAGCAAGCTCTTAGAGACAAAGTGATATTTTGGTATAAATACTGGCTTTGATATAACTGTTTTTGCATATGTGTTTTGCCTTAGTAGAGACTCATATAAGTGAACTGAATGAAAATCCAATATAACGATTTACCTGTAGGCAGATCTGCTCCAAGACCATGTTTGAACAAACTGCAACACTTAATACATATTAGTAATATCACGAATAAATGAATCTGAGGCATGAATAGTTTCCTATGAACCAAAGTTAAATGGAGAAACATCACAGTTTATGCCACTTTTAATATTATTATTGTTACTAGTGTCTCTTAAAATAACACAGTCTTTCACATAAAAACCTCTACCCTCTAGTGATCAATCCTCTGTCCCATCTTCCCTTGAAGTCTGGTCTCTCTTGTGAGGCACTGCTTCTCTCTTCCCTTGCTGGATTTTGCTGCCCTCATTTCTGTGTGTTTATACTATCTGACATTAAAAATCTACACTTGTAAAAGGCCATTAAATCAACACATAGAACTTTAAGGTCTGAGTAGAATGGATACATTTAATTGGGAATAATGAGTCATTGATTTGATTTGAACAAATGTTTAGGATTTGGAACCCTTCTGTCATTAAAATCCTGTATGCAAGGGGGGAGGTTATAGCTCAAGTGGTAGAGTGCGTGCTTAGCATGCACCAGGTCCTGGGTTCAATCCCCAGTACCACCTCTAAACATAAATAAACCTAACTGCCTCCCCGACAAAAAAAAAATAATAAAAATAAATAAAATTAAATCCTATATGCAGACCACATTGAAATACTCCGTAAAGCAAGGCTGACGGGCCTGGAGTCTTGTCTCTGTTCACACCTCATACATCTCCTTCACCATCAACACCACACTGCCACCATGCCACCATCAAGGTGGCTCTGTAGAACACTGCTCAGAACCACAGAGCACTGTGAAAATGGCCTCTTTACAGTCTGTCTGGAAAAAGGATAACTTCTGCTTCTGGTAGTGAGGAAACCCCCAAGAGGCTACCTAACCCCCCTCCCAAAGTGAAAGGAAACTGGAGCAGTCAGCAGTGGACAAATGAAGGCAATGGTAACCCGAGGGCAGGTGTCAGCTCCATCTCTGAAGCCCAGAGGCTGAGCCTTGGGCTTGGCAGCAAGGTAGGAGAGCTGAACATATGACTGATGAAACTATGGAATTTGACAGGGGTCTAGATAATATTTAACTGATAAAAAGAGAGAGAAACATCCATCTTGTACATTTTGAGACTGCTTTCTAAAAAAGTCAAAATGTATAGCGCCCATTGAATCTTAGCAATAGCAACTACAAATCCTCTCTCTCAGCATAGACTCCCAGGTTACCCTGGATTAAAATCAAACAACGTGAGTTTACAATCAAATCATTTTGAAGTCAGCTGAAATAGCAAATTTAAAGTCTTCAGGTAACAGACTATTAGAGAATTTTTAAAACTGTCTTGAATCATAAGAATAAGCAAGATTAAATTACCAGATATATTGGAAAAAACTCAAAAAGGAATTTTCGAAATAAAAAACAAATAAATAAAATGATAAATTAAAAGCTCAATTGATGGACTGAAGACCAGATAGATGAATTGAGATCAGTGGACTGGGGGCAAAAAGAGTTTAGAAATAAGAAAGCAAGTAAGTGAGTCACAGAGATCAAAGATACAAAAAGAGGTTAAGACATAAAAAGAATAGAATGAGAAGGTCTATATATATCTAACTGGATGAGTTTAATGAAGGACTAAAGAAAATAAGAGAACAATGTTTAAGATAAATAGCAGGGAAATCTCTAGAAGATACACTGTTTGTCTACCAAGATAAATAAAAATGAAGCCAACATCCAGAGACTACAGAGCATCAAGAATAAAAAGATGAGCTTAAAAGCAACAACAACAACAAAAATACTGATTACCCACATAGGAATGATAATTAGATCTATAACTAACTTCTCATCAGAACACAATGGCTTAAGATCATCAATACGCAAAGAAAAACATTTCAATCGAGAATTGTGTACTCAACAAAATTACTTTTTAAGAACAAAGGTGATATAGAAAGATCTATAAATCAATAATAAAATAACAAACAACTCAATTTAAAAATGAGGAGATGTGAGCAGGCAATTCATAAAAGAGACTATCTAAATGAGTAATAAGAATACAAAAGATGTTCAGTAATCTTCAGCTCTTAGGAGAATGCAAATTAAAAACTATACAGGACTTCCACGACATCCATATCAGACTGGCCAAAATTAAAATTGAAAAGATAAACACAATGCTAAGTGTTGGCATTCAAGAATGGGAAGGCAGCTTAAACTCTCATCTATTGCTGCCGTGAATGTGAATCAGTATAACTTTGGAACAGTACTTGCAATGCCTAATAAAACTAAACAGACACATGTTTATACGTACATCCTATTAATCAGCAATTCATCTCCTGAATATATATGCAAAAGAAATGAGAGTTTACGTCCTCTAGAAGATATATATAAAAGGTTGTGCAGTTTTATTCATAACAGCCCCAAAACTGCAAACAACTCAAATACTGATCAACAATCGAATGAATAAATAAATTACGGTATATGCATACAAGGTGCTACTGCACAGCAGTGAAAAAGAGCTACCGCTACATGCAACAACAGGAGTGACTCGCATGGACATAACAGGCCATGTTAAAAGAAAGCATATACCGTAAGATTCCCTTAATATGAAGTTTATAAACTATATAAATGAACTTACAGTGTCAAAACAGTACTTTTGGAAAGTACTAAACGAGAAACAGGAAGAAGCCTCGTAGAGTACTGAAAATATTCTATATCTTGATCTGGAAGGTGGTTAGGTGAGTGTGTGTGTGTGTGTATGTGTATATGTATGTGTGTGTATATGTATAATATATATATAATTGTTGTCAGTCTCTTACAGCTTAAATGGTCTCTTTTGATGTAAATGGTCTCATAAGTAAATGCCCTGTTCTTCCCTTATAACACCCACATTAATGACACCATCGAGGGGTGAATGTGGGAGGCATCTTTTCAAGCATTTTACAAAAATTATTTAAACTTCATAACTACCCTATTTTTACTTCAGAAATGAGAAAAATGAGTAATTTAACGAAGGTCTTGAGAAAAACTCAGTATCGTGTGTCAATTCTTTTCACAATCAATTTCAGTCAAAATCGGAAACTTTTTAAATAAGCTTTGCGAGCCCATTCTAAAGTTATATGGAAGACCAAAGGGTTGACAAAAGACTAGACATTTCTAAAGAAGACTAACTTAGGCGATTATTTGCCTTACTAGTTATCCATACTTACAAAGCTAACGTAATAGAGATAATTGTGGTGCTGGCACACAAGCCATTGACTAATGGAAGGAAAAACAAATGCCAGAATTATATCACATGTGGAAACTCAATATTGACAGATATCAGACATACTATAGACTACTCGGGGGAAAAGGTAAATAAAGTACGTTTGGGTCACTGGTTACCTCCATGAAAAAAAAAGAAAACTAGATTTCTACCTCAGACCATTTACAAAAATCAATTCTCATTTTATTAAGGACTTACATGCAAAAAGCTAATTTCTAAATATTTGAAGCAGAAAATAAAGGGGAATATTGCTAGTATCTTAGGATAGAGAAGAGTTTCTTGAACAAAACAATTAGAGAAAAGTAATTAATAAAATCAACTAAATTAATGTTAAGAACAGCCATTGATCAAAATATACCAAAGAGAAAAACAAGACACAAATAAGTATTTTCAGAGAACTTCTGTAACATGCTAAAGCTTTATCAATGTTATACAAGCTTGAGTGGAATTAGAAACAGATTTTAATCCAAAGGCAGTAAAGTAACAACTTGTTACCCAAGAGCAGAACCAGCTGTGTCCTCAGCGTCTCTCAACACAGGCACTACTGGCATTTGGGACTAGACCATTTCCTGGCGTGTAAAACTATGCCTGTGTTGCTGGACGTTTATCATTTTGGCTTTCACCTCCGAAATGCTAGTAGCAACTACCAGTTATCATGACAACAAAAACACCTCAGTACATTGTAAGTACTCCCAGGAACTGGGCGGTGCCTCCCTTGACTGAGAATCAATTTGAGTCTACCTAGAAAATACATTAAAAAAAAAAAAAAACAGAATAAGAGAGAGAACTGAACCCTATTTGACAGCTAAGCTTCCAAGTCACAGAGCAAAAGCAATGTCTTTGCAAAGAGGGGAGGAGGTTAACTTCCACAGCTTGCAGTCCTGTCTGAAGCCTTGCGAAGAAATTCAGGGGAAGGCCCAACGAGGAAGTTTTATTTATTTTTTTCTCCTGGAACTTTAAAGTTCAACCTGGAGATCTCTGTGCAGAGAAAGTGGTAAGAAACAGATTTTGAGGGCACTGAACTTCCCGCTGGATGATTTCCCCAGACAAAAATCAAGAGAGCTTCCAAAACGATCTGAGAAAGACCATACAGCTTTAAAAGAACTAGGTTTCTTGATTTATTTATTGGGCCATCAAGGAAAGGGTTACTGAGGGGGGGGAAAAATGTTCCATTTCATGGCCAATCAGGGCAGAAAGAAATCCAGGAGGAAATAATAAAGTGCCAACTCCCAAAGATGAAATCCCTGGGGCCTGAGAAGAACAAAAAAGGGCATACAAAATTACAGAGCCGCCAAATGTCTGTCCCAGATAGTGAACACAGAGATGTCCCTTAAGGTGCCCAGGCTCTATGCTACCTAGCTAAGATTTATAGATTAACTTGTGTAATTATTATTTGTTGCACAATAATACCAGGTTCACGTACACACAGTTTTCAAAGTCTATAACTCACGTAGGATGATTGTACATTCACTTAATAACAGAGAAAACATGAACATTTACCTATAAAGATTAAATTTACAGGAACACAGCTTATAAAAAAGGCCTAGATAGTAAACATGAAATAAAATTAATTAAATAATACATGTAATATATATTTATCATATAAAATAATATAATAAATTATTGTTATAATAATGATAAATTATTACATATGTATAATAATATAGTAAATAAAAACTGTGTACTAAATAAAAATATAGTAAATAAAAAACTATATATAATAATATAGTAAATAAAAAACTATATACATATATATGTATATATAGTATACGTAAATTAGATGAAAAGGGTTTGTGTAAGCTAACAGCACTGGTATTCAGCTACACTGCTTTTTAAACTATTAATGATTATCCATGGTTATAAAGAGTAAAGACCACCATCAGTCTTCCATATCACATAACTGGATTTTTTCAGAGACCCATTCACCTGCATAAAGCTGTGTCCATTCACCCACAGGTTTATCCATTCAGTAAGTACCAGCTGTCCCTACCACTTACCAAGCACTGAAGAAATAGTTAGGAATCTCTGCCCTCAAAAAGATTATAGCTTATTAGGGAAGATAGAGAAACAAAACAAACACTATAGTTAATGAAGATCAATTTTTTCATGGGTAACACTGGACAGCTAAATAATACATGTATTATGGGGGTCATGGGGGCAGGTGTGGAACAGAGAGCAGTTTAAAAGATCTTCCTAAGGTGACACTGATTTGAGTTTTGAAAGACATGTGGTGGTGTGGTAGGGCCTTTACTTAATGCTCAGTTTAAGAAAATGGAATAGATAATGCAAAGGGTCATAGCTGTAAATCAGCATAAATCCCAGCAGCAGGGCAGCGCTGAAGCCCTGGATCAGCGTGGTGCTGGGACAAAGTGAGAGAACTCTGTCTCATCAGCTGAGATCTCCAATTTAGAACTGTTACTACAAGGCATAGGGATCCATTAAAGGAATTTAAGTAAGAAGCTGAAATGCTCTAATTTACATTTTGAAAGATCTTTCTGTTGAGGGGAGAAAGGGTAGCCCGACTCAGGACAGGGGTAAGGGTTAGAGGGTTTTTCAGTGATCCAGGTGAGACTCCCTGAGGGTTTAAAGGCAGGCAGAGGCAGAGGATCTGAAAGGAAGAGGACTGATAAGAAAGATACTAAGGGGGCAGACTTCACAGAATTGGTGGCTGGAAGGATTGGTGGAGATGGAAGAGAGGGAGGTGTTCTGGATAACTCACCAGGTTCTGGCTTGAGTATCATTTGCCATAGAGTTGGAGACCTTTAGAGCTGGGAGTAAGGAATGGAGAAGAGAGTGAGTTCAGCTGGAGATAGATGTTGACTTCGAGGAATCCAGGAGACATCCCAGTAAGAAGAAACATTTCATAGGCAATTAAATATATGGTATATCCATACTCAAAAGCAAGGTCTGGATTTAAGACTCAGATGTGTTTGCCTTCACAAGTTGGAGAATAGGGAAAACAAAGAGTGCGAAGAACCAGGCACAGCATCGTGAAGGTAATACTTCGAAGACCGAGAGAGGAAGAGGAAGAGCACCAGGGAGAGAGGAGCTGAAGCAACAAAGGGCCGTGTCCTAGAGGCCAAGGGCAAAGATGCACGGGCACAGCAGGAGAATGAAAAGATTAGAAAATTGTTCATACATTGTTCACTGGGCTTTTGAATCAGGAGGACGGTGGCCGTGCTGGGGGCAGCAGTTTAGAGGGAGTGAGGGGTTGTAATGCTGAAAAGTGAAGGAGAAAGAGGAGAAAGGGAGGAAACGGAGATTTTGACTGAACAACTCTTTCCAGAAGCTTATCTACGGAGTCAAGAGGAGACAGTGGCTTGAGGTGCATAAGAGACTGAAGAAGAGTTCTTGGCCTGATGTTTCTGTACACAAGTCACAAATTAGTACATCATGCAGATACAGAAGGAAATGTGCCTTCTTTACTTTGAGTTTATTGCACTCAACTGGGTAGAGTGGAATAAACTTGATTATGAAAGATGCTGTCATTCTCTTACAGCTGAAATGGTCCCTTGATGAGTCAGTCTCTTTTAAGTAAATGCCCTGTTCTTCCCCAATAACACCCACCATTAACGACACCGTTGAGGGGTGACTGTGTGTGAGGCACCTTTTCAAGCATTTTATAGAAATTATTTAAACTGTCATAACAACCCTATTTGTACTTCACAAATGAAGGAAATGAGTAATTTGACCAAGGTCAGGCAGCTAATAAGTGCTGAAACCACGATTCAAGCGTGTGCAGCCTGACTCCCGAGCCTGCGCTCGCTGCCGCACTTGACAGACACCACGGCGTGTCTGGGCACGTGGAGGACTGACAAATGAGTCCCTCGGATCCTGACCGGCCTCTGATCACCCAGCAGCTTGATGTGCTCCCTGCACCGGTGCATGCTGAGGTGCAGTAGGTCCCCTCTGATCCTCAAGCTGGCAAGCACGGCTCGGTTCCAGCCATGGCCTTTGGAAACTAAAATCTCCACACACTGTGGTCCATGGTTCCTCTGTTTAGGCTCTCTCAGCATCTCTTGGTCCCTCTGCACAGCATCTAAGGACGTCTTGAGGTCCCATGTGTGCCCCACAGGCCTGGGGACTTGGAGCTCTGCCCTGGGCACATCTCCCTTCAATCACGAGGCACTATGTCTTTTACACGAGCTGAGCAAGGCCGCCAGCTGCACCCTCCCCATAATGCCTGCCTTCATTGCCCTGCGTCTTCCTCTCATGTGGCTGCTTCAGCCCTCAGGTTCAAAGAGAAATATTTCTCATTTCTCTGTCTCCATTTCTGAGTTCCAGCTACACTTTACATATAATAATCAGCCAGATTTGTATGTTCATGGGAGCTAAAGAAATTTAGAAAAAGCATACCCTTCTCACCAAAAATGAGCACCTCACTGCACACGCAAGAAATCCAGCCTCATGACTATCGCTGATCAATCCTATCTTTGTTCCAGGCAGAGCTGTCACTGTCCTCTCAATCTGTGGGGCGACGGGCCTTCTGGCCCAGCTGTACAGGGAGGAATCTGGAAGGAACCTGATATTAAAGGGGAAATTAAAGTGCATTGGTTTAATATCTTCAAAATATTATCAGCAGATATGTGCCTAAAAACTTTCCTTAGGATTATAAACAAGTGTAAGTGAACTCTCCCTGCCCTCCTCTCCCTGACACTGTTCTTCCTGTTAGTCTGGGAATCTAATCCTGTATTTGGTCACAGATTTGCCTTCTATAATTTTATTATAGCTCTTGTTAATTTTTGCAGCCAGAGTGGGAGAGACTCAAGCTTGTCAACATTTTGCATCTTAAGAAAAAAGATTATTGTAACAAGGTTCTTTTACTTAGAACCAGAGCTGAGTTGGGTGTCTACTTTAATGACTCATACACAAATAAGAACTTTAATACTACATAAGCAAATATTTTCATTACATAAAGAAGACATATTTTCCCTACAGGAGTTCAGCTTACAGATTTAGAGAGTAATAAAGGAACTGCCGGTATTATTTACATCAGCAACACAGATATTCTACCTTTAAAAGGTGGCATTGATAATTATTATAAGGCAGGCTTCTCTATCTGCTTTAACGAGTGCTTGCATGAATTATATGTATCTATGTGCAGTAAGCCGTCAACCAACACATATTATTGCCGGTTCTTTTAATGTAAGTCAGAAAATCATCCACAAGCTCATACAAATTAACAAGTGAACCAATAACACTCTAATAGATGAGCATATAAGAAATATGATCGGACATTTCACGTAAGAGAAAAAAAACAACTAATAAATATGCAGGGAAATACCTTTTTCATACTGAAGAAGAGCAAACAAAAAGACCAATGAGGTATGATTAGTGATCATTCAATTAAGAAAAACTTAAAGTGATAAAACCCAATTATTATAAAGTTGAACGGAAGCAGGACAGAGGGGGAGGGTATACTCAGTGGTAAGTGCATGGGTTGAATCCCCAGTACCTCTATTTAATAAATAGACAGATAAATAAACCTAATTACCCCCAAAAAATTAAATAAATAAACAAGACAGAAATCCTGAAAATGTTTAAAAAGAAGAAAAAAGAAAGAAAGTAGGACACGTATGTTGCTGACAGCATTGTAAGTCGATACAACAGCTTTAGAAAACAATTTGGAAGCACTCCCTGAGATTATGTTATAGTTACCACACACTTGGTCCAAGTCATGCCAACCCTGGGGACTTAATGAAATTATCAAAAATAAGAAAAAGATTTGGGGTTGTACAGTAAAAATTTGGATTTGGCAAACTTTTTCTGTAAAAGTCCAAATAATAAATATTTTAGGCTTTGTGGGCCATGGGGTTTCTGTCTTGATTATTCAACTCTGCCTTTACTGTGAAAAAACAGCTATCAATGATACATAAATGAGTACATTTGGCTGAGTTCCAATGAAACTTTATTTATAAAAATAAGTAGTGGAGAGGATTTAGCTGTTGGCCCAAACCCAGCTTCACAGTGTTGTTTATTAGCAGCAAATGAGTGTAAAAACCTTAACAGTCTCAACAATTAGAGCACAGCCTCATAAAATATGATAATCCACTTAATGGTTGATTATGTAGTCATTAAAATAACAACAATTATAAAAATTGTAGCAGTATGGGAAATGTTAAGTCAAAAACAGGATCCAAAGTTATACACACAGCAAGATTATAAACATAGAAAATTCTACCCACACAAGGACAAAGGCTGAAAGGGAATACACAGAAGTTACAAATAACTGTTTGCTACAATGGATGAGATTTGGAGCTTCTTATTTTCATCATCAGTATTAAAAATTCACTTGGGAGGTAACTCAAGAAGACTTTAAACACTCCACGTGACACTGCATTGCTGTCAGCACACAGCATCTGCCTTTCCCCTAGAAACAGTGCTAGGAAAACAGGGCAGAGGCTTTGGGCACTTGCGTAGATCTATAGGGTGATCATGTGTAGTTTCACAACCATAGATGATTTTCTAGCTCTGGTTCATCATTTTGCACATTGGAAACAATGGCCACAAATAATCAGACAAAAAAAATGCATGAAAAACAAATCCCCATGCGCTGCTGGGAAAGCAACTCTAAGGGCCTCTCAAGCTAATAGTCATCATAGAGGATGGCGGCCCATATATTTCAGATCTCATCCTTGTTGCAACATGCCAGAAGCATTCTTTACACCCAATCCCATATTTATCAGCAGGGCTTGAAACCATAGTCATAAAATCTTTATACTGCTGTATACTGCTTCATACTGCTTATTGTATTTATGCTGTCTCCTTTTCTCCACAGAACCCCTTATAAAAGGATATTGGGAAATTTTAATACAATTCTCAATTTATTATGACACATTAAAAAATACATGCATACTCCATAGTTTGATAGTTAAGAGCAAGGATCTGGATCCAGACTGCCTGGATTCAAATTCCAATTCCCTAAATTACTAGATGAATGAATTTAGGCAAATTGATTAACTTCCCTATGCCTCAGTTTCCTCATCTGTAAAATGGGTATAATAGCAAAACCCATCTCCTAGCGTTGTTCCAAAGATTAATAAATTACTGCATGCAAATTGCTTAGAATATACTTTAGCATGTTCAGTGATACTGAGGACGCCGGTTTGTGAATACTCAGTAACTGTCTACTGTTATCTTGAAGGACTACAGTCTGCTGATATTTTATTTCAAATCACTATTGTTCATAGAATTTTATCTCACGGCTTTATTCATATTATTTTCTCCTCAAGCAGCATGTAAAAAAATCACATCAACTTCCTAAACAAACAATGGTTCAATACCACATCTGACAAATCTATAGCACTGAAAAAAGTACAACGGAAAAAATCAGATTTGGTAATAACCTTAATTTTACCGTTCCTCCACAAACACTGTTTACTGTCTGAAAGCAATACTGACAATCACCTTCCCCCAACACCCCAATCAGCCTTCAAGAAACACTGCTAGTAAGGTCACAGAAGTCATCTTGGACTTTCAGTGGGAGCTCCATGGGAGCTGGTGGGTCCTCTCTAGGATGTTTCTAGGAAGTAGGTGGAAAATTTGTCTTGAGATTTGTGCTATGAGACAAAAGCAAGGATCCGACTAAGTAACACAGTGAATGTTGTATTTTTTATTATGTCACAATCAGCATTCATATGATTTTCAATAGCTACTGTCAACATCCTACTTTTACTATGCAAGCGTTGCAGATTGAGCAAGTTCTTAAGCTATCAATCACATTCTGAAAACAATATAGAAGAGTTCTGAAAAGCAAATAATATAAGTGGGTAATAGCATGCTTTATTTGATGCCATTTGTCATAGTAAATATATTTATACTTTCCTACTTGTACTAACGTCACCATTTTTACACCTGCCAATATTCCTTTTGTAGTGTAGCACAAAGATCTTTTTCCAACTTTGCCCATCAGTCTTCTGCAGATTTTCCCACTTGCTTGTTAAGTTTAGCAAGTCCTCATGATCCTCCTAACGGAGCTGATAACCAGATTATAGTGCAGAAGTAGCTATAATCTCAACTGGAAGGTCAGTATAAAAAATACTTCCAAGTGCAGTCCAAGATGCAGACATGGTTAAAAAAAAAAAAGTTTTGAAATGTTTGTTAACCATAACATTTTGTGGCTTAGGTAACAATGTATGCATTGTATGTCTTATAGTGCAAGGCATTTGCCAAGGAGACATATTCAACATGCAAATTCCTGAGCCCCACCCCTGCAGGTTTTGATTCAGCAAACCCAGGAGGGGGCCCAGGAATCTGCATTCTGCCCGGGTATCTCAGGTGTCTTTTATAGAGTGTATCTCAGACAACACACTGATAAAGACTATGTAGACAACCACAGTGTTTCAACACCTCCACCAACACAGTGTTGAGAGTATGAACATATGCAGTTTGTAGACCTTTGTGGACAGACAAAAGGATTTTTGAATTAGGTTTAGATGCAACCATAGAGCCAAGACACTTGGATTCTCTCATATGTCATCATCGTATATTTTGCTGGTTGCTTCCCCAGCATCCCTTGTCTGAGACAGCAACCTGAATTTCCCTGCAATGCAGTTGGTATGGGACTGATCCTGCCTTTAGCTCCAGAATTGGAAGTTGGTTGCCTTAAGCCATTTAGGAAATCTAAATCATTTATCACAGAAATTAATTTGAAAAGGAGCAGCACATGACTCAAGTCAGGCCAGTCAGGGCCAGGAAAACTCACTTTGGGGATTTTGTCTGAAATGTCAGGAAGGCAAACTCTGTTTCTTGGTGGGAGTTCCAGGAAGCATGTGGCCAGGTGCTCTGATCTGGGCCCTAAGCTAGGAAGACAGGACTGAGAACGAGAGCCAGGACTCTGCACCTAATCTTGGAATCTGAGCCCTGGATAAAGTCTCTTCTGTCACTTGGAACATTCAGTTCCGTGAGCACCCAAATTTCAATTTCCAGTCAAGGTTGTTTGAATCAGTTTTATGTTACATGCAACTCAAAGTCTCCTAACCTGTAAAATGAGAACATTTTGCTAGATGAACTATGAGATGTCTTCCTTTCAGAAAATACCTAGGATCTTTAAAATTTTTTTAAGTTAAAGATTAGATTGATTAAATGACCCAATAATATCCAGACAATGCTCTACACACAAATTGAATAGAAACCTTGTCTTCTGTTAAACTGTAAACTGACTGGGAAATTTCTGATTGGCTACTCTTTGGCAAATATTTTAGAAGTAGCTCTTAATTGGCCCAAGTCCTAAGAAGATGTGACATGGGGCATTATTTACTATCCTAAGTCATGAAGCACTAAAAGCCACCAATTATTGAATTCTTACATCAATCTTAACCAAAGGGAGAGTATGATGTAGGTGACAAGGAGATTGGGTAAGATACGAGGAAGAACGTCAGCAAAGATTAGTCCACTGAACTAAGTGTCATAATAGATCTTAAGGTATTAAAGACAGTCATTTTACTGAAAGGAAATGAGTTATTAGCAATAAATCAAAGAGTTCTTCCAAGAAACATAAAATGATATTTTTCCCAATTCCAAAATATATCTCAGTTCAGTTCAACCAGATTTATTGTCATCTCAGATACGCACATTTAGAAATTATTTTACTATATTCTAAACCTTTACATCATGTTCCACATAATACGGGTTTAACATATTGAGAAATAAGTAAATACATTCAAAATAATGAACGTGCTACCATACTGCTTTCCAAATTAATGTTATTACACGTGGTATGATGTATTCTGGCCATCTCTTTTGAATTAATTGAGATTACAAGCACTCAGCTTTAGATTGATCAAAAGAATCTGTCTGAGAATATGAAAAGACAGAGCCAGGCACACAGCTAGATCTTTCAAAGCTTACATTTTTCAACTCTGTAAATCATAATTTCAGTGTTTGCAACGTTTTGAGTTCAGACACCACAGGCAGTAATAACTGGCTTAAATGCCTTCACGGTACAGCTGTTGGCAACAATACTGCCATTCATAACTCTCAAAAAATAAAATGACAGCTACAAGTGCCTTGAAAGAATATACGCTCCTCTTTACATTGTCCTACAGGTTAACCCCCAGGATGCTCTCAGCTCCACACAACGGTAGCTGCAAATGAAAGCATCATGTCCAAAGTTATTACACAAGGCCGCGAGTAACTACAAACATCTCCGTGGTTTCTCAGTGGGGAATCTGTGTTCGAACTGCACCGTGAAGTCACTCTTTGTGTTCTGGTGAATTTGTTCCTATTAGCACAAAAACATCAACATATCTTATCTGGTTGTTGGCAGACTATATAGGAGAAGAGAGAGAGAAAGAAGGATAGAGAAAGAGCTTAAGCAGAACTACACTCAAGTCTTGACAGAAGCGCTGCGGTAGGGACCGCATTATTAGTTAAGAGCCTTTTTGGTCGGACAGGAACGTAACCCAACTCAAACTGGCTTATGGAAAGGGGGTATGTGGTGACTTGGCGGTTGGGAAGTTAGAAAAGGGTGTATCTTTAAGCAGAGATGAATCCACAGGTCAAAAAAGTAATGTTCTTGAAGAGCTCTCCTCTCTCCTTCCCCATCCTTCAGCGACGCTCATCTCCGCTTGCTGTACCCTAGACAGGCTTTTACTGTATGTGTGTCGGACAAGATGACGTCCCGCAGCCCCAGATGCACTTCGGCCCTGCTTAGCAATTACAGTAGAACTAGACATCCTCCACCCATCAAAGCTGAATATCAACCTCTGAAATGGCACTAATTTATTTTTCCTGAGTCACGTGCACATTCCTGAATCAATCCTTGGCACTCCAATAGCTAGACCTGGCCACATGCTTACCCATGAAGTGGGGACAGGCCATTCTGACTGACATCGCCACCTGGATCACTAAGAATAGGGAAGGAGTAGAAAGAGGAGGATGGGAAATAAGGCTGAACAGACAAAACCTACAGTTTCCACCAGTCCCTGCAGACTCTCTACCCTCCTGATGAAAGTACAGGCCCTAGAGAAAAGATTTTCACAATGTGGAAAAAATCGTCTCAATAAAGAGGATAGATTCTATAGGGTTTTTTTAGAAGCTTTCATTTGTGAAAACTTTTAAACCAACCAGTCAGCCCTGAAAGATCATTTACACCTGAAACAATGCATGAGTGATCATCTGTACAGAATATTTACTATGAGGATGGGTAACATTTGACATTTTCTGAAAATCCTAAAATCATGTGAATAATGTGAAGTCACAAATGAGGAGAATATAATGGGTAAATAGGAAAATAAATCAGATGAATCTTGATGCTTTACACCCAAAGCTTGGGGAGAGGTGGGTGGAAAGCTTAAATTAGATTTTATAATGTGGGGGATAAAACACCACCCAATGAAATTTTAACATCTGCATTTAAATTCAAAATAAGGAATTTCACATTATTTTACTTCATCAACTTAAAATACTCTTTGGATTTAATTACAAAATTTATAGAACATTTTCAGTATCAATAGTCACCCCTATTTCCCTTCGTAAAATAGCATAAATGCTTAGGTTCAAAACTAAAAACCACCCCTACCCTTAAAGTGGGTGATTATTCTTGTGTCATAGTTTGAAGCTTCTTTGGATAAACAATTACTTCTTCATGGGCTTACCAAACTCACATAAAAATGCTCAGTGGGAAACCAGTGTGATAATATCATTGGGACTATTTCAGTTCCAACGAACTGAGTGGAGTTAAAAAAAAGGGGGAATGGTTATTCTTCAGATGCTTTCTCTAAATTTTGACAAAACTGTAGACTTAAGAATTCACTCACAGGTCTGAACATTCACACTGAACCCTGGTGCTTTGGAGCGGGGCTCTTCTAGCTGACAAAACAAGTTCTTATTTTTAAGGGGGGAAAAAAAAATCCCTGAACCTAAGAATAGTAATTTCCTGCTTATGAAGCAAAGGTTGGAATCTATATATCCCGCCTGCTGTGCAACCGTTAAGTCGTTGTGGAGAAGCTGTCTACAACGGGAAAAAATCGCTAGACATCAGAAAAATACCTGCAGAAACCGTAAAAAAACAAAACAAAAGACTATAAATTTAAAGTTGCTATTATCAGTCATGCACAAGAGAGAAAACAATAGCTGGGTTAAAAAATAAGACAAAAAGTATAATTTAGTAAGTTTACTGATCCAAACATTTCAGAGACAGGTAAGAGTTTCTGCTAAACTCACCATGCGGCCAGAACCACCAGTCCTGGCTATTTCTTGCAGTTGAGGGTCTCAACCAATGAGATATGGTTTATTTCACAATCTTTCAAATTCACTTCATGAAATCCTTTCAATACTTTTTATTATTTCTGAGATATAACAGAAAACTTTCTAAGAATATTAGTTCTGTTTCACTATGCATACAAGATAAGGGAACTCACACAATTGCTTTCGATCTTTTGTTTCCTTACTAAAATCCAGCTGAAACTGCAAGTCATTTCTCTTTTGACTGAAGTTTATCCTCAACGTATAAATCCCTTCTTGGTGATTGGTATTATTAATTCACTGAACTTTTCTAAGTTCGTAATAAAATGTCTCTTCCTCTCAACTCTCCCAGGTATAGAAGCTTTAAATAACCAGGTTTTTAGTGCTGCTCTCAGAATGAGATTTATGTAGCATTGCTTTGCAAACAGTTTTTTTAATTAATATTTCCACATACTTTTATTTAAGTTGAAACAGAAATCTAGAATTCCGTTTGCCATATAATCTCTTCACTCTTCTAGAAAACAAGCTAGAAGCCAAGTATTATTCAAAATGCTCAATTTTTTAATGCACTTAATCATCTTTAATCTTAGCAGTTTCATCTAACCAAGTAAGTACTCTTTCACTTTATATGCTTTATTTGCCAGCAAACTAAATTAAAATATAACTAGAACAAGGTATCAAATTTATAATGGTTTACAATTACAGAAGATATTCTTTAACTATAAAACATTTTGATCTTTGATTTCAGCTTATCTAGAGATGTGTTTTTAGAGTGGTCAGACCAGGCCATATCAAGGGTGTAAATAATGTTATGACTCAGCTTTACTACATGAGAGTGGACCCACTCCACCTGTGTGTCACTTGGAGGCCAACTCTGTAAAAAATTACCTTCTGTGCCTGGGCAATAAGAGATTCCAGTCTGGCTGAGCAAGACTAAGAAATTGAAAGGATAGGCACGATAATTCAGAAGCCTCTTGGGAAAGCTACGTCACTTTGGGACCGATCTTATGGAGTGCAGCACGACATAGAAAGAACGATTTATCTCCTGGATCTTCTTCCCTACCAAACACCACCACACAGCTTTGCCACTCTAAAGGGTGTCAGTTCTCAAGCCCAGACCTACTGGGCCATCCAAGCAACAGGAAAGACCATGGTGCCTGCTGGAATGGCTATTGAAAAGAAATTCAATCTGTCCTCAATGCCAAAAATCGTTGTCTCTCTCCAAAGCAACAGAGAATCATTTTTCTCCTGGCCACTGTGACCATATAATTGATTAGATTTCCCTCTTCTTGTTGGCTGGTAGAAAGCTTAGACCCAACTTCTGTTTCTGGCACTGTTATAGACCAGATATCCTGAAAGGCCTTGCCAATAGAGATGACTAAAACGTTGAATTAAGAAAAAATAGATCTTTAATTGCTTTGCTGAGATGGCACAAAAGAAGGCCACAGAAGCCAAAATTTAAATGAAAGCAGAAATCTAGAAGTTAGGTAAGTACCAGTGCCAGCTTTCCCTCCGAGGGCTTGTGCTTGGAGACCTTGAGCTTCCCCATGACAGCTGCATGGGGTGTGGATGGCAGGAGGTAAATACATGCCCAAGGTGGGAAAGTAAATAGTAAGGTAGACCCACATAATGCTGAGACATCAGAGAGCTACCTACCCTCAGCCTTACAACAAATTTAAAATAAACCCACCTCACGAAAATGGACAACACAGAAATTTGCCTATCTCAAACTTGGAGCAAAGAAGGAAAAAAAAAAGATATCTTGAGAATTTACACAACTGACGCTCAAATTCACCTACCTACGTGATACAGAACACTTGGCAGAGAATTTTATTTGAAGTCATCCAACTTAAAAGCACATGTGCCTAAGATGACTGAAAAAGCAAATGAAAATTCTCTTTGGAGGAATATGACTTCAAGCCAGACATTAATGAATTCCCATAGTTAAAAAGAACATGAGCTCCCGGTAAAAATAGGTGCAAACAATACAGGAAACACTAAAACATAAGACAGGCTCAACCAACACAACAGCAGAAAATAACCACAAAGACTTCAAATATTGGAATTTTTGATAGACAATGTAACATAATTATGTTTTTAATCTTAAAGAAATAAAAGAGGAACTTGAAACTAGCAGCCAGGAAAATGAGACTATAAAACACGAAGTGTATTTTTAAAAGAATCAAATAGCAGTTTTAGAAATTAAAATCTCAATGGACAGAGTAAAGAGAATGGATACAGCTGAGGAGAGAATTGGTAAACTAGAAGAAAAATCCAAAAAACACTATCCTGAATTCAGCTAATGGAGTAAAAAAGAAAGCTATCACAAAGTGTTTAAGAGACATGAAGAATAAAGTAAGAGGTCCGCCTTCTTCTGTATTTTCAACCAGAGTTCCAAAATAGAGAGACTAGTTGAAGAGGCAATATTAAAGAGATAATGACAGAGCACGTTCTAAATGGTGAGTCCCACGGGTAGCGTGCACCGTGGCATTTTAGCCCTTAAGTCCTTCAGACAGCACCATGATGATAAAGGTCACACTAATTAGAAGTTACCTGTGATAAAGAGGGGGCAGATACTTAGCGGCTGGACTGTCCTCAAAAGACCGCCCAGGAACCTCAGCAGGGGTTATGGATGCAGTGAGGCAGGAAAGGTTAAGCTAGTGGCTCCAGAGGTGATGGAATAAAATTATCACAGATTTCGGAGCATTACTCTTAACCTCAGGTGCTGCCTGTTATACATGGACGCTCCACGAATGGGGAAAAGTGGCAAATCAAGGTGACATTAGCTGAGTACTGCTTTGTGGAGTGTGATCTTTTACTAATGGAAAGGAAGAAATTTTCCATTTTTGTTACATATATATGAAATATGTGCATATATACTATCACACATACACATGCATAAATCTGTGTACTGTATTTTTATGTTTACCTGCATTTTTATAATTTTGCTACTTCGGAGGTCACGCCTATGCCATATAGCAGACCCAGAAAAATCCCTGGGGTGAGTCTGCCAAGACCTCAGAAAGGACAGGACCAGACTCGGTGTCTGCAATTTTACCACTAGGGGCTTAGATCTCAAATTACAGGTACAACAATCCAAAATACTCTTGGTTTTACCTTCCAAGGGTTCAGAAAAATGGTAAGTGGAGAAATGCTTAACATTCTCTCTCTCACTTCTTTGTCTTTTCTTTGTGGCTCTTTAGGTCTAAAACTCTCCTTGGAGTTTTCCCTAATAACCACGCCTTTCTAAATGCCTTTCTGCTTGCTCCCAGAGCTTTTCACGCCCACCACAGCACTTATGCTACAGAATTTTAACCTTCTCATGATCTGTTTAACAGTCTGTTTCCTCCACTACTAACTTCAAACTGTATGTTCCCACAACAGACGTTATATTACTAGTCTTTTTATCCTTAGATTCTGTTAGGATCTAGTTCAATGCCTTGTATGTAGTTCAGTATATTCAGCTATACACGAATTAGTTATCACATCCTAATGTGTCAAAAAGGCTGAATTTTTCTCTTTGAATCATAAATGAAATGTAAAGAGAATTGCATTTAATTGAAAGTAAAAGAAAGGACTAAAGAATAGCATAAAACACTGCAGCCAAAAAAATTAAATGTTTTAACATTTCCTTATGCTTGTCTTTGTATTCTGATTTCAGTGATTTCTCTTAAGAATTAATTTCGCGTCCAAAACTGTTGGAAAATGATGAGCATTCCTTATTTTCCAGACTGCAGAAATTTTATAAAACTTTTTCTTTTCAAACTCCGCCCCCCACCCGGGCCCCCCCCGGCCTCCACAGCTGGATGTGCTCTGCCTACATGGAATCAAACAGCATTCATGCCTCCCCGTCAGCCGGTGTTACCATTCAACACTTATCTTTTTTAGTCAAAATTAACACTGCACCAGATTCCTCATTAGTTGTAGCAGAAGGTTTTGGAAAAGCTGGTACTCTTCTCATATGTGATGTGGACCCCAAGAAAAAGAGTTAGCAAAAAAAAAGGAACATATAAACATGAAAATTATTATTTCTCACAACAGTAATCCTAAATTATTCCATAAGAAAGACAAATATAATAAAGTAAGGGGTATATTTATTACTTTTAGTAAGTTTTCATTTTGATATAATTTCAAACTTTCAAAAGTTGCAGAGAAAGTATAAAGTCCAGTGTATACTTTATCAGTCTTACCACGTGTTGAGTCTTCTCTCTCTCTCATTTTATATATATATGTATATATATATGTGTGTGTGTGTGTGTGTGTGTGTATACATACTTTCTCATGTAATTTACAAAAAATTTTATATAATCTATAATTATAATTTTAAAGAATTTATACAAATTTTAATTTTCCATAAATCATGAGAGGAAGCTACAGGCATCATGCCTCTTTACCCTTAAAAATATCAGCATGTATTTCCTAAGAACAGACATTCTCTTATGTAAGAGAATTATTTAAAATCAGAAAACTTAACATCGACACTATTGTCTAATCTATGATCCATAGTCAAGTTGTGCCAGTTGTCCCAGTGATACCCTTTATAGCTTTTCCCCCACCAACTCCAGGATCCAAGTCAGAATCACTCATTGCACGTGATGGTCATGTCCTGTTATGTCCTTTAGTCTGGAGTAGTTACTTGGCCTTTCTTTGTGTTTCACCCTGCCACTTTTTAAACCCAGAGGCCAGTTATTTTGTTAGAATGTCCTTCAAATCGGGTTTGTTTTGTCTGATTTTTCTTCATGATTAGATTCAGGATATGCACTTTTGGCAGAAATGCCATAAAAGGGAAATACATTGTATCAGGAGACACCTGAGAATTTGGACCATTATTGGCAACATTAACTTTGAAAAATGTATACTTAACTACATCAATAAATCAAGAAGTAATACAAACACAGATTCATATGAAACCATCCCAAAAATGGACCAAATACAAAAGAAGTCGTGTCATTCAGAGAGCTAGCGTATACTCACACTAGCCCCTTTTGACAAATAGGCGGGAAGGTCAGTGAGGTATTAAAAACAACACAAAAGAGAAACCGTTGTGGGAAAATCTGAGAGACAAGGACATTTGTATATCAAGAAAAAGCAAGTTGCTAATAGTTTCTGGGAGTGTATAATAAATTGGGAGTCATTTTTTAAAACCTAATTTGAATTCCCCTAGATTCCCTTTCCAGGATATCACTGGTAATTGTGTTTATAAATCATCACTGGTTCATGACAATGGAAAATTTCATCTGTCTCTGGCAAAAAAAGAAAAAGTTACGGCTTTTTAAGTTCCCTTTGGTTCAAAAGCTTTTAATTTTAAAAGGGTTATAGGAATATGTCCTTTGGGCACAGCTTTTAGTAGCTAAATTATAAAAATGTATGTAAACATAAAAATATAATATGTAGATTCATATGTGTATGTGTAATATATAAGCACACATTTCTGATATATACATATATACAAAAATAGAAAACTTGTTCCTTTCCATTAGTAAAGATCACACACCACAAAGCATTAACTCTGCTAATGTCACCTTGGTTTGCTTCCTTTCCGTGTTCATGGAGTTTCATGTGTAACAGGCAGCATTTAGGTTTAAGAGTAATACTTAGAAATCTCCTGTGGTAATTTTATTCCATCCCCGCAATTGGATATAGTACAATGCTATTTAGAGCAAAGTAGAAGGGGATTTCAATGCATCACAATGTGCAAACTATAATTTCAGTTCCAATTTTCAGAAATTGTTCTCTTCGAAAAAATAACTTCACTGGAAGCTTTAGCCCTTTACTATTTTTATGCAACTCTCTAGGCATGTAAACCGGAAGACCCAGATTGCATAGTTACTTTCTGTTTTGTTAACTCCATTCACTTAGGGCTCAAGTGGAGAATGAAGAGATCTCTTTTTTTTCTTTAAGATGATGCTATGATGGCAAGAAGCAGGACAAGCAGTCAGACTTTTTGCTTTTAGTCTTTACCATTCTCCAAGACTTAAAGACATTAATTTTAATGAGGCTAATTCATGTGCAGGGCATCATTTTAAACTATGGTACAGAATTTCAAGAAAAAGACATCCCATCACTTAAACTATTTAATGTCACCAAAGAGTTGTGAAATACATGAAATACAAATAATTTTTTGGATAATGTTGTCATGCAGTATTACAAGATTCACAAATGACTCTGAGAGGAGGCATCTTAAGATTTGTAAAAACAGCATGAGCAAAAAGCTGAAGTTGTCTCTAATTTCTCTTTGGTTGACTGAGCTATGTGTGTGCCCCTACTTGAAAATCTTCCTAGACTTTAATCCCTAGGAAAAGGGATATTAAAAAAAAATTCTTCTTAGACATCACTGAACAATCTTCCTATCCATTTAAATTTCTGCCATAGGATCTAAAACATGAAGTCGTTCAAAGGTAAGGAAAGTTCATGACCAAATGAAGAAAACTTCTAACACATGCCTCCTCTTTTCTAACAGATCTTTTTGTATTAACTCCCTTTTGTCCCATTCACTCAGCCACCTACACAATTAGGCACTTTCTCTTTGGGTCATCTTTCAACAGCTGAGCTTTCCTAAGTGTTTCTTCACAAAGGATTTATGGAGAAACAGTTGAAAGTAGACTTGGCCACAGCCCTGTCTTTATAGCTTCTGGCTCCTGAGAAGATAAGAAAGCATTGCCACTTCTCCTTCATGTCAAATAACTTTATCAGAGGGAAGAAATGAGTGAATTCTTCAAAGTCCCTTAGTGAATCATTGGCAGAGGGAGCAATAACTGACTTTTGGACCCTGTTTACCCTCCTCCTGTGGTCCTTCATCTCACATTGACCAGAGAGCTTATATGGAATTCACATCAAAATCACTAACCAGGAGCCAGCGGTGCCAGTACCAGCTCCCCACGACATACAGTCACTTACAGGAGGTTCTACGGGATCCCTTAAAAAAATCCTGTTTATACTTGAGGTCTTGCAAGAGAGTTGGCCATTTTTACTCTTTTATTTTTATCTCTGTGGAAAAAGCAGGAAGCTGTTTATGGAGGACTGCTGCTGACTGCCATGGATGAAGTGCAGGGGCTCTGGGCAAAGGATGTAACAGTTAGGGCATAACAACAGACAAAAAAATATTTAAAAGAAGGGCTAATGGGAAGTAGTTTTCCCATTTCGCGTCTACATTTTAACAAAGAAATGTTGCAAGCCCTATGGGTGCGAAGCAAGAGTTTTCCAAAGCAGTGATTTCTTTTTTTTTAAAACAGCTCCTCCAGTTATGAACTTTGACTGTTTTTCACACAAGTAGCAGAAACTAATTTGAGAGAAAACTAAATTCCATGCTGTTTGAAGTGAGATGAAGTAGATAAGGCCACGTCGTTGAAGAAGGAAGATGTACTATACTTGGGGTCAGTGATGTTCTTGCAAAGTGGACATCCCTACGTAGTACCTTCTTTGTGATAGCCTCCTCTTTGAGGTCATGAAACTAACATTTGCCTTAAGTGATCAATCTGATCGTCCCCATCCACTCAAGAAGCAGGCCTGTGCGGTTCTGAATCAGACACTCTTTTTATAACCGACGTGTAGTGATATACGAGCTTCACTTTCTCCAGGCAAAATGAAAGCAGACACAGGAAAGCAGCAGACGATGTCAACGGACTGCACTGGACGGAACTCACACCGAAGGGAAAAAGAAGAAAAGGGAAAACTTAGACCAGCAGGGGTTGGCTTTGAAGAGGTTGCTTCTTCATCAACCGAAGGGACAACCTGAATCTCCAGCATATCGTAACTAATCCAGGTTCTTAAAAAAAGTTCTGGATGTGATTCAGATACAGCAAGCCCCGTAAGCCTAACGTTTCCACAGCTGACACGGTTCGCTGGCTCGTGAGCCAGACGTTAGGAGCATCTCCTGGATAAGCTCCGCCGTGGCCGGGTACAAATCACAGTCACTCTTCTTTCCTCCACCCACGCTCCTGGGTGATACGATCAAGAGAGAGCTGGGATTCGTAAGAAAGAGAGTGATGTCAACCTCCCATTGTGAATTTAACCTCTAAGTCAGATTTTGAGAAAAAGTAAAGCAAGGCAAAAAAAAAAAAAAAAAAGCCAGCGTAGAATCCAGCCCTTTGCTTGGTTTCTCTTTCAGTAACCCCTTCGTGACAGGTTTGTTCACAGCAAAGAGGAATTAGAGACAACACCTGTGGCAGCTGGTGGACTATGTTATGCTAGAATGAGTCCACTGACCACCTATTCACCAGTTAACATTAAGAGGTAAATTATATGTATCAATATGGAAAAATAACCAAGACATTGTTACGTGGAAAAAACAAGTTGCAGATTAGGGAAGAATCACTGAGCCTGTCTGTAAAAGAAACAGTTGTGAAAAAAAATACACATCTATTTCTACCTTTCTGAAAGAGCATGCAGAACACAGGTAACTGCTGTCACTCTAGGCCGGGATGCCTCCCTAGAGGCACTGAGGACACCCTGGGCTGGACGATTCTTTGCTGTGGGCGCTGTCCTGCGCACTGCAGCGTGCTTTACAGCAACTCTGGGCTCTTCTGCCCCCCACCCAAGTGGTGACAACCACAATGTTTCCGGACATGGCCAAATGTCTGCTGGGAGGCAACACTGTCCGCGGTTGAGGACCACTGCTCTGAGGAGTGAAGCTGGAGGAGAGATTTTACTTTTTATCTCTAGTCCTCTGAGCCATTTGATTTATTTTCTTTCTTTTTTTTTTTTTTTACCATGGACATATACTACTGTTACAAGAAAAAAACCTAGTTGGTTTCGGGGGGGGGGGTTTGGAAAAAGGGGAAAAAGTTTCCAGAGTCATCCCAAAACTCATATATAACCTGGACCAAAAAAAAAAAAAAAAGAAAGAACCATATAACTAATAAAAATACTCTATAAAGCTGTTGCCGTTTTGATTGATTTAGTAGCTTCATGTAGTACGTTTACTACAAAGAGCTTCAGGCTCTGCTAAAAAAAAGAAAAGAAAATCAGAAAACATATTCTAAAATTTTTTTAGCCAAAAAAAAGATAGCAGCAGAAACAATGCAGGAAGTGGCAGCCAAAAATCAAGCTATCTAATTAATGCGATCCGCACAGGCAAACAGGGTTAGGAATTTATTTTCTGCCAAGTAGAGCCAGCCTTCAGCAAAACTGCAGGAAATGTGAACCGTCTTCAGTATCCTCCCATCCTCTCATGCCATTGCCCTCAATTATCAATTCACTCATTCATGCAGATATGTAGGAAGGCTATATTAGACGCTGAATTCTTTGGATTTGAGAAGCACCAACAGCTTTGGGATAAGTTAATTTATGGTTTTATCCTTACCGGTGACCTCTGCACTTGAGCAGACTACTCAGAGACAGGAAAGTTCTCGTGGGGCAACTTCAGAGACCAGCGTCTCCTGGTAGGAGCGGCAGGGAGAACAGAGCTGCCTGCCAAACTGTACTGCGAAGGCAGCCGCCCGGCGAGGCTGGGGGCAAAGCCAGGCTGCAACTCAGGAAGGGATGAGGGAAAGCAAGAGGGGAGGGCCGCCATGTTGCTTCGCTCAGTAAAGAGAAGTCCTGGAGGAGGACGTGGAACCCAAAAACTTTTGAAAGAGAAAAATGAAAGTGTTTGATCCAAACTGAGGAGAAAGCAAGCAACACATCAAAGAAGGGGGAAGGGGGGACTGGAAGGGGTGGAGAGAGGGGAGGGGGGAAGGGTGACAACAACATTGAAGAGAGTAGCAATGAAGAGGAGGAGATGCAGGAAATGAAGATGGAAAGAAAAGCGCCTGCCTGGCAGAGGAGCAGAGGGCAGGAAGTTCAGGGTGGGCTTGGCCAGACCTGGAACATTCCTTAAGGCAACGGCTACTTTCCTAAAGCACAGAACCAGTGGCGAATTGTTAAGGGCAGGGTTGATGAAGTTGCATTCCTGAAAGTCAGAGACATGAGTAAGTTCTACGTTTAAAAAAAAAAAAAAAAAGTATTCGTTTTCTTCAAGTCACCATATTGTAACGTCCAAGCACTCACCCACTATTCAGCCTTTCCTTTGACCAGTCTTCAGCCAAGACTTGAATCGCCATTTCCTGGTTCTGTGGGCGGTTAGGATAATGAGGCGCATTCTGCAGCTTCGCTTCATTTCTGGCCTGCCTCCCTTTTCGAGGGTGTGGGCTCCCTTTGCTCTGCTCCATGAAAGATACTGTCACATAGAGCAGCATCTGTGTGTGGCCCTGCAGCCCCTCCAGCCTTCCCCTTAATAAAAACAGCAGCAGCCAGAAGGGCAGAAAATGGATTATAAACCTCATTGTTAACGTTAGGACTAGCAGTGGCCATGGCTGTGGTGCTGGCACTCTTTTCTTTTGAAACAGAAACAGAAAGAATGAATGAACGTTCGGGGCTTTATATAAAATGAGTCGTCATTTGCAAAAATTTTTCTTCATTGTACCTCGAGGCAGTTTGTGATGTTGACTTTTGAAAACATCAGGATCCTTAATATTTGGAAAAACCATAAAATCAAAAACTCTCCATTAAGAACAGTAAGGAAGACTTTTAAATTCCTCCCTCCATAATCTTATTTATGGCAATATTTAAATGTTTTACCTAAAATTGAAGTGTTAAGAATTATGAATTTACCAACTGGAAGCTTTTATGTAAACCACTTCCAACCGTGGTGCCTGATCTTGAAAGAAATGGAGTTCCTTAAGCCATTTTCAATATCTCTAGGAGTTAAACAGAAATTGCAAGTTCACTTTCAATAAAGTTGCACAGGCTAATTGAAATGTCAGGCACCTTTGATTCAGCCTGGAATTATATTAATGTCATATGGCAACAGCAGTTACCTCTTGCTGATCAGGAGAGGGAATGGAGAAAGCGGGGAGGGAGGAGGGAGAGAGATAAGAGGATGGGAACAGGATTTGACTCTAGACCTGAATCAGTCCTTATTAAATTGGGTGATTTTTAATCTCAACACACCTCAGTTTTCTCCTCTGTAAATTGGGCATAATGCTACTTTGTGTTCCTATTAGTACTGGGAATAATTCATGTAAGCATTCAGGTTACATAGTGTGGAATCCCCAGTAGTTCTTGAGTGCTTACTGGGTCCTCAACCCTATTCTAGGTGCTTTCCATGGAGTCATCCAAAACATTACAGAACTGCAGATTATTATCTTTTTGGGATGAGGAAGTTGAGACACAGCCAGTGAACTGAGGATTCTTAACCAAAACAATCCGGTTAGGTATCTATGGCTCTTCATTACAAGTCCACACTCTTAACCATCCTGCTTTATTTCCTTCGTATGTATTGTGAACCTAATGTGTGATCATTTCTGTCAATACCATTACTCTATGTCATTGTTATTAAAAATTAGAAAAAGAAACTTCTACCAAAAAAAAAAAAACCAGCATTGTGTTTAGTAGACAAAATTCTTCAGACCTCAAGACCCATGGTGGTAAAATGGTTGGCAATCATGGCTCCATAAGGGAGAATTTGGTATTTTATGGTCAGTCATTAATTTAGTCTCTAGGATGACTGATATGAAGTGACTCTCTCATCATTCACTCTTTTTTTCAATCATTCATTCATTCACCAACTGCCTGCCAGGCACTCTCCAGTATGCTGCTATTTTAACAGATTCAAATATCGTGTTACTCTAAAACCACAGTGTACTTATAACACGTGTTTTTTATACTCATTAAATAAAAAATACATATTTTAGATTCCTAAGTATATGCTCTGAAATCACACATTCTTTCTTTGGTTCACTTTCCCCTTTGTTCTGTTACTAGTTTGTGATTTATTTATGTACAGCTACACACGCACAAAAATGCATTTCTCAAACATACAAAAGGTCAAATGCTTCCTCTGAGAAAATTTAATCCAGACTGAATATGTGTAAAACAAAGAGGAAGAAAGTAACCCACAAATAATCCTTACACACATGGATCTGAACACAAAAAAAAAAATGACACGTCATAATCCTTCTCCCATGTCCTGATATACAGTCCTTCAAAACCAATTTATAAAAAGTTTAAAAATAAAAAGCTGCTTCTAACTACAACCAATTAGAATGCAATTAGCTACAGTGAATGGACTGTTCCTGATTGTCCAACCTCAGGTTATTCAGTTTATGGATTAACCATGCTCCTTGTTTGACCATTTTTCTCATTTTATGCTTCCCTGCTTCTCTTCTCTAGCTTTGTACCTGTTCATTAACATGTGAAGATAAGAGGCTCACAGAACAGAGTTCTGAGGTGGAACTCAGTGAGGCACTTGGATCCCTCATTAGCAGTTCTCACGGGGCTTTCATCGGAGAAAAAAGACAGCACCATGAGTTGCGTTAGGTCTCACATATCAAAGTAAAACATCCTCCTTTACATAATCAGGTTGACTGTATATGACACCTTTCCCTGGATACGTTCTTAGGGATCATGACTTCCTACCTCCAAACTTTACAGGTGACAAAACTAGAGCCTAGACAAGGTAGGTGACCTGCCCCAGGCCACCCAGTTAGTTAATCAGAATGAGAAGCTAGGATTTGCTAATGCTTCAGCATGTTCCTTTCAAGCCTCTAGTCTAACTTTCACCCAGACGCATGTTTTCCCAGTAGACTGTGTTTCTTTAGTATTTCATTAGCAGTAAGGAATTGAGTGCATTCAAATAAAATAATTCCACTAATAATTACAATTAAGTTAGTTTATTTGAATACAGTTTTGATTCTTTCTTTCCCATTGATGGGGTAAACCAATGCTTATCAATCAGTTTATCAAGTCCTTCCAAAATCACTTTAACAAAGAATATGGAGTCGACAGGATAGATACCGAAAGTTCACTTTTTCCAAGAGCGCATAGTATAGAGATAAACAACTTGAATATTTTTGGAATGAGGTATGAGGCAGAAGAGGGAAGATAGGAAAGAAAAAAGGGAAACAAGGAGGGAGCAAGGAAATGCTAATGTCTTTACTTCAAGGACATAACAGTTTAATAGTATCATTGAAAATTATTTTTATTATAGGCTCTTAGTAATTGTCAGAAAACCTTGCAATACATACCCATGACCTCTCTGTTTGTAATTATCTAAAATATATTTTTTAATAAATTGCGAGGAAATACCCGAAATTGATACGCTCATAGACTATTATTTATATGAATCATCAGCCCCAGAGCAAATTTAGTTTCTCACAGTTTGCCCATTGATTTATTTCTGCTTTAAGGGATACAGTGTAAATCATTCAATATTTTAAAATTGCCTGCAAAATTCAAGGAAGATAAATGATGAAGATAATTTAATGCGATTAGTGTTGACAACTATACCGTCAAATATATACTACATTCATGTATTATCTAGGGCTTTTGAATGATAATACTTTTCTAAACGCTTTACTTCTTTTATCCTCAATCTGCCTTTATTTGTTCATTTTGAAATTTGATCATCGAATTCACTTAAATGTTATAATTTCTCTAAATTTTTACTTACAGAATCTCCAAACTTGTCTTCAGTTGTCAATTTAATTAATAAACATTTCTTCAAAGATTATGCCACTAAGAATTAAAAGCAACTCTTTTTATCTGTCTTAGAAAATATGAATAAAAATTGGAGCAAAAGATATGCTTCATTTCTTATGGATAATGGTAAATAGACTGTATTTTCTAAAATTAAATTTTAATATTTGATAAGAAGCCAAAGGATATTTAGGGCATTTTTTAAAAATATTTTTTCAGACAAATATTTTTGCGGAATTGCTTTTAAAGGTGCACAATTCTGTTTGTTAAATAAAGTTCTGGTTTTTTTTGTTATTTATTAAGCTATCTGAAAAATTACATATAGTCTAGTCATTTTTAATAAAAAGAAAAATAAGTGGAGAAATGATTATGATAACACTGTAAGTGTTTATGATTTTTTTAATAGAATGTGTCTAAATATTTGAATTTAGTCTCTTAACAAAATTTCAAAGACTAGCATTTAAATAGGTTATTAAGTTACATTTCTGGAGACATTCATATTACAAATTCTGTGATAACTTGGGGATAGAGGGGTTGCATTCAACCATGGCATGCATAAAGGGGGCAAAAACAATGTTAAAATAAGTACTTACCAACCCCCAACCACTCTGCTGAGGGCTTTTTAAACAAGTATCATGTGTTTATTTTCACAGTTCTATGAGGTAGCTATTTTTATTATCGTCACGTTACAGAAGAAACAGGTTTACAAGTTAAACAACTTGCCCCACAGCTTATATTTAATAAGTGGCTGAGCTGAAATTTGAAGCAGGTTCTGGCTCTGAACTCCTTCTACAGATAACAGGCACTTTGTCACTTGGCAACACAATATGTAAGTTTACTTACAGAGTAACTCTATAAAATCTATCTAAAGGTCAGATTCTTCAGGCTTGTGTACCCATGCAAGAAAACAAAAAAGGTCATTCTCTGGATAATTGAAGAAAAAGCTTCTTTCAACTGAAATTGACTAGGTTAGTTGATAAGAATTTCCATATTAACTCGGTTGTCCTCTTTGCAACATAATCTTCGAGATGAAGAAGAGGATCAGGGAATAGGATTTTCTGTGCGGGATGCTAAGAAAGATGGATGGAACTGATTGATTCAATTAAGTTTTTTTAAATTAATTAAATTGAGTGTATGGAGTTAAGTGCTCAAAAATAAAATTGTAATCAGTATTTTTCTGTTTCTCATACATAGCCTTCAATGTTGAAAACAATTCCTGGGTTAATAAAAAAAATATATATATATATGTATTTTTTTGTTTTTAATTCCTGGGTCTGGTTTTATTTCCCCACACCCATACTAATACTGGGTATCTTCTGCAATTTTCAGAAATCTTTCTCTCTCTCTCTCTCTCAAACCTCCATCTTTCTTTTGCATTTTTTATATTAATTTGTAATCCTTTTTTGTAAGTTAGGGGAAACAGTCAATTCTCTATCAAATGCTTTACATATTACATAACCAAATTTTTCTAAACTAAAGTAACTAGAGGTCAGAGGAGGAAGTGGGAGAGAGGAAGGCCACATACCGTAGGGAATGAAGACCAGATAACATGAACTTGGCATTTAAAGACCAACAAGGAGCTTCTAGGCGAATGCCTCCCATAGAATTTTTACTTTTTCATAGCTGAAGTAGAATTCCCAAACTTCAGCCAAAGCTTCTACACATAAACACATTATAAAAGAAAAGGTTTCTGGAGTAAATTTTTTTTTTAAATGCTGAGTTCCACGTTTGAACCAACAGGAACCCCAAGACCATAGGCCATAATGGCGGAGGGAGCCTGAGTGAAACCCTTCAGTGCAGGTAAGAGCCAGGCAGGAATACGAGAACGCCATTCCAAAGGAATTTTGCAAAATCTTAGCAATGGCCTTGCCCTTTCTATTTTTTCTGGGGGGTAAAAAAAAGAGTAAACAAATTTTAACAAGATTTTAAGAGGCAAGATGGCCCCAGAGCACTTGAGGGCTGTCATTTCTTTCGAGAATAACTCGTCCTAAAATAAACTAATACCTGAGTCTTTAGAAAAAGGCAAAATAAAACTGGGCTTTTTGTTTTGAGAAGCACACACTGTCCAAACATAAACAAAAGGCAAAACGAGGTTTTGGTTCTGAAGTGTCACAGGCAAAGCCCATTAGCAATTCCCGGGAAATGAAAGTAGAATCTGGGTAACAAAATAAAGTCTAACCTTTTTTTCTGGTGTGTCCTTTGCGCTTGGTCTAGTTTCACTTGTTCACAGGGTGCCGTGTGTGGAGGCCTCAAACGCGGCGCTTCAGACCCGAGTTCCGGGCGCAGAAGGGCTGCCGCAGCGCCGCAGCCTGGCGGGCGGTGGAAGCGGCTGCGCAGCTCCTCGTTCAACATGGCGGCGGCGGCGGCGGACCGTGTGCAGAGACGCCCAGCCCGGCGCTGCGCTCTGGCGCCACCAGCAGTGCGGCTGCGCCAACCCGGGTGAGCCCGCCTCTTCCCCGCTGCCGCGTTCGGAGTAAAGCAGCCTCGCCCGGGGCCTTTCCCGGGGAGGTCGTGCCCTGGAGCGTGACTCACACCTCTTCATTGCTCGCTCAGAGAATACAGCTTTCCTTTGTTTCTGAACCAAATTCGGTCTCGTTCTGTTGGCGTGAATGACACTCAGGCAGAAGACCCCGGGTGGGGACCAACTCCGGATGGTCGATAACATATGCTCTCTGTCAAATTTCACCCCTAATAAGACAAACAAAATAATTACTAAGGGCGTTGTATCTTTAGAAATCATTTCAGATTATTTATTTCTCCCTGCTAATATCTTGCATTTGGCAAAACCCAAAAACTTTGTTTTGACTTGTTTTGGGCGGGAGGAGGGGCCATCAGTTAGGTTTTTTGTTTTTTTTTTTTAAATGAAGGTACTGAGGATTGAACCCAGGACCCCGTGCTTGCTAAGCATGCACTCTACCCCTGAGCTGTACCCTCACCCGCAAAAAACTGTTCAGACAAACCACTTTCCTCTTTTTTATTTAATACATTGCAAAGTAAATGTTGTTCATATGACCTGGTTTATTATTTTGAATCTTTCATGTAGATCAGAAAACTTCATGCTTGATAATGAATATTCATCTCTTCACTTGATCTCCACAGCCATTTACTAGCGGTATTCCTGTCACTAACACACAGACCTGTTACTTTTTCATCAGAAACTACACCAGGGCAGGAAGTGTAGCTGAGACTGGGAGCTGTTAGATTCTCTCTACACAAAGCTGGTCGCTATACAAAGGACTAGAGTGAAATGTGGGCAAAGGACGTGTGAAGCGGGGCACAAGATGGGTCAAATTCAACCCACCCCAGGTGTGACTCAGATCCACTCAGACATTCCATTCAAACTAGTCCGTCACAGAACCATTAAGGAAGGACGTGACCGCAGTCTCTCGCACAGACCTAACAGAGTAAGAATACAGGAGGGATGGCGAAAGAAGTTTCAGTGGCCGTCACTCCACCTGAGCCCTTCGTCAGCGCTCATCCTAAATTTCCATCCCTTTTGCTACCACTTCAGCAGGTCTCAAATGCTTGCTTGTTGGAGGGAGCCAGCTCTTCATCCTGAACGGAACGGAGTATCTATGGCCTTACGCTTGTGTTAGGCATTTATAGCCATGGCTGGTCATGCAAACATGAAGACATCTCATTAAATTTCCTGGGCTCCGGACAAACTTCTTCCTGCCTGTGTTGTGTAGCAGACACCCTAATTCCTCATGGTAACAAATATGTAATTCCTTTCTTTGCCTGATGATCCATCACGAAATATCCAAAGTAACCAGGCAGAGGCCGCAGTTTCCAGTTCTGTAATGTCTGTTGTATCACCCAGAATAAGTGCAACCCTACACCTGCACCTGGAACCAGGAACCAGGACCTCTAATCCACAGAGATATATATTGGCAAGGACAGGACACACTGATTCTGCAAATGGGTCCCTGGGAGTGATTCCTGGGCCTGTATCTTCTGTTAGAGACAAAGTACTACATATTGATCGTTGCTTTAATGCTTACTTCATCCCAAGGACAGCACAACAATCCTGTAAAATGTTTTCTCAAACTGGTGTCTCAGATAATAATTAATAAGTCATTTCTTCCTTCTATTAGGTCAGCTGCTCCTGGATTATGTTTGTACATGATCCAGGAGATTTCAAGTTCATTTACCCATTGTTGCCTTTCCTTGTTTAAAAAAAAAAAAAGGGTTCTTTGATCTGAAGCACTGTTGTGAAAAACCAGTGCTGGCAAGTTAAGCATTCTGAAAGCCCTCAGATGGTAGATCTGGAAGAGGCATTTCAGGAAAAGAAGGAAAACCCAAATCCAGAGCTTACACCAATTCTAGTAAAGAAGAAATATTGAACCTGCCAAAGTAGAGGGTCAGTGTAATCTAACTGCAGCCACGTGGCCTCCTCACAGTCGTCACGGCATCTGGTGTACCAGTGGTGTGGGACGCAGGGTCTTCCATCAGCATAAAGCAGGGCTGGAGGTGCCGGAGGTTTCAGAAGAGAGAAGGCATGAAATATGAGTGGGGAAGTCAGTGCTCTAGACATATCATTTCCAGGTAAAATGCAGTGTTGAGCTGATATTCATGGCTGAGACTTTGAAGAGAGACTCGTCAGCCCAGCAGTTGTGAAGCCTGAGAGCAGTAAGAATTGAAAAGAGAAGACCCAAATGAAGAGAGAGATTGCAAACTTGGGGGCCAAATGTACGTGTAAGGAAAGGGAAAGGAAGAAATCTGATTTACGGGGTAGGCAACGTTTCATAAAAATAAGACACATTTCATAGAAATAAGGAAGTTGGAGACACAGGAGAACTAATTTGGTGGGGGCAAGGGGAGTTAATAAATTCAAAGTCTGACAGGTTGTGCTGATGGAACAGTGGGGCACCTCTCAGCCAGGAAGAGACGTGGACTTGGAGGCTGAGAGAGTGATGGGGCCCACACACACAACGTGGGAAATCTTTGAGGAACTGAAAGTTGTAGTTGTGGGAGGAGCAGTTACATTTTCTAATCATGTAATCATAGGACTGCTATAATGATCGTAAAAAATATGCTATAGGTAATAATAGTAGATAACGTCCTATCCATAGTACCTGGCGCACAGTAAGCATTCAGTAAATATTAACTCAATGCAATTTTCGTTATTATTGTAAAGTAGTAGTGCTGGAATTCAAACCCAATTCTTTCTGACTCCAAATATTTTTTCTTACCCCAATGCTACATTTAGGTAAAGGATAAACAAGGCTACAGAGCCCGTTTCACATGTAATAGACATTATTCCTCTTCTGCTCCTCTTTTTTTTTTAAAACAAAATCTTTGTTCAAAGCTCAATGGACATTCAAGATGTTGCTGATACTATCAAAGGAACTAATTAAAATTCTGTATGCTCAATTGATACTCTACTGTTTATGGATATATAAACATACACACAATAGATGTATCTAATGACAAGCTAACAAGTTGAAATGGTCAAATATCATATCTAACCCCAATGTATTTCATGCTCTCCTTATAGTCTTTGTTTTGCATGAAAATATTAGCAATGTCGACTTGACATATTCAAGACTCTCAGATCTCCATGCAGAAAACCATTTGAATTTTTTCCTCAGGAACCATATGAGGTACATTAGTGGACAATGCATTGACTGGAGGACACAAAAAATTCCACACTCGGTGGTCATCTTAAGAAGTGTCACAGGCAGCAAGACATTTTTTATTGTGAATGTCTCTGGCTAGGTACTAAGCACTGGGCCATTAGTCACAGAAGACATGAAATTGTGAATTTGTGATGCCCAAGCCAGCTCTGACATCACAATTCTAAACACCCTGATTCTGAGCAACTTTGAGCAACAGCCAGCTCCCATCAAGACAGCCAGCACCCTTCTCCATGGTGTGCTGCCGGTCCACTCCCTGGCCCTTCTCTGCTTCTGCAGAGATGCCCGCCAGACCACAATTTTGTAAACAATCCTGTCAGCTTCTGCGCTCATGTGTCGTTTTCCCCTGAGCCCTGCTAGGGGCAGATGCCCGCCTGCTTTTCTGACATACATCTTTCGGTTAAACGCAGAGGTACTGTTTCAGACATGCTAGTGTATGTGATACACATGGAGTTCTGTATACTTGCCAGATAGTTTACGGGTTGCTTCATCTTGGTAAATTTAAAAACAAACTGTGCTGCTGCACGTAAGCGTGTGTGTCTAATTTTTTCCCCCAAATACTAGTCCACCTGCATTTAATGAATTTCCACCTTTGTCTTAGTCTTTAATAATAATAATATTAAAAATATCTTACTCCTCAATTTATAAAGCATTTCAGAGCCTGTGTGTGCAGAGTTTTCCATGAGTGTTACCAGGTGATGTGCAGACCTGGGCAAGAGGAAAGCAAGACCTCTGAGGCTACCCCCTTCTTAAGTGAGTTCTAGAAGATGCTGTCTCCTTTGTGCACATTTTAGAAACTTCCTTCATTCCACCAGGTCAAGAATTTATACCGTTCATGCAGGAGTCTGTTTTACCCTTTATTTTCCCCCAAAAAACTATGGCTTTTTATTGCCTTGGATGCAAATATAGTTTTTTTTTTCTTATAGCACTCGCAAATATAGTTTTCAAATGTTTTATCTTTCTTATCTGTGAATGATAACAAGGATGTGATGCCAATGACAATGAAGAGAGAAAACTGTCTAAATAAACATCCCCATCACATATATACTTTATTTTAAAATCTCACAATACTATTAATTTTTTCTTTCCTAAGAAGTGACATTTTCGAAATGTATGTGTGTATATGCATGACTGGGACATTATGCTGTACAGCAGACATTGACACATTGTAACTGACTGTACTTCAATTAAAAAAAAAGTGACACTTTCATTTCCCTGGAATGTGTGTGTGTGTGTGTGTGAGATTTTAACCTCTACTCTTTCAGTATCTCACATTTCTTTATCTCCCAACCTATACAAACCTAACTTCCGGATAAAACTAAAGTCATAGGGATTAAAATACAAATGCAAGTTAGAATCCACAATGCTTTACCAAATGCAAAATGATTACAGTATATATTTATAATGCTTTATAGTTTAAAAGGCAATAAAAGATAACACCTCATTTATGCCCGACAGCCATACTCTGAGCAGGGCACTATCCTCATTTATCAGCTGATGAAACTGAAGCTCGTGAGGATAAAAACCTCGCACAGCCTCACATGCATGGGATTAGGTAGAAATGTAAGTAATTGACAACATTCAACCATTCCTGACCTATAGTTTTATTTGGTTCAAGCTCGTATGTGACAGGACTCTCTAGTCCAGAGCTCTTCCTCTCATATGCCTGGATTCTTAGTCTCCACGATTTCTTTAATGCTATAATAAAGGAAATGGTTGGGTCATTTCTGTAAAGCACTTAAAAAAAGATATTGCTGGAAACTTGTTACCTGTCTCAGCCTTAAGATGAACCCGATTACATGGTCATAAGTTAGGAAGCTTTATGTACACACCAGGATACGCAATAAGGGAAAAGGAGGTACGCTATCATAAACGTTTGTAGGTTTCATAAAAGAAGCACAAAATTACAAGCTTAGGTGTGATGGAAACAGAAATTTCATGACTTACTGTTTCATACGAATAACAGCTCAATAATGGGATGTAAGCCACTAGCACTGGGAGTAGATTATTTGTAAAGTACAAGAGAGGTAGTTGCTGACTTTCTAAAAACTGGCTTTATTAATTCCCGTTACGTAGGTCCTCAAATATCTACCATTTACACCTTTAGTAGTAAACAGTAGTGTAAAATAAAGTTATTTTTGCTTAAATTCCTAAGACATTCCATTGCTCTATGATTATGTAACTATAACCTTTGTTTATTCATGTATCAAATTGGAAAATAGGTACCTCCACACACTGAAAAAAGTGCATAAAAATGTGTAAATGAGGAGCATAAATATGTTAATGCACACGAAGTATACTACCAATGCAGCCTGGGTTACAGTGATAACGGTTCAATTTCTACGCAAGTTATACCGCCGCTGCTTCTGGAGGACAAGAACAGTGTCTTTATATAGACGCTGCAAGGTAATGGCTTTAAGTAAAATGCTACATCATAGGAACAGACTACATTATTTCACATGAATAAAAAAGGGAGCATTTATAACTCCAAAAATAAACCATTTAAATTATTAGTTCCAACAATGAGTAAAGGAGATAAAACTCAGTGGAATTCTCAGATTATTTTTAAAACCTCACGTCAGTAATTTTAAACATTGAAAACAAAGTTAGAAACTAGCGAGGCTAGCCTCACTCCCATTTTGCAAAGGATAGAGCTGATCATTAGAACACAAATCAAGAGTTCTCTTTAATCTGTTTAAAACTTTACCACAATCTCTGAAATCAATTCCTACCTTCCAGCTTCCAGCATTCTCAACCTCTACCACCATCAAATCTTACATCAATTAAATAGATAGTAAAGACCAAAAGTGAGTGTTTATGAGTCAATTTCTCACTTTTCTTCCCTCTCTCCTTGGCCTAGCGACATAAGGAGCAAGAACCTTGGGAGAAGATTTCTCCATCTCACAGTGTTTCAGCAAGAGACCTACACATTCCAGCAGGAAACGCATGGAGTGCTGGATGAAATGCAACACTACCCTTATGAATGAAAGGTGGGGCTTGGGGAAAAAATAATAAATAAGGAAACTCCTGTAGGGATCAGAAATGAAGTTAAAACAAAAATCCCAGGAAGTAAATAAGCAAATAAGACAACAGCTGACATGCATGCATCTACCAGATTCAGATGGCCTTGAACTTTGGTTTCATTTCTATACAGGGTCTGAGATCCCTGCCTAAAACCAGGACCCAAGAAGGTATGGCAGCAATGACAGAGTGGACAGGGGGTGGGTGGAAAGCCACTTTGCAGAGTCAGACAGAAATTGATCCATAAGACAAATTGCAAAGAACCATTATACCACAAATATGTTTTCTAACTGTAATTCAATACAGATAGAGACTAGTAACAGTAACAAAAAGGACTGGAAACCCCAGGCATTTAGAAATTGAGGACTGATGCACTTTCATCTGAATGACTGCTCCCACTTCACGAGAATAAAGTTTGCTAAGTTCATCACCTAAAATTTGACTGCAATGATTAACCTATAAATCCCCTATGAAGTAATTGTGTGGCATAAGCATAATTCTGACCTTGTATGTTCTGCTGATCCTTTACATGAGGACTCATTTGTTTAATACACACAAATATTTTTGAAAGCAAAATGCAAATTCGTATTTTGAGCCAGGACTTGTGATGTGTTTAGAAAAGAGAGCAAGAACAAATAACATTAAATAAAGGTGGTCCTGCTATTTCATTCATTTGTATACCTTTGTCTTCCACCAACCTCCTGTTATTATAAGTAATTTCCTCCAAGTTATTCATAGAAGTTTCTCTGAAGTTTCTGAAAACATAGCCATCTTTTTTCATTTGAACAGTTACTCAGTCACCTGGCTCAGCGAGGTCATTTACATTCATTCATTCATTTACTGCACAAATATTTCATAATACTGACTGTATGTTGTATACCTCTAGCCATTAAGGATACAGTGATGAAAAGACACACATAGTCCTAGCCATCACAGAGCTTACTCTGTAGCAAAGACACATTATATGTAACATATGTTAAGTAAATATTTATTTAATTAATTCAACATTATAAATCTGTTCACAAAATTGACTTCTTGTCAAGGAAAATTATAGCATAGAAAAATGGCACGTGCATTTGATCGAAGCTGGCCAAAAGTGCGTATTTACAAATAGCTAACAAATTGCATTTGTGTAGAAATAACTGGTAGCCATTTGATTTTATAATATGTAATCAGAGAAGAAAGCTGGAAACCTTCACTTGCTCAGCACAAATGGAGAAAAGGCCTCCTTTAAAGAATGTACATTACAACAGCCTTTTGAAACATGATCAGCTAACTTTATAACTAAAGATGAAGCGCCCAGAGGAACAAATGACCCATTCTATTCAAAAATTGTATTGTGCCCTTGTGACAGTTGTTATGTGGTCGTATAATCCCCTCCTACAGAAAACTGTGAGGGTTTTCCTTCACCCCCACCAAGAGAAAAATCAGTTCCGACATACCGGCTATTCAACTCTGGCCCCTTTGTATAGCATAATTCCTGAGATAATCAACCCACAAACGGGCCCTCTTGCTGGACCTGCCAGTTGGAGTCAATCTTTTGCAACCTGAGGGGGGAATCCTCTGGGCGTTTATGCGGTGGAGAGGGAGACAGAATCTAATCCTTCACAGCACACTGATTGCCTGCCAGAGCTCTCAGAGGAATTCAGAAGGGCAGACCGTGGAATGCAGCCCCTTCTGGGGAGGTCATCTGGCGACAGGACATCCTGGAAGCTGTGGCTTCCGTCCCATCCGCGGCTCCCACTCACTTCATGAGAGATCGGAGGTGCAGCAAGAATGGCAGGTACCAATTCTGCATCGTGACTGCAGTGCATCCCTCCCACCATGAGGGAAGGAGATGAAAAATGGTTCGTCTTTTCCACAGCAATATAAGCAAATGATTTATCTTAATTATTTTTAGATTGCAGTATGTTGCCTCATATGTCAAATGTACATTAAAGAGCAATTAGCTTAAATGTCAGCATTAAACGATTCACTACTTAGCATTTCAAACACAGAAGCAAAAATAATGAATCCAAGTGCCAGTGTACACCAATCTGAAAAGTTTCAATGCAATATACTTTCCCTTCTGCTTTGAATTTGGAATAAAATTCTCTGTTTTAAGTCCTACCCACGAGACAGTAACTACAAAATCAAAACAAAACAAAATCCAAAAGACAGTCATGGGAGTCAGTAAATTAAGGTCCATAAGCCAAATCTGGCCTACCACACGCTTTTGTACATAAAGTTTTATTGGAACACAGCCACGCCCATTCATTTACATGTTGTAAATGCTTTCAGGCTGTAACGTCAGAGTTGAACAGTTGCGGCAGAAACCATATGGCCTGCAAAACCTAAAATATTTACCATCTGGCCCTTACTGGGAAAAGTTTGCCAATTCTTTTTATGAAGTGTATATTATTCTGCAAGGTGTATGCTTTGCACAGATGCCCAAGTGCTGCACAGAGAGAGGACGATGGAGATGCACACGTAGCCCCCTTGAGTAGTCAGCAGAGTACATATCAGTGACCAAACCACCCAAGATGAGGGTCAAAGTCATTAGAAGCACTAGAACGATCAGTGCCAGGCCATCACACAGAGTCAGAAATTGTTTGTTTAGCCATACTGGAAAACATCACAATTCCAAGGCCTTGGTTAGAATACTCAGAAGGGTGTTGCCTTAATAGGAGAAGACATGTTTTTAATACACTGAGCGAAATTAACAACAGACTATCCATTGCAGAGGAAAAGATTAGTGTACTTAAAAAAAAAAAAGAAAAGAAACAAAAATTTCTGAAAATAAAAGCCAAGATGAAAAAATATTAAGTGAAAAAGCATCAGTGAACTGTGGTGCAAAAATCAAAAAGCTTAATGTATATTTCATCAGAGTCTTTGAAGGAGGGGAAAAGGGAAAACCAAAAATATTTGAAGAACCAATGGCCAAATATTTTCAAATTTGGTTAAAAGTATAAAACCACAGATTCAAGAAGTTCAACAAACACCAAGGTCAAGAAATACAAAGAAAACAATACCGAGGTCATCGGTCCTCACTCTTTCTGTTCAACGTTGAACTGGCAGTTCTGGCTAGTTCTTCTGAGGAAAAAAAGACCAGGGGATGGAGGAGAGAGTGACCACAGAGAAGCAAGAGGACGTTTTTAATGGATAACGGATAGGTTCACCACCTCGACTGTGGTGGTACTTCCATGGGTATACAGACCCATCACAATGTACCAAGTTGTACACGTTAAATATGTGCAATTTAATGTTAATGTGTGCACTTATAATAGTAATTATACCCGAATGAAGCTGGTCTAAAAAAGAATATATAAAGGTCTACATCACAAAAGTGAATGTTTTAGAGCTAAGTCAATCTTAATAAATTAATATATATTGAGTTCTTTTTTTTTTCTAGGAAGTTTTATATACATTAATAGGTTTAATTATCATAACACATCAGATGAGATAGGTACTGTTGTCCTTATCTGATAGATTAAAAAAAAAAAAAAAGAACCAAGACTCAGAATGGTTCAGTAACTTTCTTATTGTCGTGCAGCAGTGTGGTAGCAATTGGATTTTGAACTCGAAGGCCAAGTATACTACTCTCTCACTACACTTTGCCTCACCAATATTAAATATTAAATTTTAATTATTAAATAACATTAACTTACTACCCATCCTGAAATGTTCCAGCCTCTCAACTGCTAGAAGACAAGTTCAAATTTCACCAGATTCATAACTTAAGCATACTTTTTAGAAATGTATCATGACATAAAATCTTACATATAGCAATGTGTTAGAAATATGCTAGAAGTTATAGCTATTTTAAAAAAGGATTGGCTTTCTTATGAGGCAACAAGTTAGCTTTCTTTTCCTATGTGCTGGTAAGTAGTCAAACACCAGACATCCACATGCAAAAGAGTAAAATTGGACCCCTATCTCATACCATACATAAAAATTAACCAAAATGGACCCAACCTCAATGTAAGATTTAAAACTATAAAACCCTTCAAAGAAAACAAAGGTGTAAATATTCATGACTTTAGATTTGGCAATGGATTCTTAGATACAACACCAACTCAAGCCTCCTTCATAGAAATAATCACAATCTAAAGGTCCTATATGTAGCAACGTGCTAGAAAGAAATTTGCAGATGTTTATAGCTATTTGGAAAAGGAATGGCTCTCTTAGGCAAAAAAAAAGTTTGTTTTCTTCCTCTATAAGATACTTTCCCTATAAGAAATTAGTAATACAGTTTAGAACTTTGTACTATGTTCCATAACCTTTGAGTTATTGAAGGAGTCAAACCAGAGGATTAACATTATCCCCTTCTACTTTTCCTTTCTCCACTCCAGTCTGCCACATCAGTTGTAGAAAAGCAAACTATTGCAATTTTGAGCTAAGTAAGTAGTTGTTTCCAAATTATAGTAAGTTTGCAAACCACCCCATGTGTTTGCTCATTTTATTTAAATAAGTGAAATTTTCTAAAAACTCAATTAGCCTTGCCATATTGTCTGTCCTTATGGCTCTCCAAACATTTCATTAGCTGAGAATTTTACAAAGGAACAAAAATTGTTTCTCTATTTCACAAGGGAAATGGAAAAAAAAAAAGAGTGAGAATGAAAACAAAATCTTTAATTACCACTCTTTAGAGTTCTTAAGTAGATACAAAATCTCTTGAAAGACAGCTTCTTTCCCATCCAATTCCATGGTTGCAGTTTCTGCCCAGACCCAACAATATTTCTCTTATGTTATCACAACCTCCCGGAATTCAAGGCCTCTGATTACTTTGGATAGAGAACTAAACCCTAGAAAATATTCCAAGAGGATGTCTTATCAACTTACAGATAAAATTAAAGATGCCTAATAGAATCCTCAATCTCTTTCATTTTTAGTTTAGCCCAAAACACTGTCTTTTCATTCTGAGCAGCCTTATGGGACATGCTATTTCTGGCAACTGGTCAACTGCAATTAGTCCTAACAGCACCTAAAATACTGCATTGCTCATAATAAATACTGGGTACATTTATATTACTTAAATATGTGAGAGCACAAACAAGTTTATATGTTTTGTTGCACATAGCAATAAACACAGAGCTGGAATACTGTAGATATGGTTCTGGAAATGGAGATGGTTTCCGATGTGGACATGAATACAGCTAGCACTACAGATGCTAAATTTACAGATGCTACAGATCGCGATTTAGACGTGTTCCTTAAATTGGAAGGAAATGTAGAGATCTCAAAGTCAACCTTCCATAAAATGCAAGAATTCCTTCCTCCTCTTCCACATCCCTAACTTTGGCTTGAACACAGCCAGTGACAGAGCGTGTGTCATTTCAAAACCACTGATCCTTTGTGGGACAACTGAAATTTATAGAAAGTTAATCATTATAGTCAGGTTGAAAGCTAATTTATCTTTTCTATCCATTAGCCTTAGATCAATCATCTGAAGCTAAAATGTCTGTTCTTTTATGAGTGGAGAAAGGAAAAGGCAGTCTAGTAGAAAGAAAAGTATAAAAAAAAAAAAGAGCATATTGTGCAGCGAAATAACCACTGGGTAAACTAATGATTAATAGGTTATGAACTAATTTGAGAAGGTGCTTTCTGAGAATAATGACAAGAAGGATATGTTTCATTAAGCCGGATGTGCCACTTCCTGGGCGCAGGATCTCATCTATAAAATAAAATGATTTAACTAGTCAAGGGTTGTAAGCTCGAATGCTTTCAAGAGGCAGAGAGAAAACATCAGTGAACAAAAGATAACAGGAAGATTTGGGGACTGTGTTGAACTGAAAAACACTGCCCCTCTAATGACTTTCATATTCAATTTAAAATTCATCCTACTGGGAGCCCAAATACGCACATCCACACCATCTGGCTCTCAGGCTGCTAATTTTCTCCCTTGAACTAGAATGACTTTTCAACCTACTTATCAGGTTTCTTCCACCTGCAACATCTACAATTTTACAGTTAACTGACCCCTCACCATCCTGATCTCCTCTGACCATCCATCTGCAGTTGACCTGCACTTGTGTGGGCTTTCTGAGATACGGGGAAGTTTGTATGCTATCTGTTCTTTTTGCTTTTGTGCACTTCACCGCTCTGGCTCGGGCTTCATGGCATGTTGTCCCTATCATCTAGAAATTCATTCCCAACGTGATATAAAAAACATCCCTGTTTTTCCAGGAATATCCACGTTTTGACAAGGAGTCTCGGGAAGACTCCACTTAACACAAAGGTACAAAGTCAAAATGATGACATTCCAGGCGTGACTCATGACAGCAGAGCAGGGCGAATATTTGGGGGACAGGGTTGTAATTTTCAGTGTCCTATAAACCCCATCGGGTATGTGACTTTCCAGGTTTTTTAAATTGATATCCAGTTTAAAAGCAAGACATAAAACTGTCCTGCTGGTCTCAAGCCTGTGATTAAGATGTAAATATCTGCCAAAGTGTTTGTGACTATTTTTGTATTTATTAGTTAAAAATAGTTGTGGTGTGCAGAAAATAACCCTGGGCTTTAGGGAATTAAAAGACACAAGGTCCTTCTCTGCAGACTGATCTTTTGCATGAGACTTAATTTACTGGACCCTGGTTCCCAATCCATAGAATAGAAAGACTGATGCACATCTTGCTCAATTCATAGAATTGCTGTGAGAATCCAGATTGAGATACCATATTTACTGTGTAAAATAAAAAGAATTATTTAATGCAACATAAAATTAAAGTTAATCTACTTGACCTCTGCTTCAGGGATATAATGATTGGAGAGGCCAATGCTTCTACTGCAAAAGTAGAAAAAGAGATTTTTTTTTTTAATGTTCATAACAACATCAGAGAGCTGTGGGAACACCAAAAGAGTAAACCAACTAAAATTTCAGGAAGGCTGAATATTATAAGGGTATCCCGTGATAGTCCGGCAGTTGCTGGTTCTAGATTCAGGCTAAGTATAGGATAGGTCCCAATCAAAGATCGTTATCATGGAAAATAGAAACCAGAAAGGCATTTAGCAGTTGGACTGTGCTACGTGACAAATTGGACACTTGAGGAGACACAGATACACTGCCGCTTTGCCGCCTGGGACATTGGCTGAATTCTGAGGTTACGCAGAAGGTCGTGGAGCTAGGCCTAAGCTCCTAAGAGGCAGACAAGGTTTCCTGCAGTTTCTTAGAGCTTAGGAATCACACCTGCCAGGGGAGAGAATGTCTGAGGCACATACTCAGCCTCTTGCCATTTCTTGAACTTGCCTGGGAAAGACGGCTGGGGAGCTGGGCTGAGAATTTCACAGCACAGAGCTGGGTTTCTTGCAGTCTTTTAGGACTAACTGAAGAGAGGAATAATTCACAGGCTTTCAATCAAAATAGCATAGGACCACATTCGAAGAACAGGAGCAAGCAAGACTTTGACTGAATTTTGCAAACACTGCAGCCCACCAGCCTTAGCCCAGTTCAATCTCTGGTGGACTGAGGTGCTGCTCCGCTTGTTGCATGCCTGTCTGCCTGCAGTCTGGTGGAAGACAGTCATCGAGAGCTTCTCTGGTTCTTTTAATTATAACGTTACAGCATAAAACAAAAAGTTACTAAATATATAAGAGCCAAGAAAATATGCCCAATCATCAAGAGGAAAGGAAACAATTGATGCAGACTCACAGATGAGTTCAAGGTTAGAGTTGGCAAATACTTTTAAATAACTGGAATAAACAATCTTTTAAGGCAGAGATGCAGTGGATATATGGACCACAACGCATATACATTGATGTTTACCGCAGTATTATTTGTAATCATTAAAACTAGGAACTACCCAAGAAATAGTAGAACAGATAAATAAATCATGGTATAGTCACATAATAAAAAACAGACAGAAATGAAAATGAACAATCTAAAACTACTCGTAATAATATAGATAGTCTAACAAACATAATGTTGAACGAAAGAAACCAACCCAAAAGAACCCATTTTCTATGACTCAATTTAGATAAAGTTAAAAATCAAAAATAATCAATAAATGAAAATAAAGAGATAGCGGCTACCTTAGAAGAGGGAAAAGTGTCTGAAAAGAAACCCAAGCAGAGCTTCTCAGACGCTGGAATGTTATATTGCTTGATGTGGGGGGCTCGATACTACTGTGAAGATTCTGAAAATTCATCTGTAGGTACTCAGAATGCGTGCACTTTTCTTTATATATTATAATGAAGAACTTTTTTAATGAAAAATACACAAGCAAACTACTTATTAAGTAACAAAAGTTTCCAAACTGAATAAGTAGAACAGCCTAATTATTCAGAGAGTTTACTCACAACCTAACTATTCTATGGAAAAAAAGAATTTATCAGAAACAACATTCCAAACGCAATATCAGAGGTCTTCATCTGCCAAAGTCAGCCATTTCTCCAAACCACATTGTCATGGTTTTGTCTTATTTCTGTATTATTTGATTAAAAAAAAAAAAACTCTCAATTCTTTCTTTCCCAAAATTGTTTTCTTCTGCCAGGGCATTTTGTGTGCATAGTAATACATGCTTTAAAACTCATAATTTTCAAGGAAGTCCCAACCCATGACCAAATTTGTTGCAGAATATTTAGAAGGTAAATGGCAACACAGAGATGAATTTTTCTCCAAAGCATTTTCACTTAGTCATTTCGCCTGGCTCTGTAATCGTCCACTAAAGCTTCTAACTGAAAATCATCCATTCATAACATCATGAAAGGCTCCTGTTACCCCACGTGTTGCTTGGCTTGATTCGGGATCTGCAAGAACTTGTTGACACTGTGTCAGAAATTCCTCCTCTCAGGGATGTATAATCCTTTACTGGTTCAAAACTTACTTATCCACTAGTATATAACAATGTAGCTAAACCTGAAATGCTTGCAAACTGCAGCAACTTAAACCAATTGTAATATATATATATATATATACACACATATATATTATTTATTTATTTATATTATATATAGTCAACTTAGAAGACATTAACAAAAAAGTGTATTAAAGTGACAGCTTTCCTATAGCTATTACCATGTACTTGTTTTTCCAGAAAACATTTTATACATTTCAGAAAGCTACGCTGTATCTTTAATTGAAAATATGTCTATTTTTCAGAAACAAATACCCAAGAATCTTCTCAGACTTAATGAGTATAGGAGCCATGTTTCATTGCACTGCTCTAAAAGCCACGTTTTTAAGTTGGTAACGTTCTAGGGTAGAACAAAACGTAAATAAATGGAGAGCTGACCAGACTGCATGGTGTTACTGTGGAATCTGTATCCCATTAGCAGGGTCACTGCCAGGATTTTTGTAATTAAACCTCTATTGACCCATCTCTTTCTCTTCCAAAGCTGAGAAAGATTATTTACTAGGTCATAAATTTAAAGGTCATCAGATCTGAGACTGTACAAATGAGCAGAGAGCAGCCAGAAATTCCCTCAAAACAAGCATTTCTGTGATGAGATCAGAAGCACACAAACAAGCCAGAGCACTGAGGACGTGTTCCATATCTTGAGTTTCATCGTTAAATAAAAATACTCTTTTACATCCAAATTCAAGTTCGTGTTGAAGATCAACTCTGTAAATATGTAAATATAATTAACAAACACACCATAGGGCATCATTGTGTAATCTGCATTTTTTTTTCCCTTGTCGTTCAGGAACTCAGTGCCAAAATCTTAGTGCTTCACTATAGCTGCTACAGGGATAAATCTGTGGAAAATACATTCCTTAGTCTGTCTCTTATTAGCAGGATCATTAGCAGATTTTATAAACAGCCGTTATAGGCTTGTTTACCAATTCCTCATTTTCCTCTGTGTGTAAAAAGATCATTTATCTGTATCCTCAATCTTGAAGTTTTCAAATGTCAAGCCTAAAAGTCAAGCCTCATTTGAAAGAAAAGATACATATTGAAAAATCTTTCCTTATGCTTCAAAAGTTTAATATTTCCTTGAGCCAGAACAAAATACCTTTGGACTGTAGAGTCATCTTCAGCACTTGACACTACATAGACTGGGAAAAGGCAAATAGAAAGGATAGATGGTTTCTTGACTGTAAGTTATCTTTTTTTCTTTTTCAATTTTATTAGGTAGAATTATTACGCTTTAGCTGCACATATACATTATACTGCATGTAAATACATATATACAATATACTGCACTTGTTTTTAGTTTACATACATGTACTGATCATTGTTTCTAAGAACAGATTAGAGCTTTAGCTTTTCAAATTTATATAGTTAGCTTTCTAACTTTCAAAAAACAAGTTGTACCACCTTTCAGAAAACATCCTTTGAAAACAAGTCTAAGCTAAGATACATTTTTGCTACCCAGCAAAGAAAACTCACTTCACCCTAACAGGAAAGGTTGCAGATAGATCTTTAAGTTTCAGTGCATCACAACTGATCACAACTTAAAATGCGGTTTTCCCTGTGTGTCCACCATTAAGTTTCCATCAGGCTCCCCTGTAAACTTTAAAACACAATAAAAGGTAACCTTGATTTAGTCTCTGCCTGATTCATCTAATGACAAAAATTAATCATAGAAAATTTAAGACAAACTTTTTGAAATATCAGACTGAAATAAATTGTCTTTCCTCTTTGGAACACATTCACTTGTGATTGTAAATCATATTTAAAATGTATTTTAAAATCCTTAAGACTGCAGGACTGTCTTTGCAAGGAATGATTATACAATTTAATAATATTATAACAAAAGTTAACAGTAAGCATATGTAAGATATAGTATTAATTTCAGACAATGGAACTATTTATATTCCTTTTTTAAAAGTGAGAGGCCAATTTTAATTAAATTGTGGGGTTTTGTTGTTATTATTGTTGTTTGAAGTAACAGGAATATAAAGTTCAAGTTTAATGTTACAGTTCATGATTGATTTCCTACCCTGACAAATAAAATCCTTTTCTCTCTCTCTCTTTTCTATGGGTTTCAGCTTTTCTTTGGTTTTCAGCTTTCAAGCGTCCACTTTATGAAACCAAGTAAAAATGCACAAGGCCTCCTTTAAGTATTGACCCTCCTTCTGGCAGATTTCTTTTGTTCTACACGGGACAATCCACTTTTATCCCTCATTAATTCTAATAAATTCAGACAGGTGGCTGGTCTTCTCAAAGGATCTGCTTTAAAAATATAACAAAACTTGCGCTGGCACACATCAGATGAAGTGAAGAATGAAGCTGCCGTTTGTTGAACTCAGTTAGCAGGGGCAGCCAACCTTGATTATATCGAGGAATTAAAAAATACATTTTCTTCAATAGGCAATAGAAACATTTGACTTGAATTATCCAGATTAGCGGTCAGAAAACTGTGACTCACAGGCCAAACTAGGCTCATTGTCTGTTTTTATAAATAAAGTTTTATCAGAACCCAGGCATGTTCATTCATTTACATATTGTCCAAGCCTGCTTTCCTGCTACAGTTGTCATAGTTGTGACAGAGACCAAATGACCCGCAAAGCCTAAAATATTTACTATTCAGATTTTTACAGAAAAAGTTTGCCAACTCCTGATCCAGACAAATACCTCAACTTTTCACTTCGTCTTTACCTCCATAGGAGTAGCCGAAAACATCAGAAAATAACCCTTTGGGCAGCCCAAACTAACAAGGCTTTTGTTGAATTTCTGTGACTATTTTAAAGAAGATGCCAAAGCAAATCATTTCAATCATAACTTATTTTAATTTGCAGATATATCTATTGGACTCCAGTTTTGCTATAGCCTCAAAGAGCATATGAAAACATTCTCCCTGTAAATTGCATCTTTCTCAGTTAAAGACATTTGCTGGTTTGATATGTGTAGTTTTCTCTTTAATTGCTGCAGGGATTTGAATTGCAGGTGAATTAAAATTTAAAATTCTGATCATTTTGCAAACTTGTCATTATGCATGCTGTAGGCAAGTTAGTAGATTTAGCTATGCCAATGATTGCAAAAAGATACATTATTGCTGCATTATAATGCATAAACAGGTTTTATGTTCTTCTGCATAATATTAGAAACTCAAATTTATGGAGTCACAGAGCTGTGATCATCATCCAGTTTTTAAATAAGGAAGCAATTGGTGATTTATATCACACATAAAGAAGTTTCCTTGTCAAGGTGCTTGCTGATCCATGGCATATAATTTGGATAAACGATATAAACCTTTGATGGGGTCATTAGGAATTATTTGCATTCAGGGTTGTTGTTTTTTTTTTCCCCAAGTTCTTTTTCTTGTTAATCTCAGGTGGCACTTATCTACTCTCTCAAATTTTGGTTGCTCAGAAAATCCGTTTGAATAGTTTTTACATCAAACTTTTGAAATTAAAATATGTATATGAAGATCTAGGCATTGTGCAGCAACAGCTGTTACTTTGTAATAAGACAACACACCAGAAGTCTCCTAACGGAAAAAACACAACTTCATCTATGAAGAAGTTTTGCCAAAAAAGAAAAAATTTTTAACCTGGATCTGATCTAACCTCTAGATCCAGTTACCAATTTACAGAAAATGCAAAGAATAAAGGAACATGTTAAATCATGCTATAGGGCTGCAACCCCCAAAATCTAGATTGGGAGAAACTGTAGGATAACGACCCAGTGTCTTCTTTATTCTTTTTTTTTTTTTTTCCTAAATGGAGCTACTGAGGACTGAACCCAGGACCTTGTGCATGCTAAGCATGCGTTCTACCACTGAGCTATTTCCCTCCCAACCTGAGTGCCCTAACCAAATAAATTTCCGGAAAAGTAGTGAGATGAAGTGGAAACCACAGACTAATAAAGACTTAACCATATTAGGCAGTTGCAATGTGTTTACCTTATTTGGGTCCAAACTCAAGCAAACAACTGAGAATCTATTTATGACCCTGAAGAAGTAATTATAAATTTGAGCTCTGGCTAGACATACAATGGAAGATTCATTGTCAATTTGTAAGTGCTATGAAGGTATTGTGGTTATGTTTTTTTTAAAGAATCCTCATCTTTAGAGACATATGCTGAAATTCAGAGGATAAAATGATGTTTAGGATTTCCTTCAGAATAATAAAGGAAGAAAAAATTAATTTAAATTTTTAAATTTAAAAAATAATAAGAAAAAAGGTAAGCTGAAACAAGATTATGGTGAGATAATACATGTTGACACTGGATGATGGGTACATCGGGGTTTATTATGCTGTGTCTACTTTTGTATATATTTAAAATTTCCACCTAAAAAGCTAAAAAATATACGTGGGATACAATGTAAAATGAGATGTCTCTTTACGGCTAATTTTGCTTACTCTTCGTGATAAATTAACGTGAAAGTAGTAGAGCACATGCTTGGCGTACAGGAGGTCCTGGTTTCAATCCTCAGTACCTCCTCTAAAATAAATAAATAAGTAAGTAGGTAGACCTGGTTACCTTCCCCCACCAAAAATAAAATAAAATAAAATAGTCTCTTCAAAAAAAAAATAAAAATAAAGTGAAAGGTATAAGTAATTTGTTTAGGTATAGAATTAATTCTGGTAATAGCTTACACAAAGTATGATTCACTGTCTGGTTAGCAGTAATATGCAGAGACTTTTTTAAAAAACAAGCCTAAGTAGTTCTGTTTAATGAAATTCAAGAAGTATGGGATTTGTGTTTATCTGCTCACTCAGTATGATTTATAGTGTGTTCTTAAAACCCAAAATTCCTCACACAACGCCACATAAATTTTATTCAGGTAAGACCTAGTCCGCACCTACTACGTGTTAGGCTGTTTAGCTTAAGTTCAGTAGCACCGGGTTCCATGTCTTCCGTCTCCATTTCTTCCCCCAGGGAAGTCGGGTTTCTCTGCCAGAGACTGATTCAGGAAACACCAACAAAGAACACCGGTGTGGTTCTATGTTCCTCATCCCACACTTGCATTTTATTCTCAGACCTACCAAACTTTTATCCCCACTCCTTTTTCAGGCTGCTTGTTAAATCTTACCTACTATGTGAAGCTCACTGCCCTCTCCCCCGGTAACGGTTTTGGGGGGTGCTACTGCCTACACTTGCAAGGTGAACTAAATCTGCAAGGAACACACACACACACTCATCCTAAGAAATGTGTTGGCATCCATAATTCAGTTCAGATCTAATAAAGTCAACTAGACTGAAAAGGGAGATTTTTAAAAATTCCTTCAGAACGTATTATGACGGGTTGGACACATCTACGAGTAAACGGAAGCCTGTTCACCATGTTCTAAAACCTCGTGAGCAAGGATATAATTTTTGTGCCTTTCTTCCTCTAATTTTTTTTTCCCTCCTGTGAGCATAACATTTGGACTTTTCTACTGATCTTCCTGGCTGTAGCTTTTATTGGTTAAGTTTTAAATGTTTTTCTAGAAAATAAAACCATACGAGCTAATAAATGTGAAAACCTAAATTTCTGTGTCAGAGCAGTAAGCAGCTGGGTAGCCATCTGCCGCCCTCCATCACCTCTGACACCATCGGAGCCTCAGCCCTTATTATCTCTTGCCTAGATGTTCACAGTGGCTTCTGAAGTAGGTCTTACTATCTATGGTAATTCTCAGCCCTAAACCATCCTCCTCAGTGCTGCTGGAGTGACTGGTATTTTCCCTGTTTAGATAGAATCTGTCATTGTCTCTCCATCAACTCACAGTGGTACCTCTGCCCACAGCTACCCAGACTCATTTCTCATCACCCTGATCCCAGGCTCTCCTTACTACATATCGTCTCTTTCACCAACCTGCCCCCAAAGATGCCTTGTTTCTCATCTCTCTGAAGGCTCAGATCGTTCTCTGTCTCCCTGGAATATTAACACACACACATGCTGCAAGCACACAGGGTTGTCTTCACAAACACATAGTAATCCTTTAATCCCCAGCTCAGGAATAACATCCTCTAGTCCAGGAAATCTTTACTATCATGCACACACCATCACCTCCTGCACTGCTGATATATCACACTACAGGGTAATTTATTTGCTAAGTGTCAGCCTGCTATTTTACAGGCTCCTTTAATTCCAGTGACTGTATTTACTTTTATGTCTCAGGCCCCCAGGCCAGCGTGTGGTACACAGTAAACCTTCAGCAAGTGTTTGTTGAATGAATCAATGACTAATTTGAATGCTGTGGTCTGTCTAGTAAATCCCTGGCTAATATCTTCTGTAATAATTCAGTCAATTATTTAATAAACGTTAACATTTTGTGGAAGACACTGGTGCCAGGCACTGTTGCGGGTAACTAAACTGAACAACGTATAGTCAAGTGTCTGTGCTTTGGGACAGAAGACAACCAGTATACACATGCCACTGAAATTGAAACACAAAGCACACAACTCTATAGACCCCATTAAAAAAATATAAACACATTTCTGTGCAAATCAGTGGAGGAGTAGCAAGGAGGCACAAACTCTTTAGTGAGATGGAAAGGATTTAATCAAATAAATTGCTCGAAAGCAGTTGAATAACATTTATATTTTTGAACGATCCTTTTACTGCTTTTTACTACCCTCCTAGCTAATGTTCAAAAATGTCTTTCTTATAGCTTAGAAATATAAAGCTGAAAAAGTAGTAAAGATGGTGTAGCCTGGCTGCTTTCTTTTATAAAGAAAAGCTCTCAGGGCCTTTTTCTTCCATTTGGTACCAGTTTCCACAATGATAAACTACCCCACATTTTAAAAATTAATTCTACATATATTGCTATTTGAATTGTGGTAACTCGAGACACAGGTCCTAAAATGTGGATAGAAAAAAATTAAAAGGCAAAATTTTGCATTCTTCTAGGACTACATAGAATTATTTTAAATTCATTTCAAAAGTTGCTTCTCTGTATTGCTATCTTTTAAGTATTATTTATAGATAAAAAATTAAGATGAATACCAAATTATATATGATTAAACTCCAACTATAAAATAGAGTTATTTGAGGTATAGATAACATACGTTGTTTTATTTGTTTCTTTATGGACTTTTAAGCACTTGGGAAATTTTAGACTCATATTGATGGAAAATAATGTATGATTTTATATAATACAAGTTTGTATAGTTTGTACTGGTAAATAAAACTGATATAAACAGATTCCTCCTATCATTCAAAGATATTGTTTAGTGCCTTTCATGTTTAAGATAGTGGTAAGAAACAAAATAATCTTTTTATCCTTTAAAACTTATACAGGAATTGAGATTTGATAGTCCCCTTCTGCCTGCTATATTTAGGAGTTACATTTTATATTTGAAAAAAACTTTTTTTCACTTAGACTTTATAAATTCATTCTATTTTGTTCGTATCAGTGTCTTCTTCCATAACTAGAGTTTGCAAAACAATGTATCATATCTGTTTTATTGTGCATTACACTAAACAGCTAGGTGTGGAAAATATGTAACGACACTGTAATGGAACTTCTGGGAATGAAAATCACCATTTATCTCTTTGCAGATGGTAAGACTTACCAAGTGATTTTCTTCTGATGAAAACCCTATAGTGAAAAATGTATCCCCAGTTCGTCATAAGCCACAACTCAAAATTAAACCTTGTGATGCGGTCCTTCAACTCCTGTCCAATAGTTTATTCCTATTCAGATGATTACTTAAAATTTGGGAGAAGGTGTTAAAAACATCTCTTAAGTTTGTGGCTTGGGTCATATCCAACCAGGCTCAAGCAACAGCATTTGTAAGTCACACCTTGAGATGAGATAAGATGAAATGAGAGTCACAGACAAAACAAATCTGATAAGCTTCTTTTCCTTGGAGTTTGATCCAAGTGGTGACTCTCTGCAGGGTAAGTATGAAAGTACTTAAGCCATGATGCATACATAGGGGTATCAAGGGTAAATGCTGGATAAAAAATAGTGGTCAAGTGAAAACTCGACGAGTGATGCCTTGTCACCTATTTGATGTGAAAAATCATCTGTCATATTCTTGAAAGCATTTCTAATCCCTGTTGCCAAGTGTGTTCTCTTTCAGAGAAATCTGGAAGAAAATATATGGCTCAGTTTTACATTTTTGTCTACAGTTGCGGTTGCCAGACTTCGAATTTCACAGTTCAGTAAAATTTCAAATACGAATGTTGGGATTAATGGAGAGTTCTCAACCCTTAAAAGCTTTTGTCGGGTAAGAACTTTTTTGAAAAAGGAAAGAAAAAGTCATTATAAAAACAATCATATTGAAGGAAGGAAGGAAGGAAAGAAAGAAAGAAGGAAAGAGAGAAAGAAAGAAAGAAAGAAAAGAAAGAAAGAAAGAAAGAAAGAAAGAAAGAAAGAAAGAAAGAAAGAAAGAAAGAAAGGAAGGAAGGAAGGAAGGAAGGAAGGAAGGAAGGAAAGAAAGAAAGAAAGAAAGAAAGAAAGAAAGAAAGAAAGAAAGAAAGAAAAAGAAAGAAAGAAAAGAAAGAAAGAAAGAAAAGAAAGAAAGAAAGAAAGAAAGAAAGAAAGAAAGAAAGAAAGAAAGAAAGAAAGAAAGAAAGAAAAGAAAAGAAAGATCGTTCCAAATGAAATGGTAGGAAGGGCACCATATCAGAATAAAGAACAATCTTGCAAGATGAAAAAATTAACGACGTGATTTAAAATCTACCATAATGTACCAATTTTTCTCACTGCAGGAAACACTAGTGGAGTCTTCAGCTCATTAAATGCAGATCTTCCTCGACTTACGATGGAGTTAAATTGATCCCAATAAAGCCATCATAAGTTGAAACATCGTTAAGTTGAAAACACATTTAATACACCTACCAAACACCATAGCTTAGCTTAGCCTACATTAAGTGTGCCCAGTTGGGCAAAATCACCTAACATAAAGCCTACTTTATAATAAAGTATTGACTATCTCATGCAGTTTATTGAATACTGGACTGAAAGTGAAAAACAGACTGATTGTACAGAACGGTTCTAAGCATACTGGTGGTTTACCCCCCTGATCAAGCGGCTGCTGCAGTCACCCTGCACCACCACAGAGGATGCCACCCCATATCACTGGTTGGGGGAAAGATCAAAATTCAAACTCTGAAGGTCAGTTTCTACTGAATGTGTATCACTTTCACATCATTGTAATATTGAGAAATTATAAGATGAACCATCATAATAAGTCGGGGTATTTAGGAACCACTGACGGCAGGGAGGAAAGACCAAAAGGATTCAAGGAATTTAATAAGGGGCAAACGTGGAAAATAATGTCGTATTTTTGAAAACACCTATTCTCTAGAGCTAAGAGTCAGTGTCTTATTTACAGCTCTCCCCCACTGATACAGAACTAGATGGGTGGTGCAACCAACTCACCGGGCTCTAATGAAGCCCTCAGACTTACAGTTTTAAAGGAACTATAGAAATTCTAAAGTTCTGAAGCTGAATTTTAGAGAACTCATCTTCTTCGTTGTTCATTCTCTTGGCAAATAGTAAAACAGGATTTAAGATATTTGGGGCTTAATAATGCTATCGCTTTCTTTGCAGGGCTCCTGAGAAAGGCTTTTAAAATTACCTTCCTAAGATATACTCAAGAAGAAAACTGCTCATGCTGCGTAATACGTGATTGCAGAGCATCAGTAACCTCGTTCTCCCACGTCTGCTCAGATGATGTCCTTTTTGGCACCTACAGGGTCACACGAGAGGCAAGTGCCAGGACCTAGGAGCTGTCGATACCAACGTGAGTCCTGACCGACGGGTAACTTAAAGCTAGACAAGTAATAGACACTCAGAGTAATTTTTTTGAAAAGGATGATTTTGATTACTTCTTAACAATACTGCAACATAGCACAGAAACTTATCCTTAGGATTTAAGCCCCAAAACTATTTTTACATTGGCTGTTGCTACAGTTTCCCTGAACTATCTTGTACTGTGGTTTTCTAAATTCTACACTGTGTTTTTCTAAATTTTGAAAGTTTCCCTCTCTTATGAGACCAGTACTTAGCAATGCATAGGTTAGGGGAATATTATGATCCGTATGGAACCATCAAAATGTCCAAATAAGGACAGTGAACACACCCAAAGGGACTCAAAAATAGTGTGACTGAAGTACCACTAAAAATGTACACAGTCATCTATTGCATACAGAAGAGCAAATCCTATACACTATTGTTAGTAAATTATTGATGGCTAATTCAATAAATAATTCTTGAATTTTGGAGAACATCATGATATAAATGTTAAATATGTGTTAGTAAGAGCTCTGCCTTCACATCAAAGCACTTCTGAGTTAATGGTGGTGGCTATTACATTCCATATATAATGTGACTGTCTCGAGAACACTTAGGCAGAAACAGTACCATTTAACTTAGCACACTTTTTGTCCTTCGCACATCCTCTGTTAAGAAATAAATTATTGTTCTAAAGAAAGGAGTTTGAAATATTAAATTAACAGATATAAGCTAAGCACTTCAGCTGGAAATGCCATCTTTGGAGTTATATCCTTTATAAATTGTTATTGGAAGTACTGAAAAATCAATTCTAACCTTGTACAGGAGCTAAAAGCAAAATAATCGTGAAGTATGTGGAGACAGAAGGGTCCCATAAGCCAAAGAATAGAAAAACGTGGACTTCCGAGGGTGAAACCCATAAATCCTAGTTACATTGGTCCAATTTCAATACTAAATCAGCTTTTGATTATGTTATACTCTATATACTTTCCTACCATTATTAAAACAATAAATAACATCCAAGAAGAGAAGCAAAACTTTTGCCTAAAAACATCCAATTTTATTAAGAGAAAATTCTTGTTATTTTGAAAATGCAAGCAACTGCTTGGCCCAAACGAACATACAATGTTTGATGCTTGCAATTCACTTAGTCCTCAAAGAAGAATTTAGTTATCTGGTGAGAAATTAATGTCCTGTTGGCACTCTCTTATTTTTCTACAGACAGACCACATGTTGAAGTCAAATCTTGAGCTGAAGATTGATTTTAGTTACGCGAATCTGGACTCACATCTTGGAACCTCAGTTTCTTCATCCAAATAATTAGAGCAATGATCCTGACTTCATGGAGTTGATCTGAAGGTGAAATGAGATGACATTTCACATGTCAAGTATTCAAAAGTATCAGTGGTGGTAGCAGCAGTAGGAAGAGTTGTCATGTCAAAGTACGTGAATTGGAACAAGGGAAACTGGCTGACTAAATATTTATGGCATGAGGCGTGATAATCTGATTCATCACTCTCACAAGTGGATGGTGTTGCCAGTGGGTTTCAGATCGTCTGTGCAGAAGACACCGTGCAACCCATACTCATTAGAGATGCCCTGACTATTAGATTAGGCATAGCTGAAGTCTACTGGCCTCAGCCTCTTCTCCCTTTGAGAGTGATGGGCCGGCTCCGCCATCATTTGCTTCTTTTACTTCCATTTTCCTAGGCCTCCAGTGTCACCCAACCTCTCTTTTGATCAATATCCTTGCTACTCCTTCCTTAGACACATTAACGCTCTCAGTGTTTAGTTTCACAGACCCAAAGGTTCTCCTTTCTCCCTGTGATACGAGATGACCAGTTGAGGAATTGATCTTACAGATTAACTTCCTAGAGGGCAACCTTTTTCTCTATTTCAGGTTGAAAGGGAGACACCAACAAGAAAAGACAAACAAGAATATCTGCAAAAAATGATTTTTGCTTTTCATCTTTTTGATATTAGTGTAGTATGAAACCCAGTGTAAACCTAAGTTGGGTGAAACCTAAGATTTGATGTGTCTGAACATACCTGAGAGGCTCTTCAGGTCAACCTAGCAGGGGTCTATTTAAATGACAGGTGGAAATATTCCTTGAGATATACTCATATTAAGGCAAGACATATTCAAAATACACATATTTCATGAAAGGCTGGCAAATGGGTTATAGAGGTGATTCTGAGTGCAAGATAGATTCTGTCCCTTATGCGTTCTTCAGTGCAAGTCCACACATGCTTAAGTTCTAAGAAAAGGAGCTGCAATAAAACAGGGAATAAAACCCAAAAGACCCATTTATTACAATCCCATTAAGAACAAAAGCACTGCTAGACAGCACTATTTTATCATTTCTAGCTCAGTTTGGAGTGTCAGAATTGTGAACTCGGGGAACTGAGGAAGGAAGGCAGCTGGGCAACCACTGGCAGGACGCCCAGGAGGGCCTTTGGGACAGGACCCTTCAGAAGAATTAATCATAACAAAGAGGAAGAACCACCCAGAAAAAAATTAAAACAACCCATGGTATTTCCCCACAGACCATCCCCAAAGGAAGCTCAAAATCTTTTAGGGGTAGAATGTGAGCTGGTTGGGATAATCATAGAGGAAGGCTAGGGAGTCTGTGAAACTCTGTCTTGTTTCTGCTCTAGGAACCTTGTTTTTCCACCCAGGCAGTTTGAAAGAGGTGAATATAGATTGTATTAACATCTTATTTCAAATAGTTTCCGCCATTAAACTCAGCTTTTCAAATTGTTCTCTGGTCCCTCATGATAAACTGTACTATGGACACAGAGAAGGATGCTTCGTATTCATTCTGTCAAGGAGGAATATTTTACAGTTCAACAAGTTAAAAGAGTAGAACACAGTTCTCTATTCTTTCAAACTACCATTTTCATATGTATTATTAAACCAAGCAGTAGTAGTTAAGAACATGGACACAGGAAATAAAATGCGTGGGTTCAAATGGCAGCTGAAACACTTAGAGCCATGTAGCCCTGAGCACGGTTTTTGTCTTCATGTGTCTCACTGCCCTCACTGTCCCAAATAAAGATAATAATTGTAAGTACTTTATGGTGTTGTCATGAGAATTTAAAGGATTAATACGTTTAGCGTACTTAGAAAAATGCTGGGCACCTACTTCAATTTAGCTGAGTAAAAACTAGCTAATCAATGACTAAATATATATTTATCCCACAAATGTTTATTGAGTGCACATATGAGCAGAGTGGGTACTTCTGATACCAGGAATACAGGAAAGAACAGAACACACAAAATTGCTCTCTTCAACAAGCTTATATTCTAAATGCTCTCCGAGTCCATAATCAATAACTGAATACTCCACTGCATCATAATTAAATACTTCCATGCCATCAGGCATTCAGAGTTCACAGTTTCTCATACTCCAAATAGTGCTACAAATAATCAAAATTTTGGCCCCCATTTTGAATACTTTTTTATAATGAATATCTTAAAGTTGAAATATTGTGTCAAAAATTTCCAATATTATATTTTAAGGAATATATATACCTGGTTTTTCAAAGTAATTCAATTAGCCCCTGTAAATTGTAAATATATATAAATGTACCTCAAGACATAATAAAGTTTGCTAAAAACATGGTTAAACCACTTTGGAAATCAGGGAAAATGATGATTGCTACCACTCTGATTCCAGCTGTGTTGATAATAAATCTAGACTTTGGGAAAATATAAAAACCTTAGATCTATATTAAGAGACTATAGCTTGGTTATATTATACCCAAAGAATGGCTCCATACAGCAACATCTTTCTTAGAAGGTGGTTTAAGTTGTGAGCTTCTTTCGAGTGGAGAAAAGTCCGTGAATTTTTACCATTCAGATATACTTAACAGCTTCAGGAAATAATATTTTGAAGCGTGAATGGCCCGAATTAAGATAATTTTCAGTGTCTCATTCAATAACCAGCAACAGCTTAGGCTGTGGAATACCATACTTTCATGGTTAGAAAACTGATTGTATTAAATCACACAGAAATAGAGTCCTTTGAGCAACTATTTCCCACTTGGAGTAGGTTATCACCTCATTTGCTTAGACTTTCATGGGACAACTTTGATAAGTATAGGTTTATTAGAAAGTACACCTTTTTACTATCAAATATTTTAAAAATACTCATTTGAAGACTATTTCTGTTTGCATCTCTGTAGTATAAAGGCACCATCCATTGTTTTAGCTGATGTTCCTGACTTTAGAGCCAGCAAGTTTGCCCTCCAGAAGAACTTACATGCTTCCATTTGGGGACAGCAATGGAAACCATAGAATCTTTGTATCTCCTTTGCTAAGAACTCAGAACTGAATGTAGGACTGAGCTGCTGTAGTAAACATTACACCTGATATATCTGCTTCCACTCTCTGTTTAACTAAATGAAGTCCTTTTGTTTTCTTTTTAATCACTCTGCTTATCATATATTTGCATCTTCAAAGCAGTATCAAATCTATGTTGGAAGAAACTGAGCTCAGAAGTCACACATAAATAGATTATTTTAAAACCCATAACAATTCTTCCCCCAATTCACAAATCAGTGATGGATATTTTGACATCATTCGCAGTCCCACCATGGGGCAAGTTCAGCTAAACATGGCATTAGAAAGGGCCTGAGAACCATTTTGCCACCAAGTATATAAAGACTGTAATCTGGCTTCATTGTGCAGTTAGACAGCGGAAGACGTTTGGGGAAGGAATTAATCACTGTACATGGCTAATACTTGAATTCAAGAACTACTGTCAAACAAATTGTTCATTCTTTAAACCAATGATTGTTCCCACTGAACTGGTAATTTAAAAAGAACAGTAATACCCTGGGTTGGCTAGGGTGCAGGAATTCTCATAGCCTTCTGATAATAGTGTCAAGTAGTACAACCTTTCAAAAGGCAGCATGCCTAATGGTTTAGCAACAAGAGTTTGGAGTCACGAAGACCTAAATTCCAGTTCTGGTTTTCTTACTTACCGGTTGCATGACCTTGGCCAGTTTTTTATGGCCTTTGAGCTTCATTTTTTTCCACCATCTTTAAAGTGGGTATAATAATAAAACTGAATTACTTATGTTATAGTGAAGATTGAGATACAGTGCCTAACACATTGTAAACATTTATGTGTTTGATTTCATTATGACTTTAACGTCTTATTATTGTGATTTGGCAATACAAACAAAGACTTTAGATTAAACATTAGCTTCTGACCCCAAAATTCCACTTTTAGGAACACAGTCTAAGGAAATAATTGAGGACACCCACAAGGATTTAGCTGCCAGGATATCACAGAATTCCAGGGTCATAATTCTGAACATCAGTTGGATGTGCGTGTTGAGTCTTGAAACGAGACCAGGAAGGTACAAATTGAGTCTATGGTGACTCCAGGTCTCAACCTGCTGATAATTAACCTTTTTTATGATTCTTTCAAAGTGAAATAAAGAATTAGATTTTTTGATTATTGTTTGAGAATAATATTATCTGGAAAAGCAGTTTTGAAATTTAGGGGAAAAATTTAGAAAATAATCTTCAATTTGAAAGTGTCCCTGAAGTTCTAAGTTTGGGGGTTTTTTTCTCATCTCCAGTGAAAAAATGCTTTTAGCTGACAATAGCTAATTAATAATAAGATTAGCTCTAAGGCAGTGTTTACTTGGTATGATTCCCTAAGTCCCCTGGGTTAAAATCCACTGATTTGTTTGTTAAACATGCAGATTCCTGTGTCCACCCTAAGCCTGCTAAATCAGAATCCTGGACAAGGGCTTGGAATTCTGCACATTTTTAAAGTACCCAGAGGTTGAATAGGCTGAAGCTTTGGTTCCAGCCCCCTCGGAGATGAGGAGCACCGGTCCCTCCAGGAGAGAACTTGCAGATCTCCGCTGGTTGAAAGATTCAAGGTCGTGGCCTCTCAGGGCACTATTTGAAAAGACAAACAGAAATAAACGACTGTTTAAAGGAAAATGGAAGAATACAGCTTTTACTGCACTTTTCTGACTTCAGATCATTTAAAATCTTGCCGTTTACCCCCCCCCCATCTGTTTCTGTCCATTGTACATTTACAGGATTCTATCGATGGCTTTTTCTTTAAAAGTTTCATCTGTAAAGAACGTACGTTTAAGCATTCCATTCTTTGAGGGGCACTTTCTTATAAACTCTTATATCCCTAACAAAAAAATAACAGCTGTCCAGCGAAGCTCTGGCAAAGGGTTTCGTTTTTCTCTCTCCACTCTCTTTGTGGGCGTGAGCCTTAAATTTATTGTCACAGATGAATGTAGTTGAAAGACTGGCTTTCAAAAGGCAAAGATGGTCCACTCGATGGCAACCACTCTACAGAGCAGAAGGAATTCCCTCTGCATTCTTTCAACATTGTAAACTGTTTCTCATTTAGTCTGTTTGAGATGACAATAAAAGATTCGATCATTTATTTTTAACTTTTATACCATCATTTCAAGGAAGAAAAAAAAAACAATAAGAGCAATGTCCTAATAACCCAGACTGTATGGTTATGCGCCCATTAACAGGAGGTGGACACCTCTGCTTTGGAGACCCTCGCATATAATGTCATGGAAATCAGGTGTTTAAAGATGACAATAGTTCAAGGAAATTGCTGATGGATGAAAGAGAATGGGGTAGCAGTTCCAAAAAATATGAAATTTCTTAATTGGTCAAAGATTTATATGTGTGTATCATATATATATATATAAGGGTTAAGGGTTCATACTAGTGACAAAAATAAAACATTTACTTTAATGCAAACCAGAATTTAGGTTTTTTTTTTCTTGTATTCCAATATCCAAAATCTGAGTCTAAAATGTGAAATCTGAAACCATGTATTTTTTATCTTGGTCTACCTGGCACCAGCCAGTCCCACCCATGCCAGCCTATCTCCCATTCCCCTCTCTCTCTCTCTCTCTCTCTCACACACACACACACACACACACGAATTCTCCGCATGTAAAAAGATACAGTCATCTGATATAATTTCTCAGCGACTGAGATTTCCTCTCTCCATTATAAGCCGTCATATCTAGATGCCCCAAGGCTGAGCTTCCTTGTGCTTTACAAAGGAACTCAGTGGCTACCTATCTGTCACACAACCAAGGCCTCCTTGGAGCATGGAAGAGTGAGAAATCCTGGCCAGAGGTCAAGGGAATAAAAAGAGGAAAAGGACACCAGGAGAACGTTCTCCCAGCATTTGGGAATCTTGAGGCATAGTGATGGGGGTGGGGGAGCCGGACTGAAGAAGCAAGGAGAGGACTATTGAGACAGCTTAAAACTAACAGCCAAAGCTGGCAGACGTGTCCAGAACCCTTCGCACTAAACCCTCAGCACCTGTATCCAGAGACCATATGCTTGAGGCAAGCGGGGAGGCTGGGGAGGGACAGTTACCATACGTTCTTACCTAATTCTCTCAGCAACCGTTGAAAGGCTGTTTTCAATGCCCCCACTGTCCCAATTACCTACAGCTCCTATTTACAAATTTAAAATAAGATGAATCTTATTGTTCAAGGAGAAATTTAAGGTTTCTTTTAAAGCCTAGAAAGTCACACTTTGGCAAAAACACATTTTCCGCAAAGAGTAAATAACTGTCATTAAAGCTTGCCTTATTTTAACTGAGAGAAATTTCCACAGGTAAACAGAAAATAGGAGCTGAAATAGGAGAAAGGGAGCCACCGGAGTCAAAAAAAAAAAAAAAAGGAAAGGAAAAAAGGAGCAGGTCAAAGGCGTCTCCACTCGCTACTTCATCATTTCCCTGGGACCCGCCTCTCTCTTTATTGATGGAAATGAAGATATGTAGATGCACTTTCGGTATTTAATACCCACATGGGTGTTGGCCCCGCACTGGGTCTGACTCCGCCTGGGCATGGCTGACTCCTCCACCCTGCTGGGTCAGCACTGCCTGTGAGTTCATGAAACCTGCGAGGACAGTCACATTTCTCCACATAGAACAAGACGCTATGATGTTATTCATTTAGAAACTCTATTCCACATCTCTGTTCTCCTTCAGAGTTGCCTTCCCAACTTATCTCTGTTCTTCCAGCCTCTAATGTTTCCTCAGTCCCAAAGCAGGAGTTCTGCCTTGGGCTTCTCCCTCCGCCCCTTCTTCTGGGACGATCTCATCCACTCCCATGACTTCTGTTATGGTCTCTCTACCCAAAACATCCTAGCCTGAGTCTTCTTGAAGCTCCCTCTTGAGGTCTAGACCCTACTATTGAAATTTGCACTAGACAGCTCCTCTTGAATAGCCAGCAGACGTCTCAGACACCAGTGTTTAAGACGGAACTCATTATTGTTTACCCTCCCTCGAAGACTGCTGGGGGCTACTCCTCATCTCAACACAGGATGCCATCACTATTCTCCTACCGGCAACCTGGGGACCACCCTGGGCTTTTTGTTCTCATTCACACAAGCCTCCAGTCCTTCCCACAGGGCACATCAAAACAATCACTCAGTCCTGCTACCCTAAAGCATTCTCCGACTCTTCACTCCCCTGCCTCTAGCCTCGTCCAGGCCAACGTTAACTCTTTCTTCTGTTGAGGAAGAATGATGTTTCTCTATTCCCTTCCATCCTCTTTAGCTCCCATTGGAATAACCCAAAGTGTTCTAAAAATGCAAAACTCATGAAGCCAGTTCACCATTGAAGTATATCAATCATTTCCAGTGCTCATGGCTTCAAATCTAAACGTCTTAACGTTCCATGAAATCTGCTTATTAGATATTAATTTCAACTTATTTTTCTTCCCATGCTTTGGGGTACCAAGCTCCAACTCATCTCAGTGCTGACCTTCATTCCAGGTTTTTCTTGAACTCAACTCCACCGCAGCCCTGGCTTTGGCCTGACCACTTCTTAGTATTAGTGATAACGTGCCTCCTTCAGGCCGGCCTTCTCCAGCTTCCAAGCTGGCTGGATCCCTTGGCAGACACGGCTAGCTTCCTATGCTGAATTCACTCAACACATTTTCACTCACATACAACCTCGATTGTCTTCTGTGCAGCAATGTGACCAGCTAAAATACTCACCTTCTGTTTAGAAGTGGTCATGTGACCCAGTTCTGGCCTTTAAGAGTTCAACAGAAGTCTCCTTAGGCGGAGGTTTACGAAAAAGATTTGTCTAAGAGAAACTCAGTTGACCCTTGTCTTCGCCTTTTGCACCTTGCCTTGGTCTTTCTCTCTTCTTTCTGCTTGGATTGATGTCAGGATGTGAGGTAAAACTAACATTTTAGGACCATGAGGAAAACGCTCACACACTGAGGCTGCGACAGGAAGACATTTGGAACTTAAGTACTTCATGGTCTCTCTGGACTCTGCTTTATCAGGGTGGAAAAACCTCTTACTTTTTTAAGCTTAGGGTCTTGTCCACTACTATCTGTCGTATATACTACCAGACACAACATAGAAACACTAACTACGGAATAAGTAAGGGACTGAAAAGAAAAGGCAGAGGCAGCAGTCCCCGGGAGCAGTGGATCTGAGCTGCTCCAAGGCTAAATCTCCTTATTCCTTTGAAATGTTTAAAGTTTTCAAGGTTCTGTGGATACTAAGTATAAATACCTGGATATGAGTATTAAATATTCTCTCACTGATCATTCATCTGGTTTGAAACTCTAAAACCTTGGTTTAAATGCAGACATTATGTGGGTAGGGAAACAAGTCATTAATATTAATGCTCAAATTAGTTTATAATCCATTTATAATTTGCTTCCTTGTACCCGGGGAGAATAGGACCAGGACCCCAGATAAATGTTCACAGAGAAAACAAAGCAAATTGGAGATAATGAGAAGGGGCTGTCAAAATGCAGTCTGAACTATTACGAGGTGCTCCTGCACAATGTCTGTGTTGGCCTTAAATAGAGATATTTTCTGATTTCACACCAGACAGCTCTCCAAGGATCACTGGGTATAATCTTGTATCTCGTTTATATTTGAAACATTTGCTACACTGGCACAGCCACCAGAGGAGTGAAGCATTTTTGCTAACTGAGATACCGCTGCATAACTGCATTAAAAACTGCTACAGGACAGTGATTTGGTGTTGTGCTTGGAAGTGTTGAGAGGAATGAAAATATGCTTTCTGCTGAAATTGCCAGCCTAGGATACCATCCATGACTGACCTCCAGATAGCAGTTCATTTATTACTGGGTTTAATACGTGTAATGGTAAGTATAGGGCAGAAAGGGTAAAAATAGTAAAATAGTGTCTTCTGAAAGATGTTACTTAGCAAGTGAATTCAAGAAAAGAAAAGACTGAAATGAATTATCGCAAAGTTAATTTTTCTTAGCATCTAAGAAAAGAAACTGAATGCTTCTTGAACTTCCTTTAACGCACATGTTACTGGAAAGGTAGACAGGTAACAAGGAGACAAAACACAGAAAGGAAAGAAACAACTGTAGAGTTTTCCAGTCCTTGGATGCTGAGGCTACTTTTTAAAAATTCAAAAGATGTAAAGAATAAAGAATGTTTCTTGCCAATGGCTAAAAAGTACAACGTAAGGAAAACAATTCAGAATGCTGACAGTTTGACACATTATCACTGTAGTTGTCACACATGAGCCAAAGTAAATATAATGCAGGTTAATTGCCATTGCAATTTTCAAAAGTACTTCTGTTTGGCTTTAATAAATGAAGAAGCTCTTTATTCCGATAATTAAAGTGATATGCTGTTTCTTTTCCATTTGCTTTTTCTAATGAAAGAAATTTCACTAATGTTCTTCATTTCCTGAATAGCAACAGCGGTTACCTTACCATGTTAAATGCTGTGGTCCGTGACTCAAAAGAGACTTGCAGAAACATAAGCCTGCCTTAACAATGAAGCACTGTTAGTATGAAAAGGGACAGGCCTCGACAAGACAAGCTGGGTATATGGCACTGATCCCCCTTTTGGAGGAAGATGAACAATTTGCATCGATTAAGGTAAGAGATTGAAAACGTATTGAAAACACAAATGGGAGACCAAATAAAAACATGATAAACATTTGTCCTTTGGGAAGACAAACTTTATATCTTCCCATAGGGGAAAACGGAGCTCAAAACCTAGCCCCAGAAAGCCATGGTAGGTGAAAGTTTGCTGAGAAGCAAACTCTGGAGGAAGATCTCCCCGTGCTTTGCCCCTGAAAACACTTGAAGAGAGAGAGTAAAAAGCCCCTGGGCCTGGCTAGCAGATGTGTGACCACATTCTCATCACAAGAAAGACAAGAGAAGAAAGAGTCTTTCTAAAATTTGTTTGCAGAATGGTGTTTCTCTCTTACCGCCCTATATATGCATGTCTTATACAGACTTCAAAGAGGGATCTCTACAGCCAAAGATAATACTGATTGATTGAGTCATTCACGATTTAGCAATTGATAAATTGCCTTCATATGCATCGCAATGTCTAAAGGCTCAGTGTAAGATTTATCTGGATGGGCACAATATTTTGAAAAGATTAATTCAGGAAACATCACAGCCTAAGAAATGCTTTCTTTCTTTCTTCTTTTTTTTTTAAAGCAGAAACCCCAATGAAAGATTGATGATGAATGTGCTGTAGGTTTCTGATTCTAGCAAGAGAGTAAAGGCTCCCCTCTTGTCACTCTGAGTCAGTCACCCCAGATAGGTTTTGTACACACATCCAGGAACTGAAGGGAATAAAGAAAAGGTTGACCAGAAAACGTTCCCTGCCTTCAAGGAATCTGTTGTTTCCTCCACTTGTTCAAACTTTTCCCTGGGTCCACACTTGGCACAGATGGAAGGATCCAGGATCCCCTCATTGGGCGCTAACCCTCATCCCCGATTGCCACACCAGCTTTAAACGCTCTTCGACTGTAAGTGTGGTGGGGAAGGTCACAAAAAGAAGGCAGAGCAGCAGTCCTGGAGTAGAAGGGTGGCTGAAGTCATTTCTCCTTCCTTCCCTTCCTCATCCTCCCCAAGGAGAGCCACAAGCAAGCGAAAAGATTAAGCGAAAAGTTTGAGGTTGGGCATAAATTTTAAACAATGGTGCAAAGTACAGCAGAAGCAGCATAATTATCAGGCTAGTCTATGAGGCATTTCCTGCTTCCTTGAGCCACAGTTGGTCATACCCTGATAATTACTGCCTCAGGACTTTATATCTACTTTTATTGCAACACTTAATGAGTTGAAGTAAAATGATTTATTTACACGTTCATCTCTTCGCTGCCCCATAGCCTGTTAAATTGTGAGTCTTCCACAGCACAGCTAACTTCTTATAGACCTTCTCTCTCCCAGCCCATCCCTCTGTCCCCAAACCTGCAAGTGTCTGGCACTTGTCTGACACTTACCAGGCAGTTGAAAAACATTTGCTTGTTGAACAGGTAAATGAGTGACTTGCAGATCTGAGCCTAAACAATAAATGAAGAAAAGTTTCCAAATAGAACACCAAAAATGACACATTTTTGTCTACAAATATGGGAATATATCAACTTCAAAGTCAGAAAATAAAGGAGCTTATATTTAAAAATATGGAACATTCCACAGGAAAATGCATACATACAATATCTGCATTTTCCTCCAGGTATAATGTTATTTTGAGTCTAAATATATTAATAGCATTCTTCTGAAAAAAATGAAATATATTTCTGTTTGTGAAATAATTTCCCACTGAATATTGGGGCAGATTAATACACGATGAAATGTGTCTATAAAGGAAGGGCCAAACCTCCTGGGTAAACACTGAATCTGAGATCCAGGGAGCAGTAAGTGCAGCTAGGGGGCAGACAAACAAGAACACCAGCAAAACGGGAAGGTCCTCAAGTCTAATAAATGAAAGAAGAGGGACTCACATGTGGTTTAAGGCTAAAGCACGCTCCTCCAGGGAAGCGGGGACTGGAGCGCTTTGCTTTGTCACTCTGCTTGGCACGTAGAGGAATTACTCTCAGCATTGCTTAAGGGAACTGCTGCTGTCCACCTCAGCCCTTCCAAAATGGGGTATAACCTCAGATCTGGGGGTAGGAGCTTAGAGAAACACGAAAGAAAGGTGTATGGTTCAGAGGAGAAGCCAGACTCCAACTTCAGGGGACTGAGCCTGAGATGGGCTGCGGGAGGGGTGGGAGGAGCCCAGGAAGAGGATGTGTGATGCGCCCACACTGGTGGTCCAGGCGTCTACAAAGGCAACAGCGCAAATTCCCCTCTGTGCGGATTGCAGTATTGTGTTCATATTGTTTCCTCTAACCTCCTCTCATTTTAATAACTGTTAGGTCAACATATGTCAACATTTTACCTTTAAAATCTGTTGCAAAATCACCTCTTTCGCAACCACTGGGGAAGGAAAGTAACCATCCACCTGCTCTTTCCCAACTGTGTTTCTGCTGTTGCTAATCTGAAGGAGAAATTAAAGAACAGCAAAGGGTAACAATGGAGGAGACTTCCAAGCCGGGTAGAGAAAATTAAAAGAAAAAGAATGCTTATGGAGTAGAGGTGGCCCCACCCATGGGGCTTCTATAAACAATAGTTCTGATGGGTGCGCGAAAGACAGTCTCTGAGTGTCTCCAATTTTCTTTGTGTCCATCAGGGAAGAAAGACTGAGATGGGGTGGGGGTGAACAAGTGGTGTAGGCGATTCCTGTTCCTTTGAGAGATTTAACAATAAATCGACCATCATTCATCCAGCCTGACTCTCATACAGTCCATTTTGTTACAAAAATAAAGTAGTCAAAATTCTAAGTTTCTTGTAATCATGTATGTCCATTTGGACAAAACTATATTTTGGGATATATGAATTGCTTTGTTTGAAATAAACGTATCAGAAAAACAATCCTGGAGAAAGCACTCAGTCTTCGATGAGATGTTTCCAGCATTTAATTCTGAGGCCCCTTAGCAGAGATCTGATGCCTTGTTTCTTCAGGTTTGTCTAACTCTTTTTCCTCCCTAGAGAATGTTAATGACTGTATTTTTATATGTCAATTTGTCTCCTGCTGAAAATTATCTTCTAATCCTCTTTAAAAATTCTCTTATTCTAATCAACCTCTAGAGGCATTTATTGTCTGAACAGAGGTGTTCTTGTTTTGATTTATACAAATCACTGAGCAGTAGCAACAGAAGCTCGGCTGATGACTCGGCTTACACAGATTCGCCTGGAAATAATAAATACCATCCACCTAATGTTCCCAGGGAATCGACATATTCTATTGTGGCATTTCCACCTGCATTCCATCTTTGTTCCTTTTTAAAGACGAGGAAAATGATTTCATTTTATACGTGTAACTAACGTATTTTAAGGTACTGTAATATTTGAGAGAGAGCACACTCGGGTCAACTGTTTTTTTTTCCTTATTCTGTAAACTAATGTGTAGTCATTTTGAATCTTAAGCAGCATAAATAATGTGAACTATCAAAGAAAAAATAAAATTTCTTATAACCGTTTCACTACCACCAGTTGTCTTGTATTACATAGGCAGACCATTTGAATGTTTTACCTGAATTTTTAGTTATCATTTTAATACTAAGGGGGTTTTGTTGTTGTTGTTGTTGAGTAAGTACATATTAAGCAAGTTCTATGCTCAAGTTTGCACTGGTAATTATTTCAGAAAAATTTAACACATTATTCCTGTTTCCAAGAAGCTTAAAATACATTTGGAGCCATCTTTAACACATGACTTTCAGTGATGCTCTGGGCATCACCAACTGTCCAGAGACAAAAACTTCCTTTTAAGGAAGTTACGTGGAACTAAAGAACTTACTTCCATTCACGTTCCTTTGATGTGTCCTGTGGACACACTTCCTTGCTAGGGGCTTGGAAAATGTAACCCTTTCCTGGACAATTACATCCCCGCTACAGTTCTGTTTCTAAGGAAGAAGATGAGAACAGATGTTGGTGGTGAACTAAAAAATTTTTTCCCACAAATGTCTTTAAAAAGAAACTCTTAATTTTGGCTTGTGCTCTAGAACACACTCTTCTAAACAGGGTTATAGAAATGGCTTTGCTCTGGAGGAAATCTCTCCAAGTTGTAAAGAAATAAGCTTAGAGAAGAGAATTAAGTGATAAGTTTATTTCTTACTGGCTGAACTCTAGAGAACTCCGCTCTGTTCGAGGGACAGATAAAAGACCAATAGATTATAGATGCTTATTAATTATTTACATAAGTAACACTTATATCCCTCACTTATGTGATCTGAAAATTCTCTGGGTGCAATTGATTAGAAATGAGATCAAAGCTACATACTCCCTTTGATGTCCTATTTATATAATTTATTTCTGTCAGAAGAAAATAATCACAATGCCATGTGCCGTGTGAATATATGTGAGTTCTTTCTGATACTGTTGTTTAGAATTTCTTAGCTTTTTCTCCTGAAGGACGTATCCTGGGATGTGACATCTCGTCTAGTCTCACTGCTTCCTTCTATACGTACAGACTTGGTGGTCTTTCGAACTATTTAAATCTTCTGGCTTCTAACAAGTGGTAGTTTTTTAAAGGTTGGTTACAGTGTGGAATCCCAAACAATATTAATGACGTTTTCCTATCCTGTCACGAGCCTTTATACAAGAGAAAGGCTAAATTACTTCCTTAGCGTCTGCATTTGAAAGTGCTGGTAAATCATATTCACCTCATAACAGTATTGTGATGGATTCAGTGAGATAAGCTATGTGATACCCTGACCACAGGCTTCTTAACAAAAACAATGACAAAACTATGATGCAAATCACTAAGCAAGTAAGTAATTTTCCTGGTTAGGAGCCAGAGCTAATGGTACTGAATTATCTGGAGTTTTCTAGCTCTAGCACTAGCACTGCCCTTCGATGACTGAAGTCAGCCCACAGCAGGAGTTAGCATCTCAAATATCCCCAAGTAATCAGGTAAAGAAGATGAGCATTTCCAAGGTCAAAATGACCTATACCACAAGGGAGACTACATCCCCGATTTGTCTGAATCCAGTGCTTTTATAGATGTGCTTTAATAGCCTCTTCTCACCTAGGTGAAAGGACCTTTTAGATCATATTCGGTAACTCACACAGCATCCCTCCCCACAGGGGGGCGGGTAGGGATGAGAATCAAGACAGTGGCCAGTTAAGAAAGGAACCTGTAAGAAGGGATCTTGCCAAGTGCTCCAAACTCTGAGAAGGTGAAGTGCTAGCGTTCCGCATCATTTCCCTATCGGGGGTGTGTGCCCTTTTCTGTTTCTCTGCCGCTAGAGAGGTGGCCTGGGACGACCTTCCTTAACAGATCCTTATCAAACCCCGCCCCCTGCCCCCAAGCAGGCGCTCTGCCTTGTGTTAATGTAAACAGAGAAAATATCTGCCACCTGTTCGGTCATTTCCAGTGTGAACCTTTGGGGAACAAAGATGAATTTCTTCTCAATTGCTTGGTGAGTCTGTGAATTGATCAATGAGAAACTGAACGCTTTGGCCATGTAAGAGAAACCGGGCTTTTAATGAACTTGGATGCGGGGATTTGAGGCCATTTCCCACGAGGACTCCTGGGAGGGGCAGAGTGCAAGGGCTCTGAGAGGCGCAAGTGAAGGCCTGTCATTGCCCGGGAGCAGGGATGCGGGAATGCGGGGACGGGGACAGCGTGGGCGGCCCTGAGCCCCACAGCTGCCTCGCACATCAAAAGGAGGACAGAACTGGAAGGAGACAAAGAGCTAACTAGACCGTGATGCTGCAGAAAATAAACGTGATTAGTCCAGTTTAGCCCTGACAGTCTTCAGGATGGATAAACAAGCCAGGGCGTTCATGGCGTGATTCACACTAATCATTAACAACAGGAAGAAATGACTGCATCTAGTGTGCTCCACTGAAAAAAAAAAATCTGCACCAGCTACATGAAGCCTCAAGAATATTTTCTCTTTCTAAAAGGAAAAGGCAAATTTACAAGAGAGCGGAAAATGGCTCTTCCTCTTGACGCGCATGGATGGCATGGACTGGAGCACAAACCGCAGGAAAGCGCCAGCAGCCCTGCTCATCTTCGCAGCGCCCGCTTCCGGAAGCCCTGCCCCTACTTTTCTTGCATGATTAGATGTTTACGGCGGAGCTGTGCTCAAACCAGCTACGCCGATTCACAGGGTTTATAGCTGTGGCAACCACCACCAGCCACTGCCAAGAACCCCTTAGGAATCCACCCGTGCCGGCAGCTGGGCCCATTCTCAGGTTTGTTGAAGTACTGGGTAAAAAGAGGACATTTACCCATTAAAGCTTACAACTTTATCCACCAAGTCTTTCTTAAAAAGCTTGAAGCATGCCAACAGCCAAAGGATAGCTGACACTGTCTAGTTAGTCGCATGTGCAAAAATGATGTTCATTCTTTCACAATTCAGTAAATAAAAATTTAAAAAACAGATTATAAAATCAGAGCTTATGAAAGCAGAAATGGGAAGCCACAGCATGTTAGGAAAGCATAAATAATTAAGAAGTGTTTACTACTTATATTTTTCTGCAGAGTTTTTTAAGGGAAAATCATATTTCATAATAATTACAGACGTCAATATGTATTTATCTTTTTCAAAAATCACCTTTTCTCCTTCTATTTTATTTAGAGAATATATGTAGCCAATTCTAAAACATTACAACTAAATGGAGGACCCTTCCCTTCTGCCTAGGTTGAAAATTTTCAGTCTTTTTTCCCCATTGTTTGCTTTAAAAGAGAACATTCATTCCAACAGAAAACTAAAGAGTAAGACTCAAAACCAATTCTAAACCTTCCAAACATCGATTTGTAGTAATTATCCTTGTTTGTTTTTTTTTCTCTCCTAAACAGTTGTATTTTCTGGAAATGTGACTCCTACAATTTCTTTCCATTCTCTTTTTCACAGGTGTTCATTTTTCTTATTAGAGATCAAAATGCTTATTTTGTTCAGCCTAAAGCAGTCACATTATTGGCACTTAAGAGATTATTACTCACAAGTCATGCAGAGAGACTACTTCATTATTTACCATACCTGAGATGGAAATCACATAGTTTAAATGAAGTTTTCATCAAGATTAGTGATGAAGTCAACATGTAATTATTTTGGATTTCAAAACTTTTTTTCTTTTCTTTGGAAATGAATCTGTGACTGCCATACGAAAGTTTGTGAAGCAGTTGAAATCACTGTCAGCATCTCACTTCCCAGGGAAAGCTGAAGGGGGCCACACTGTTTCTGGGTCTCCCAGAACCCCTGGAGGAGAGCGCCACCAAGCCCAGGTCTGCAGACTTTCCCATTGCTACGCCCTCACTTGGAATATAGTAAGCACCCAATTAATGTTGGCCTCACTATTATAATTACAATGATTAGGCTTTAAGTCCAGACACTATCCCATTTCTTCAAGGCCCCAAGCTAGGAGGCATGCTGTCTTAGTAAGCTTGGGCTTCCATAACAAAATGCTGTAGACTGAGGGGCTTACACGGCAGACTTTTATTTCTCACAGTTCTGGAGGCTGGGAAATCCAAAGTCAAAGTGCTGGCCGACTTGGTTCCTGCTGAGGGTCCTCTTCCTGGCTTGCAGATGGCCACCTTGTCACCATGTCCTCACAAGGTGGGAAGAGAGAGCAAGAGGAAGAAAGTTCTCTGGCACTCATCCCATCATGAAGGCCCCCCCCTCATGATCTCATCTAAACATAATTACCTCCCCAAGGCCCCACCTCCAAATACCAACAGGTTGGGGGTTAGGGTTGTGAATTGTGGGGGGACATAATGCAGTTTGCATTCAGCCCTTGACCCTCCAGATTCATGTCCTTCTCACGTGCAAATACATTTATTCCATTCGAATAGCCCCCAAAGCCTTAACTCATGCCAGCATTAACTCTAAATATCACCTGTTGGGTGAGTCTTGAGATACGACTGATCCTGAGGCAAAATTCTTCTCCAGCTGAGAACCTGTAAAACCAGATGTGCTTCCAAAATACAGCGATGGAGTAGGCACAGGATAGACACCCCTGTTCCAAAAGGAAGAAACAGGAACAAAGGGTGACAGGTCCCAAGTAAATCCCAAACTTAGCAAGGCAAATTCCAATAGCTCTTAAGGCTCAAGAATAATCCGCTTGACCCTCTGAGCCCACTGGAGTGGCAGTGTCACCCCCATAGTGACACTGAGGCACCTTGGGGCGAGGTGCCCTGTTCCACGGGGTCCATGGGGGCCTGCCCCCATGTCTTTCTGAGAAGGCCCCTCTCCAGGGGCATCCTAACTGCTGATCTGCTAGTCAAATCCAGGCTAGCAGGTAGCATTTTATACCACATCCCTATTCTTTTTAAATTAGGCTCTATTCTATCTCTAATGCCCTAACTGTAAACATTGGGAATGTCAAGTTCACCTGTAGGTAGAAGCTGTAGTTTGGCAAATGTTCCAAATGTCAGAATATAATCAGAAAGGGCGGTGTCGATGATCCATTGTGATCTTTAGGTTTCATGTGGCATTTGGTAGCCCTCTGTTAGACAAAGGCATACAAATGCCTGTCTCAAAGTGTTGCTCAGTCCCTAAGAGAGAAAACTTACCTCCTTGCTTTTCGTGGCCTGGAACATCTGACTACTCCATGCTTTAAATTCTCTACCTGACGATGAATATACCCCAGGATAATATTTGTCTCTCAGGCAGCACACAGCAAACATTTTTAATCTCTTTCATTGACACACACCATACACCTCATGAATAATTAAGTAATGATTCACAACTGGCCAGTTTTTCTTTGCTCTCTTACCTTGCAGACTTCAAAGGACTTCCGTGACGGTAGAGGGTGAGGCTGGTGGGAAAGATCAACCTAAATTATCTTCTCCTTCAATGTGTTTTTGCTAAGGAGAATTTCATTCTTCAGCCATGATGAGAGAAGCCAAATCTTCAGCTTCAATGCTTTCAAGTCTTGAACAAATCCCTGCTCGCTTCAACCCATAATTCCGAATTCCACCTGCAACTACTCACTCATCTGAGTCAGTCTGTTGCGCAGTTACTTAAACCGCCACTAACCAAAGCAGCATCCTCCTACTGAGCAAAGTTGTGCAAGTGGAGACCAGATTTTCCAAGGTCAAAACATGTGGTTTAGGCAGCAGCAGTACACTGTAGGAGTGTAAGGAAACTGAGTCAGTGTGGTGTATGGTAAAATCTATGGTCCACGTTCTTTACTAAGTATTTTGTTTAATGGCTTGGTTTTCGATGGCAAAAAAGCTAAATGAAAGCAATCAGTAGAACAAGTCCTGAGCACATCAGTTCCCTTAAAAAAAAATAAAGTGAAATACAGAACTGAATCCAATTACGGTGGACACTAAAGACAGACTACTTCAGAAATGCGCTGCAGAGATTCACTTAGTATTACTTACGACAGATTTGGCCTTCAATAGGTCATGTTCAGTATTTAATTATTTTATGAGGCTTCTAGATTTGATTGAACCTCTCTTATTTAGTTACTTTAATCCATTGTTCTTAGTAAGAGAAAAAAATGTGTTCAGTGCCCATGAAGAGGATTAAATTAACTTCCCTGCAAATCCATGTTGGCCTTGGGCCCCTGGGTCACACTTTGGCAGGGACCCCTACAGAGACTGACATTGGCACTTGGTTGCCAGGGAGCTGTTCTTGGACTAGACCGAAGGCACGGCACCTAATCTGGCACCTTCTTAGACAAGTTTAAGGTTAGCACAGGCCTCATGCACAACCTCCCTGAGTGAACAATTAATATCTTCCTTGCAGGGTGGTGGTGCCAACTAAATGCCATGCGGATTAAGAGTTCATTCATAGAAAGTGCTTTGAACAGTGCAGAACACCCAGGAAGCTCCTGGCAAACGACAGTGATTATTTGGTTAATATTGCTGCTGCTGCTGCTGCTGCTATCACCTCGGTCCCTGGAAGGACCGTTAGGGACGCAAATTTCTGCTGATCTCTGGCACTTCCTGAAACTGATGAGGCCACATACGGCATGGGCACACCTGAGGGGAAGGCACTTACACAGAACACTTGATATTTTTGCAATCGATCTACTGTAGTGATCTCACAGAAAATCGTTTATAACACACAATATATGATGGAATAAAGGAGGCGCATATAGAGGGCACCGTGTCAAGTTCAAAACAAACTTTCCTCTATTTCAGTGCTGGTGTTGTTTTAGTTCTGGGTGAGCGTTGGACCAAAGTCCACAGAGGAGATTGCAGAGAAGGAAAGAGGGGAAGAAAGAAAACAGATGTAAATTTGGGGAAGGAAGAATTTACATAGCTTGTGGTCATGTCTTTTTGATAGGACAAAGCTGGATGTATTACATTTCATTCATTCACCATTCATTCTGAACTTTGCCCAGAGAATCATGCCTAAATTCTAACTCAATTCTACCTTCCTCCCAAATTAATTCAGTTCATCACTAATTCATACTCCAATGTTCACTCTATCTATAGGCAATCATTTCATTAGTCAGGGGCTCCCATTTTCCCACTCACCCTTTCCCAATAACCAAATACGAAATATTTTTCCATACCAGCTTGCTAATCCTAACATTCCACTAGCAGATGGGAGAACAGCGGAGAACAGACACACTGGGCTTAAGGGGTGACAGAGTGGGAAAAATGAGGGGGTGATGGATAAATGAAAAACCATAATAAAGGCTAGGGGCCCAAAGACAAGTCTGCCGTCTTCCAAGGTGTTCAAACATTACACCTGGGCAGGACTGTTGGTTGAACAGGAGTGACCAGGTGCTGAGGTGTAAAACCAGGATTCAATTAAGGCTTTGTATGACATGGAGAGTTTTATTTGGTCGTCTGTTCTGTAGGGCCATGATGGGTAGAGGAGGCATCAGTTCCATAAGTCCTCGGGGAGAGGGCAATCGTGTCCAGAGAGCAGGTTTGCTGGTAATCAGTCCACAAGAGCCGACAGAAATGAGGGCTTTCCTGAAACGAAGTCCCGTGAGCCAATCCCACAGCCCCCGGGGGTGGGTGACTAATAGGAAATGAGGAAATGATTGTCTCTCTGCCCTGGTCAAGTATGAACCCAGGCTTGGAAAAGACAGGCCAGGGCTTGCTGCAGACTATCCTTCTAGAATCACTTAGTAAGAACCAAGGATTTACCTAGATGTCTTTTTCCTCCCTTCTCTGTACTAAATTCCTCCTTAACGAAGACAAACTGCACTTAGCCACCCGCAAATGTTGGAACCACTTGAGTCTAGCATGATTATGAACATCATGAGGACGTTCCTTTGCCGATATGTTTCACAGTCCCAATTAAAATCCAGGCAACGTTCAAGTAATATTTTGGAGCAAATCCCAAGAATACCTTTGGTTTCTAATGTCTTTGGACTTTCATCATAGCTAGTTTTTTCATCCTTGTAAAAATTCGGTATCAGTGCGCTGGGCAAGGAAATTTACATACGTATAAATAAGAGAAATTCAAACCTTAGATACTTGTATGTTACTTCCTTCAATGCAAGAAATAAAAATAAATGATACGCATCTAAAACACCCATGTAGCGGAGAAGAGCGTACCCCAACCTACAGAATCAGACAGAGTCCCGACCCAGAAAATGACTGCCACCTCTGGTCCACCCCATGAAAGAGAAGATGTGGGACAGGAGGCCTGGGAAGGCCTGAGGCAGGCTGTAGGGCCTTTGAAAGACAGTGTGAACCTTTGATGAACGAAGGGGTACCAGTTAGTGAGCAGTAATACCTGAAACTCATATTTCTAACCTCAATGAGATCTAATTCTCAGGTGGTTATTATTTCTCCAGTTTTACATATGAATAAACTGCAGGGGGTCAGGAGATGGAGTGATTTACTTAAAGCCACACGGAAAGTAAGTACAGGAAATGAGACCTGAGCTTAGGACAGACTGTCTGAAGAGCCACGCTCTTTCTGACATACCCATGTTCCTGAAGATAAGGCCTGGTGATTAAATTCAGCTGCCTTTAGGCTGCAGCCACTCCCTTCATAGATTCATCACCCCACGTTTTATGATATTCATCAAATTCAGTAAACTTGCACATGGATTGCGAAGGAATTTTTTACTGACTGTTGTACATAAAAGTGTCTGTAGTGCTTATCTTGTTCATTGACCAACGATAAATAGATTCTCATTGATTGGCAAATTAAATGCCATGTTCTAGAAAAATATGAAAATATGATCATTTTTGTTTTTCCCCTTTGCTGTCTTTATCCCTATTTCTAAGGGTCCCTCCAGAAAAGCACCAGGCGAGGGTTAGGATCACAGGCAAGTCAAACACAGAACTGTCTTCCTCAACACGTTAACTGACTCAACTGTGGCTTCTTAACGCCCCTCTCTCGGCAGCTCCCAGCATGGAGCCGGGCTGGGGCACGAAGGGCACCAAAGGACCACCAGGTCCTTCAGATGAGGAAGCCGCAGGCCTCCTTTTCAAGCAGTGAGCTTGCAGAGCCTCAGTGACCGCGTTAGAGAATCTGAACCATAGAAATGCGGCTTTGGAAAAAAAAACTAACGAAACACTGTGCCCATCTGCTGGCCTCATGAGCAGGCAGCTGCACGAGGGCCTGAGTCTCGACATTCTAATGTCAAGGGCTGTGAAATTTCGCTATTATGACAAGAAGTCTTCAGGGCCGTAATAAACAGAGTAGGGAATTTCAACTCAAATATTATAACTTCTTTACAACTAGGCCCATCTGCTGGCCTTCTGTCCTCAGTTGAGCTTGAGTCCCGAAAGCAGCAGAAACAGTACCACAAAACGTAATGTTTTTCAAAAAGTTTCTTTTTTTTTTTTTTAGGATGTTGGGGTGGAGAGGAAAGAAGGCTGGGTATTGTTCACAATTAACAAAGGAAGTAAGCAGGACTATTATCCTTGGAAGCCTCGTCTGCGTTTTCCATTTTTCCCAGTAGGAGCGGGGCTGGGGGTTTGGAGAGCACTGGTTTCATGGGGCACAGTTAGCAGAGCTCAGGCTTTTGTTCGCCGTCTTCCCTTCCTCCCTCTCCCCCATTCCCTTCCAGCCCTCCCTCAAATTTGCAAAACAACTTTGTTTTCTTTATGTAATGTAGTAATGTTGGTAAGCCTTGCACCCATATTCTTGCAGCCAAGGTGAGAAAAAGTTCCAATAAAATGTCAAAATCTGGCTATGGTATGTGGCTATTCTTCTGGGTTTTCCTCTCTATATCTGTATATCTAGGTTTTGGGGGGTTTTCCTCTAGAATTGAGATCACACTGAAAGCATTTATTAAGCATCTATACAAGGCACTAAGGATATAAAGATGAAAAAGACATATTCTCAGTCCTAGTGGTGAGCCACATGAGAGTTGAATAGATTTCAGCCCAGGGTGACAAGGCTACAGGGATGGAGCGCTCTGAGTACCATAAACAACAGAGCTACTGAGCCCAGGATGAAAAACTCAGGGAGGACTTCCTAGAAGAGGTGTCGCCTGAACTGAAGGATGAGGAGTTGGCTAGGTAACAAAGGATCAAGAGGGTATTCCAGGCGGAAGGGCCGCGTAGGTCATAGAGTAACAGCTGACTGACAGCTGTCAGCGTTGCTAGAGCAGAAAATGCCAACTTGGAGACTCCAAGACTGAGCCGAGGCCAGGTTAAGGAGAACCTAGAAAGGTGTGCTAAAGAGCTTAGATTCTATCCTTTAGAAAAACAGAAACATTTTTTAACAGTGTGGAGCTGCCGTTTGGCTAGATGCTACCGGAAGTAGTGTGACGTCTGAATCTGAGCGAACACGCCAGTCTGGAAGACCAGTCAGAAGGCTAGAATTAGACCGGTGGAGACAGGGCAAAAAGAAGGGAATGAAATTGAAACTACTCGGTGGTTAGGTGAAAACTGGGCTGGATTATTGCTTACATGTAGGAATTGCAAGAGAGTTACCTAGATTACCACCGCGGATGAGGTGACAATGATCTAATTAATTTAGGCAAAATAGGAGAAGGAGTTTGTCTTGATGCAGTGAGGTGAGGCAAAACCTGAGTTCAGTTCTCTGGATTTCCTATTTAAGGTGTAATACATGCAAGGCCAGGAGAAATGCAGCTTAAGCTCAGAAAAAGGTTGAGGGACAGAGATGCAAATATAGGATTTATCTGCATATAAATGAAAACCTTGAGAGTGGGGGAAATGATCCAAAGAGAGCTAGGAAGTGGGAAGAGCTGCAGTCAATGAGCCTGAGGCCTCCTGAGCAGGCAGCCCCCAGAGTGGCAAATGCTGTGGTCAGGATGGTGAAGGGACCCACCAAACACCTACTTAGCCATAAATCAAGATGTACCCACACTCAAAGTACAACAGACAATGCATGCATCAGCCTTTCCTAAAAGGTTATTCGCGTGTGTTGATGGATTGAGTAAGTCATTCATTCATTCAACACATCTTTGTGAAGTACCATAAGGCAGGTAACAGTTCAAGGCACTGTGAGTGAGGATATGAATGCAACGGTTATTAAGACATTGAAATATCTCTGTATCAGATGGTAGATAACAGTGGTTCTCAGCCTCCCAGGAGACATTTGACAACATCTGGGGACATTTCTAGTTGTCACAACGAAGGGGGAAGTGATCATGGAACCCAGAGAGTAGAAGACAGAGCTACACCTGAGTAAACTACGATGCAAAGGACAGCCCCCAACAACAAACAGTTATTGGTCCCCAAACATCCAAGGGCCAAGGGTGAGACATCCTGGACTATAGTCACTATTATGAGCCCCCTGGCAGCTCCCCCATCCCCCGTCTGCCTCTCCCTTGGTTCATCTGGCAACTGAAGGGTTAATATCTGCCGCCAAAGGGGCCTGAAGGACTTTGGTCAGCTTTATGGCTCACATCTGCTCTGATTAGCCAAGGCTCTAGCCTTATCAGTTGTTAAATATTTGGAATATTTTATAAATATTTATAAAGCAGGTCTCTCTTGTCAATAAGCTTACCTGAATCATCTCAGTGATGATATTGACTGAAATTATTTCCTTTAAGAAAGATCATACCTTTTACTAAATAATATGTATCACCTGGAAAATGAGGATTTCATACACTAAGCTCTTTGTGAAGGGTTGGGAAAATATAAGTTAGTGGTACATGATGGTACAAGACAGAGATAATAACATGATTATTGGTAACACAAGGGAAAATCTAGAAAAACTCTGAGAAGTTTAAAAGGAAATAACCTGGACTTAAATAGTTTATTCCAAAGTATATGAAGGCAGAAAGATTTAAACAATGCTCAGAAAGATACTTTTAACATAGGAGGTGATAATTGGAAAGAAACTTTCCTTAAATCGTTGTTGAGCCAATAATTTTTCATCCTTAAACTTTTGTATAAATTTTATTAAATGTGCAGTACAAATGCTATTTGGCTAAGCTGTACAACATTTTAAAAGCTTTAATATAAACACTTAAAAAAATGAAATATCCCAAGGAAATTACATAGCAAAGGAAGTCTGTTTTGAATATGTTGCTTCTTTCAGAGTATCTTCACATATTGACATGGTTAGTTACTAAAGATAAACGTAAAATATTAATCAGCCACCTACAGTGTTGCTTTCTGTTCAATGCTACTGGGAATTAAACAACTGAATTATGCTTATTAAAATGCACTGTAAATTAGAAAAACACTTGTGTAAAGACATAGTTTTCATGGTCATACAATTGAAAAAAGGGTAACGTGTCTTATAATTTACCCGCCCTCGAAGTTCCCCTTCATTTCACCAGAACATTCAGACCTAAACAGGTAGCATTAACATGAAAGTTTTCCCCAAAAGACGTCAGAGATTTTTAGCCGACAATGTCAGTATTATAACTACGAACTGCTCAAATAATATATAAATGAGGCCGCCTCCGAAGTATACCTTCTTTTTCTTTTGTTACATTATTTTTAGCAGGAAGACAGTATCTCCCCACCAAACTGGGCTTGCCCATTTTCCAGATAAAATTTAAGCCAACGTTTACATGAAAGTGTCATCAAGAATTGGTGTTAAAAATCAAACGAGACCACATAATCAAAGTGCTTTGAAGAGTATCATGTGAAAAAACAAGTCTCTTTACTCTCATTGTCCCTGTGGATATCAAATCCTTAGGGCAACACAGGTCTCGTTTGGCATAAGAAAACCCACAAAGAACCGAGTATTTATTGCCCTTAAAATAGAAACGTGATCCATTGCTACCTGAAATCTTACCTGCTCAAATGGCCTTAACTCTGGTTACTTTTTTCCTAAAGGAGCATATCTTCATATTAGCTTTAATTCAATGTTTCCTCGCCGAGAACCTCTATTATACGCGAGGTTATGTTATGTAGCGTAAACAGTTTGGCATTTTGAACTTTCTCATGGATGCCAGGATGTTGACAACAGGGCCAAAATGCACTGGGTGTGGTCTAACAGGGCAAAGACCCTGGAAATCAGATAGACAGCAGTCTGTTTCCCAGGGCACCTGGATGGCAGCTGACCCTAATCCTGTCCAGGTAGATTTTGAACCCACTAAAGATTCAAATTCATTTGGAACAAAGGGGTTTATAATGAATGTTAGCTAAATACTTGTTAAATGAATGAACTTGATCTCCTTTTTTTTTAATTGAAGTATAGTCAGCTTACAATGTTGTGTCCATTTCTGGTGTACAGCACGATGCTTCAGTCATATAGGAATATACATATATTCATTTTCATATTCTTGTTCACTATATGTTACTGCAAGATATTGAATATGGTTCCCTGTACTATACAGTATAAATTTGTTGTTTATCTATTTTATATACATTAGTATCTGCAAATTTCAAACTCCCAATTGATCCCTTCCCACCTGCAAACTTGATCTTTTTGAATGGAGATATTTTATTTTACAAGACATCTTAGACCTAATACATACTATTGATTCATTTAATTCCCTTGAAATTTTACATACACACACACAAATCCAATTGGAAAGGAATATATGTTGTAGAAATACTCTTATTCTATTTTTTAAATGATAGTTTGCACTGAGATGCAAAATTTTTGTAATTGTTAGAGAAATCAAACTTTTCTAATGTTTCAGAGTTTCCAAAAATTTCAAATGCCTAAATTCACTGTGCCTCAACTACCAATAATAAAAACCAGCACCCATATGAAAACTCAATGACCGGATATTTCTAAGAGAATGGAAATTGGGGCACGCAAAGTTTCATTGTTCAACATCTACTGAGAATCAACTTCATCAGATTATTTATTGTCTCTAATTCTCAGTTCCTGTGTCTGTCAAGTATGAATAATAAAACTTCCTACGTCATGGGGTTGTTATTAGGAATAAATAAAATAGTGCAGGCAATGAAATGAGAACATTTTTTAAGTTCACAGACAAATAGAATTTTACAGCTGGAAGGGCCTCAGACATCTATTCATTGTTTCTGTTTAGAAATGGGAAAATTAAACCTTAGAGGGAGTAACTTGAAGAAAGTCACCCGCTTGCCAGTGAAAGATCCAAAATCAAAACCTGGTCTCAGGACATCAGGCTCAGTGTTACTTCCATAGCATCTTAGGAGCTCAGTGCTACTTCCATAGCATCTTAGGAGCTACTTCCATAGCAACTTGGAAATAATTAATAGTAAATGTTGTGTCATAAAACCATAAAGTTCTACCCTCAAGCTAGCCACTCATCAAAAATGTATCTTATTTTGGTTTGTAATGCAAGCCCTCAACAGTGACGAATCTGATTTATTTTCTGGATTAGTTACCATAGATGCTTTGCAAAACACTTTTCCACAGGCTTTTTCATGGAAATAGAAGCTAAATATTAACACTCATTAATCTTTTTCTTAGATCAGAGGAGGAATTTTAATAGAACTACCAGCTATAACATCAAGCAGCTTTGGCTGCTTCCTGAGTTCCTCTGCACTGTCTGCCCATCGTGGAGACCGTGAACCCTTGAGGATAATCCCCTGACCAACTGGGAGTGAGAGAGCAACTGGGAACAGTGGGGGTCAAGCTGGGGGGAGGGATGAGGTGGGGGAAGGGTTGTTCCAGCCTCTCCACACTTGCCTCTCCTTCATTCCAAGGTCCTCTCTACCTAAATGATTCCCAAGGCTGGCCGATCCATCAGAACCACTGGGAGCTTGTGCATTTGTTTAAAAAGAACTTGTTCATGTATTTTCATTTTTAATCTGTCGTTACAGACATTTTCAAACATACACAAAAGTAGAGATAACAGTTTAATGGAAGCCACATATTCCCACCTAATTCAACAAACCAGCATCATTCTGTCCACATTCTCATCTTTTCCTCTCCATTTGTTTGCCCTCTTCTGGATTTTAAAAAGCAAATCCCAGTCATCATATGATTTCATCCATAAATTTGTCACAGTACCATTATCACACTTGACAAAACTAGCAACAAATCCTTAGTATCATCCAACACCCAGTTTATGTTCAGTTTTCCCAGATTTTTGGTAAAATTTATTTCGAAGTTGGTTAGTTTGAATCAAAATCCAAACAAGATCCTAAAACCGTATTTTGTTGACATGTTTACAAAGCCTTTTTAAATATTTACCATTTCCTTGCCCCACTCTCATTTTTTCTTTGCTACTCACTGAAAAAGGGTCTTCGGTCTTTTGGGATATCCCTTATACTGAATTTGGCAGATTGCACCCTCAAGGGATCAATTTATATGTTCCTCTGTCCCTCCTATTTCCTGTAAACTGGTAGATCACGATTCCAGTTCCATTTTCAGAGCACAAACACTTCATAGGAGGTACTTAGTGTCTGGTTGTCTGTTCCACATTTAGGTCATCACTAAAGTGCACCTGCTCACCTCGCTGGCCTCCAGGCTGCGGGCTACAGAGAGGGTGCCAGGACTTGCCCCTGCTCCCCAGTGCGCCTTGCAGACTGTGGCTCTGCTACCCAGGGGCCTCAGTGAGAGAACCAGGCACGGAGACCAACTTTGGCCAACTGAGAGAGGAAAAGGGAAGGAGGTGGCAAATTCTTTAACCTTCCTTCTCGCTGACATTGTTCTAAGATGCAATAGCTCCATATGTCCTCTCAGAAGAAATCCCTTATGACCAGGCAACCAGATGCATTTCTGGTAGAATTGTTAACAATTGATGATACACTATCTTGTATTTGCTTTTCTCTTGTTCTGCTTCTTTTCCCTTTTATCTTAATTCTTGCTTCCCTGGGTTGCAACACACACACACCAATAAAAAGTTAGGATTTAAGTTTTAATGATAAAAATATATTAATATTTTAATAAATGCCAGCAAAACATTGTCAATTCAGAACACACATATGAATCTTTAAAAGAAGACCTATAGAAGGTTATCATTACAACAATTTCATATTGAAAGATACCAGTGTCCAAGTCAATGTCTTCCCAAGCTTTGCATACCCTACACCTTGAATAGAAAAGTTATGATATTTTTCATAAAAGGCTTATGCACTCAGGGAACACAAACACTCTGAGCATAGCTACAAGGAAATTTCCTACAGATGCCAACTTTTAAATGAAACTCAAAATCCAGGACTTGGTAGGGTGACTCTGTAATTCAATTGCTCTCCTTTAAACAGACCCACATAATTTTACAACACTTGTGTAAATCAATTAAAATATAACTGTTCTTACCTTATGAATTGGTTTGCTTTGTTTTTAACACTTGCTTACTGCTATATAATGTAGATAAAATGGATACTATCCGGCAATTCCAAAAGAGAAACTCTCAGCTGGGGGAAGTTTGGGAACTTGTGGTCCCATGAAAATAAGAGTAAGTGGACAAAGCTTTTGAATGAATGAATGAATAGATTCTCTGCCTCATATTTGGAAAATTCGGATTTACTAGGCTCTGAGGTGGAGCCTGGAAAATTGAGCTTTTCAAAAGCTCTCCAGATTATTCTGATATTCTGTAGAGTTTTTAAAGCAACACTATACTTTTGCCTTCCTCCTGAAAGGAAGGGAAGGGAGTCGGTTAAGTTTTGGAACAATTACACCCACCACAGGTCTCCTCTTTTCTTGTCTCCAGTAAACAAAAAAAAAAAAAAAAAAAAAGAGAGGAAATTGGGCTTCACGTGTAACCTCTCCAAGCCTATCCAAGCATTTCCACTGAATGCAAATTAAATCAAGTTTTCCAACCAAGTAAATGAGTCAGCATTCAAGAATAAGGAAATAACTGGTCTGCATGCTTACTGACACTACACGGCTTGTTATCCAGGTCCATGTTTAACATACCAGGCCAATCCACAAAGATTTTGAATTGCTTACCTCCATTTGTTTTTTTAACCTGTGAGAATCTCAAAACCCCAGCCTCACTCACGTGCCACACACCTAAAGCTGCTGGACCCAGTGAATTGTCAATAACACGTTCCTAATGGAAGCTCTTGTCTTTAATAGTTATGTTTTATTGTGCTGTGAACAACTCCAGCCATTAAGTACACAGACTAGCACAGCCACGCCTCCAACATCTGGCTTTGTCCAGTCTTGACACCTATTCCTCATTCTGTTAAGAAACTTTACAGGTACAGGTTCTTCACTCCTTACTGATCTCATTCTTTCCGCTCCCCTCTGAGATATAATCATGTTTCTGAATTTAGAATTTATTATTTCATTCATATTTTAATAATTCCACTACATATATAATCGTAAGTAGTACAGAAGAGTGTTTGGCATTTTCTAAAGTTTATGTAAATTGAATTACACTGCACGTAGCCTTCTGCCGTGAGTATTTTTTACCCTCATCATTGTTTTTAAGATTTATATATTGATAGAGACGACTTTTGTTCACTCAGTTTAACTGCACATTTTATTCCACTCTCTGAATATTCCACAATTTATTTATTCATTCTTTTAATGAATATTTAGATCATTTCCAAATGTCACTATTTAAATAACATCGCTGTGAACTGATAGGCATCAGTCAGTCAGCTTTTGCTAGGATAACAAACAACCCCCAAATCTCAAAGGCTGACAACACAAAACATTTTTCTCTCAGGGGGACTGCAGTTTGGCTGCAGCTCCATTCTAAGACTGGAGTGTGAGGGAGCAGAAAGGAAATAAAAGAGATAAACAGCAGGGGATTTCTGTACTGCCTCCAAGCATTAGGCACTTCCCTTCCGGCTCTTCCAGCCAGAGCAAGAGCAGCATTAAGTCACCTGGGAACTTGTTAGAAATGCAAATTCTCTGATGCTCTGAGGGTGGGTCCTGGCAATCTGTGTTTCAGCAAGCTCTTCGTGGTTCTGACGCCTGATAAAGTTTGCACAGAAGAATAAAGGGTTAACAGTAGCTAACATCCTAGGATAAGTAAAGTGAGAAGACAGGCTGCTCTTGAATAGCCTTAAGGTAGGTAAGTGGATATTTATTAAACAATGCGATTCTTTTACATTACAGAGTTACGGTATAAAGCATTGCCAGTTGTATAAGCTATGGAACATGAAAAGAAACCAAGAGATGCTACAGTATTTATTGACCTATTTATAAACAACCCTGATTGATGCAGTAGCTGCGTACATTGCTCCTGATTTATAGGAAGAGTCTGCTTTGATTTATGTTTTTCCTTTATGACCACTGACCTTTGCATGATCCCATTTTGTGAGGAAGTTCTTTGGATCAGAGTACTCCACATTGGTCTCAAATACATACTTCTACCGGAGTTCATTTTCTGGCTAATTTGCATCCAAACAGCCCAATCTGAAACACTGATAACAGGGCTAAAGATAGTTTAAAGACCCAAATCTTTGGAAGAAAGCTTATTAGAATTGGGTTTGAAGAGCTATGTTATGCTAGGAGGTGAAATTTCCTATATAACAATTTTCTAACCTATGCTTTTTAAAGATATGAAAGACTTTTAGGTTCGTTATTGCTCAAATAAACAGAATTTGAATATGTTTTACAACAGTCCATAGACAACAAATATATTTTTAAAAAGGGAGAAAGTTGAAAACTACATTTGAGGACTTGCTATTTTTCAGAATTTCTTAGGAACTGACACATATTATTTTAATAACTTGTTGGTAAATATTATTACACACATTTTTTGGTAAGGAAACTAAGGCTTAGAGCTTAAGTAATTTGTCCAACATCTCAAGTAGCAGCCTAGTCTAGATCTGTCTGACTGCGGACCCTGTGAGCTTTTCACTATGTCACTTGTATACTTCAGCAAAACGACGTTTCCATAAACTTTCTACACATGATCACTGGGTAGATGCATTGAAAAAGAAGTCTTTGCATATGAAAAGTGCAATATAAGCTTAGCCAAGAAAGGGGCAGATTTGAGACTAAAATAAACTGCTGGGTAATTTCAAAGAACACACAAAAACATTCACCACTTTTTAAAGTGGGTATTTCAAATAGCTTTCTACATTTGGCTATGTAATCTCTTCCAAAAATGAATTAGCGCAGCATGCCAAGATAATGGTCACAGCAGTATGATTAGTTATGAAAAAGCTGCTTAATGAATACAGCAAATATTTGTGGACACTCTCCTGGATGCCATGTCTGCTTTGTTCCTTCTCAAGAAGCATCAAGGTCAGAGTCACCGTGACCTAGGTATGCAGCCCGTGAGGGGCAGCAAAGTAAAGGTGATGCTCAGTGGTCTAAACACTGTGCTGTTAATAATGACTCCTGCTTCTCTTTGAATCCTTCCCAAAGCTGGCTGTGAAACAGCTTAAGCTTTACAGAATCAAGGTTTAAAATACAATGCAATACCAAATAGAAGTTGCCTATATTGTGGTGGAGTTCAAAAGCTAACTTTTTATCCATTTCAAAAGAACGGTAACTTAAAGAAAGAATTTAGTGCATCCTGAAAAATTTTAGAAATGAGTTGACCTGAATTTTTAGAAATGGGTTGACTAAAGCCTACCAAAATTTATCTCTCTTAACAGAATCACTTACTATAAAACATGCACCAAAATAAAACCACTATTTATAAATAAGTATTTAACAGAACATAACTGGACTTAAAGGGAGTTCAGAATATAGTCCCATTGCTAAGTCTGTGCAAAATACAGGTACACAGTCTAAAGGCAAATGACATAATTTTTTGCTTCAACAGGACATCTCAGAACTAGGACATTTCTAGGGAAATGGGTCTCTATCTATCCTGTAGTTCAGACAAAACTTAGAGCATTTTCTCTGTGTTGCCTCTTCACAGTGAATATAAACAGACCAGAGACGACAACTGTTAAAAAAAAAAATTAAAAAAAGAAAAACCAAAAACAAACAAACAAACAAACAAACAAACTGGGTTAGACCAGTTATTTAGGCTTCTATAGTGAAAGTATTCAATTCATTCTCAGAATTTTCCATTTCACATCCAAGCAAATTTGGTATCAGGGCGTCAGTGCCAAATGAAGTACACACAAATGCATTTTATGGCTGACTATTTAATCAAAATGCACTTAGCCTCAGAGAGTCATTAAGAGACATGATAAAGGAGGCTTTCCAAAAAGAATCAAGAAATGTTAAAAGTGAAGAAATAGTCATTTTTATGAAACTAAAGACTAAGCAATGAGTTTTTGCTAGGTTCTCTGCATAGGTGCTATGTTCTGTGCAGTAGATATTAAATATTGAAACTTAAGACTTTAATTCCTCAGAGCTGGCCAGGTTATAGTGGTATCAATCTTGGAACATAATGCTATAAATAATTTATGAGGTCATGACAAAACTGTAGCTTTTCATAGGACCATTTTTAGTCCTTATCTGAGATGATAGGACTTTAGAGAACTGTTCCTTGGGCTCTTATAACATTCTCCCAAACACAGTGACATCATGCACATACACTGTTGGCTTATCACGTCTCAGCAGAGCACTGAAAGGTGGTAGGAGCAGCTTAGGTCCCCTGATGCACACCCTCAGATGGAAAGTCCTGCTTTAGCACTTCTCCCCTCACTGTGACAGCATTAGGTTTGGTGATAACCAATCCACAAAATGAACATAGTAAACCCTGTCTCCCCAGTAAGCTACCAAGTTCTTCCTTGAGCTCAGGCTCCTAAACTCTGATCTACCTTTGCCCTGTTATTGCGACTGCACTGAATATCACAGACTCAAATTGTTGTTGGGGTGTTTTTACCAAATTTAGAAAGGATATGGCCTGTAGAATTAGATGATGATTCAATTAACACAAATCTCTTCAACAGGATTGCTCAGTTCATTAATCCCCAATAAAGTAATCTATTTAGGACATAGTGAAATAGCCTTGAGTCACTTAGCATCGTGGTATAATGATCCCCTGAGAACCACCCACATTAAATTTATCTAGAGGAAAAAAATTGCCCCCTAGTCTTTAAGCCTCCCTCCTAGCTTCTTCCATTTCTACAGTACCGGAGAGCTCCATAAATCTCAGTCACCTGGACTCAGATTGTGCTGCTATCTAACATGATTTCAGAAAATGAGACAAGAACTCAAAATGTTGGTACCATCACCTCACCCTCGGCTCACATTTGCAGCTAGGACTGCTAAATAAAAGACGTGGATTGGAAGGCGCCTAATACCTTTCACTTGCCCCTCGACCCTTCTGCACTCTACTCTGTGCCCAGGGATTGAGTTGTGGGGGTGGCATCAAGGCCTTCCTTGCTCTCTGGCTTCCATGGGGCACTCAGGTGGAAGACTGAGGGAAGGAAGTTACTGAAGTCAGAACATTTATTCCCCTGGTTCCCTCTCTGTGCAGTTACCTTGGACTGGCTGTGTCCTTCAGTGGCATGTCACTGCTTTCTCAAGGTGGCCAAACCCAACTCTTTTCCCTCCTGTGTTCTAATAAACCCTCCTTCCCTCCCTTCAGGATGTGTTATATTACAAAGCTACAGTAATCAAAACAGTGTGGCACTACCATTAAAAAACAGGCACGTAGGCCAACAGAACAGAATACAGAGACCAGAAGCAAACCCAAGCATATACGGTCAACTAATTTTCTACACAAGCACCAAGACTACACAATAGACAAAAGAAAGTCTCTGCAATAAATGGTGATGGGAGAACTGGATATCTACAAATGGAAGAATTAAACTGGACCCTTACCTTACACTATACACAAATCAATATATCAACTCAAAATGGATGAAAGTCTTAAACATAAGTCTCATTAAACAAGTAAAACTCCTGGAAAAAGACATAGGGAAAAGCTTCTTGACACTGGTCTTGGTGATGAAGTTTTGGTTATGACTCCAAAAGCATTTGCAACAAAAGCAAAAATAAACAAGGACTACATCAAACTAAAAAGCTTCTGTCCATCAGAGGAAACAATCAACAAAATGAAAAGGCACCTACGGAATGGGAGAAAATATTTGCAAGCCATATATCTGATACAAGGTTGATATCTAGAACTTATAAGGAAATCAACTCAACAGCAAAATTAATAATAGTAATAATAATAATAGTAATAATAATAATAATAATAACAAGCCAATGAAAGAAAATGGATAGAAGGCTTGAATAGATATTCTTTTCCAAAGAAGCCATACAGATGGCCAACAGATACATGGGGGGAAAAAAATGCTCAGCACCATTAATCATCAGGGAAACGCAAATCAAAACCACCAGGAGATATCACCTCACACTTGTGAGAGCTATTAAGAAAAAGACAAAAGATAATAAATGTTGGTGAGGATGTGGGGAAAAGCCCTTGTACATTGGTAAATTGGTACAGCCACTGTGAAAAATACTACAGAGTTTCCTCAAAAAATTAAAATTAGAACTACCGTTTGATCCAGCAATCCCTCTTCTGGGTATAAATCCGAGGAAATGAAACCAGGGCCTTAAAGAGATGTGTGCACTCCCATGGTCCTCACAGCATTATTCCCAACAGCCCAGACAAGAAAACGACCTGAGCGGATAAAGAAATTGTGACATATAAATGGAATATTATTCACCCTTTAAAAAGAGGCAGATCCTGCCATTTAAATGAATGAACCTGGAGGACATGATGGCAAGTGAAATGGGCCTGGCGCAGAAAGGAAAGTACTGCATGATCTCACTCATAGGTGGAATCTAGGAAGGTCAAGATCAGGGAAGCAGAAAGTGGAACAGTGATTACCAGGACTGGGGAGGTGGGGGGATAGGGAGATATTGGTCAAAGGAGATAAAGGTCAAAGTTTCAGTGAAGTAGGATGAGTAAGTTCTAGAGAACTTCTATACAGCATGGTGTCTTCAGTTAATAGCACTGCACTGTATATTGGAAATTTGCTAAGAGCCTAGACCCTAGGAGGTCTCTCACCAGACACACAAAAAAAGATAATTACGGTGCAAAGAAATGGATATGTTAATTAGCCTGATATGTATATGTATATCAAAGCATCAGCTACAATTTTTATTTTAACATAAGACATTATCTTCAAGATGCTGCTCTATCCATTGTAAGTTCCTTACGCTAATGGTTCTCACGCTTCAACACATAATCAGAATTACCTGCAGGGCTTTCTAAAGCGGATTACTCGGCCACCTCCAGAGTTTCGGATTCACTTGCCTTGGGTGGAAGGGTCTCTGCGTTTCTAACAAGTTCGCAGGTGACGCCGCTGCTGCGGCCCTGAGACGTCACTTTGAGAATCACTGCTTTATACTGACACCTTTGCTTACTAGGAACATAGGCAAACAACGTGGGGCAATAGCTGCCAGGAAGCCACTCCAAGGCTTGCCAGCAGCTGGGTTGAGAGAGAGAATAAATAGGCCTGCTTGTATCAGTTAAGGTCCTAACTGGAAACAGATGGCACACTTCAAATGGGATAATTCCCCACAGCCACTAAGCGAATGCGCAAACCTTGTTAGGCCCCGGGGTTTTGCAATGAAGACCCAAACATACGTGTAAAAGCGTGAACTCTGCCCATCCTCACACGCGCTCGTGTAAAACAGCCGACAAGCGCTCCGTCCAAGGTTACCTGCCTCCGCGCACCAGCGGAAAGGCCCGGGGAGGTGTCCTGGCTGTACACTCTGAAACTCCGGCTTTTTTCTTTTTTCTTTTCTTTTCTTTTCTTTTCTTTTCTTTTCTTTTCAGAGCACCTGGCGGCCTTGCCCTCTTCATTCCACTAATTCATCCTTCCTCAAAGCATGACTCTCAGGACAGTACGAATCTGGGAAAAGCGTTTGGTGATAGATGGAACTTTCATCTGAGCTGTCTTAGCTCCATTCCTCTGATCAATGACCCATTTTTCTTATGCCGATTATCGCAGTTATTCTGGCTTCAATACGCAGAGGGTTATTTTCTTTCTTTCCATTCCTATATGTGATGTTATATCCATTCTTGTTACCCTCCATTTCTTCAAATACCTGTCAAGAGGGTATTCAACAGACACACTGACAGCTTTAGGTTACTAATGATCTCTGTGTAGCCCTAATTATGATAGCATTTCTTCTCTACTTTCTGTTTGGGAATTAAATATTTTTAATAGCAATATTTTTTAAAAGAAGAACTTATGTCACATATTTTAAGTTAATAAGCACAAAACAAATACCATCAACTTGGAACCCATTCCCCCATCTCAGGACCAGAATAATCTGGTACCTGAATATACCTCCCTACCCCATCACCAGCCTCCTCTCCTCAAGTGACCACTATCCCTTTTAAAAATTGAACATGCTACATCTTACATATATTTCCCTAAGCAACATACTGTTTAGTTTTGCTGGACTTTGAGCAAACTTTCTGCAATTTCTACTTCTCATTCCATATTATACAGCTAAAAATCATTCCTATTGTTACATGTAACAATAGTACATTCATTTTTCCTGTGTAAATTTATAGTATGAAAATGCTCTAACTTTTTCATTTTCCTGTTGCTTGACATTTCTGAATTTTCCAGTTTTTTGTTATTATGAACAAGGTGGCTATGAATTTTCTTACAGATACCTCCTATTGTACATGTTTCCAAGTTCCTCTTGGATGTACTAAACGTAGTGTTAGAATCACTGCATTATAAAATATGTACCAATTTATCTTCACAAGCTAATATGCAATTGTTTTCCAAAGTAGTTGCACCAATTTTCAATCCTACCAGTACAGTGTAAGAGTTCTTGTTGAGCCGTATCTTCTCCACATCTGATATTATCAGACGTCTTAATTTTGCTGATGCAGTTTGTGTATAGGCTATTACATTGAGGTTTTAACTTTTGTTTGTCTATTCACTAAAGAAAGTATCTCTTTTTATGCACTGTGTCAGTTTTGCTGGGCTGCTGTAACAAATTACCACTGCAGTCTGTATTTAGTCAGGCTTAATTATCATTGCCAAGTAACTTCCAGTGGTTGTTTTGCATTTGAAGTTACATTTTTACCTATGACATCACTGAACAAAGTAGTGCCAAGAAACGTCCAAGTTATTAACTCTTTCTCAGCCATCAGGTGGATGAATCAGCAGTGCCCTGTGCAGTGTGGGCAACTGGGTACAGTTGGTTCACTGCGTGCTTCTTCAATCAATCATGCAAATTCGCCAACTGTGTGAGACTCAGTTGAATCCGTAATATCATGTCTAATCAATTGCACACATACACACAGGAGTAAATCTATGCGAGGTCTCAGAAAACCCAGGTTCATAAAATGCATTTTTTTTACACAAGTTAAGAAATAACTGCTTAACTCAATTGGTAATTTCCAAGTCTTCCTTTAGAAAAGTCACGATTAGAGAAGAAAGCATGCTCCTGATTTTTACGTACTATGTCCTTTTTGCCTCTGTTTCGGAACAGTCATTTGAGGGTTTAGGAATCTTCACACCCGTTCTATCCAAAATGGTACCATTAGCCACTTATGACTATTTAAATTTAACTGAATTAAAAGAAAATAGAATAAAACAGCCACTTCCTCATTTTGTACTAGCCACATGTCAAATACTCAACAGAATATTTCCATCTTCACGGAAAGATCTCTACACAGTGCTTTTCTAGGCTGTTTCTTTCACTCTCTTCATATGGTTCTAAAATCCTATAGTACTTTCAAGTTTACCAAGTGTTTTCTGATCCATGCTTTTACTGGGTCCTCACTATATAATTGGCAGAATGGCATTATTCAACATGTCTTTATCTACTATTGAGTAACAAATTCCCCCCAAACTTAGCAGCTTAAAATAACACATTTATTATCTCACAGTTTCTGAGGGTCAGGAAACTGGGAGCAGCTTAGCTGGGTGATCTGGCTCAGGGTCCCTCACGAGGCTGCGATCGGATCTGCTGGGGCTACAGTCTTCTGAAGGCTTACCTCGGTCCTCACTCATGTAGCTGTTGGAAGAAGCCAAATAAAAAAACTTGGTTTTTCATGTGGGCTTTTGCCTTGCCCAGAGCAAATGATGAGAAAGGGAGAGACAGAGACACACACATAGTGAGAGAGAGAGAGTGAGAGACAGAGATCATTGTCTTTTATAACCTAGTCTCAGAGGTGACATGCTATCACTTGTGGACAATCTACTGCTTAGCAGACCCTAGTTGGTAAGATTTAGGAGGAGGGCACACAAAAGTGTGAATGTCAGGGGTTGGGGATCATTGGGCTCATCTTAGAATTTAGCCAATCACACTGCTGTTTAAGAAGCTCAGTAACTTGTCAAGCTCACCCAGCCAGTAAACATTCGAGGTAGAACTCTCATCTAAATCCTCTGAGTTTTAACTTCTTTCTTCCACAGCACTCCGCCTTTACCCATCTACACATTACCTCAACCTGCTTAAACAATCTGACTTTTTTTTTTTTATAAATCAGTGACACAGACTAATAATGTTAACATGCAAATGGTGCAGCTGAGATTCAGAGGGTCTCAGATCCTTGATTAATAGCAATTGCTCTTTTTCTTTGCTTTCTCGGAAAAAAAAAAAAAAACAATTACAGGCAGAGTAGAGAGAACAGAAAGAACCTGCTACTGACAAGCACTCTCTCCTTGACATACAAGGCAGGCACCTTGACCTTGACCTTTGTGTCCATCTTTGTTGGGCCTGCATCGCCTAGTTGTAGCAAGAATCCTGTTAAGTTGGTTTAGCCAGAATCCCCCGCCCTAAATATCTGACAAATTTCTTTTTCTCTCACCATCCGCCAGGTAACATCTGATCACCTGGCCTGCCTTCAGAAAGAATCATGTCAGGTTGCTTTAGCCAGAATCCCTCTTTGCCCCTGATGTTCTCCTCTTAGTAATTCTGTATCCGCTGACCTCCCCCCACTTTGCTCCTTGCATAATCTGCACTTTTCCTTGTCGTGTTGGAAATTAAGCTCAGTCTCTTTCCTGCAGCAAAAATGCCACCGCTGTAGACTCTACACCTATCATGATGGTCCTGATTAAAGTCAGCCTTAGTGTTTTAACAAGTATAATTATTAAATAATTTTTTTTCAATGCTACTCCTGGACAAACATCAAGTGGACGGGAAGAAATAACAGGAAGATTACTTTGTCTCTCCTTTACCTACCCACACAGGAGAACAGCCTTTTTATAAACTGTTGCTCAGAAAAGGGGCAGAGGTAAACTATCTTCCTTCCTAAACATACAAAACAACTTATACAGCACCTTGTTTTCAACCATAGCACATCTTAATTTTAAAAAAAATTAATAATTCTATTTCAAATAAAGGGCAAAGCGTAGACAAAGTAGGTCATAGTGAGTATAACCTGATTTCACTTTCTGGCTTGGCTTTCAATATTGGCAAGCAGAGGTACAAGTGGATTCAAATTCCAAATGTTGTGGATTTACTGACAGTGGGCTCTCCGGCTGACTGCTTTATCCTTTGGTAATTATTTGAAATCAAAGTTTGGTTAACATTCACTGTAGATTCTAAGAAATTATTTCCGGGAGTTCCTTAACAAAGATATTGGAAAATATGCTAGAAATATTTTGGATACTTGAGAGGAAAGAACAGTAGACATGAAGGAAAACAATCTTTTAGTTGAACAAATAAAATTTCAAATTCTTATTTTTGTCTTCACGATGATAGAAAAATAGTCAGTTTGCAAGACTGAATCATTTTGTATCTAAAAACTTCTTTGTCAAAAAAAAAATAATAATAAATAAAAACTTCTTTGTCACCACTAAGGGAAAACTCAGAGTCCTCCCACTTTGCCATTAGAGTCAGTCTGAATTCCGATTGACAAATGAGTTGAGGAGGTACCCATTTATCTTTTCTTTCCAATAATTCCTAGTAGGACAACCTAGTTGTGGGAGATGATGCCGGGTATAAATTAGCCAAATCCTGACAGAATCCAGCTTAAGGAAGATGAAAACTTACGTTCTCCCATTAGGAGAAATGTTGACTTAGGATCGCCTTTAGAGATAGTTGATTCAAACTCATTGAGAGCCCTCATCTGCCCTCCAAGCAAATAAGATGGTGGTAGCAGCCCCAGGCATGACATCCTGCCTTGACAATGTCCATAGAGAGACACAGTGTCTCTTGTGCATCTATAGATAGAGGAAATTTCCCACAGTGTCGCATGGAAAAGCCTAAATTAAAGACAGAAAGGAGAATTAGAGAGATAGAGAAACACTGGTGGTTCCAGGTCAGGAGAAGGAAATGCAGAGTATAAACTGAAATGCTGATCATGAAATCCTGTGAGATCATCCCTGTCAGAATTCATCAAGAATCACTGGTGTGTATTTTTCTGCTGTTCAGACTAAACAAGTTAAAAGTCAGACAATGATTTCCGATTGAAAAGAAATGTGTTGTATATCTACCCAGGAAAATAGGAAAGCCAAACAAACAATGAATGTATTACATATCTATTACTAGACACAATTGGAGGTGCACTCTGTGATTAAAGGACCCACTTTTAAACAGTTTTTTATCCATATTTAGTGCTGCCAGAAAAAAGCATCTTTTTCCAGCCATCATTTGCTGGTGTTTTGTTTTTCTCTTAGGTTGCTTCTTAAACCACAAAATTGTTGACAAAGGCCTTGGTTCATAAAGGGTGAAAATGAGGTGTGGGGTATAAGGAGCTGGTATATTATATCGACTAGGTGTTGGGTATGAAGATAGTTGGTCTTGAGTTTCAGTCCAAAAGGTGACCCAGTATGAGTTATCCAACCTACCTAAACCTCACTGTTTCATCTGGAACATGGATGTAGGGTTTTCATGGCTAATACTTTACAGGGTTTTGCAAGAATTTCACCAGATGATGCATATAAAGAAGCCAAAACAGAGTCTAGGGCATTGGCATTGGCATTAAATCAATGTCACTTATTACTACTGGTTCTACAAAGCCTCACAGCTGAGAGGCAGTAGTAGGTGAGAAATGGCGGGTAAATTTGAGAATAATGACATTGTAGCTTTTATCTTCATTCTTTACTGGTATCTCTAACAATAAGTGAGACAGTTTTTTTTTCTTAAGATCATTTTAGAAATGAGCCTTTATAAAGGATTCTCAAAATTCAGTAAAAACCAAATACATTATATTTCACGTGGCAAAGAACAAGACTCAAACCAGATTTACTGACTTTGAGCCTGATGTTCTTTTTTTGCGACCTCTGTTGAGAAAGTATTTTAGGTTTCTGCGTGATTCATTGCTTAGCGTTCAAAAAAGTAGACTTAGAATCCTTCAGTCACTGAGGCAGGAAAGCATCACAAGTATGACACTTATCCAGGAGAATCTATTCCCAAACCACATGGGGACGTTGCTCTTCTATTTGTAGGGACAGAAAGTCCACAACCAGCTTTTATTCTATGTATTTATGCCTAAAATGAGTGCATACTTTTTTTTTTTTAGTAGTTAGCCAGTCAGTGTAACACCTCAAATATTTTCTTGATTGGCTTTGGCATTTGGAATTTCACCACTAGAATAAAATTTTATGCCCAAGGTTTAGCTTTAAGAAAGCCCTTGTCATAATTCACTTGGAAGGGCCTAGAAAAAAATGAATGTACTCATACCCAGAGTTAACCACCACTGATTCTTAGCAGATTGACTAGTTGTCTGTTCTAATGGCCCCCTTGGCCAGTACAAGCAGACCCCAAAGGAAAGCTGTATTTGAAGGCAAAGGATAAAATAATTCCAAAGTATGAGGAAGTGGAGAGGGCTGAATAGTGCCTCACCTTAGGAAGTGTAGGTGGAAAGGGGGGTGCGGGAGATGAGAAAACAGTGAAAAGGAACAGAGAGGGTGGGATGCCAGAAGTCAATTAGCTTCCTTATAATTATTTAGTCCTAGAACTATTCTTAACAATGTCTTCGAATTCTTTCCTGCTTTAAATGGAGTGATTCTCCCTGGTTTTCCCCTCGGTTTTGGTATTCAGCAATGATTGAAAACAATGAAAAGGCCACGATAAGCTATGCTAATATTTCTTAATCACCAAACACACCTAACTCATTAAATGTTGAGTCCTTTATAGTGTCACTTGACATATTCTTGGTACTCGATAAATGTTTGCAGAATGAGTGAATCCTTCTGTGGGTTTTTTTTTTCAACTTTGGAAGTGACTCAGTGTTTTGGATGCACTGAAATTATAATGCCTGATCCAGCCTTCCAAAAACAACAGCAAAGTCTGTAACAGTATTATCCAACAGCACTATCTGCCATGCTTAGAATGTTCTTTCATTGGCCCTGAACAACACAGCAGCCATTAACCACAAGTGGATATTGAGTACTTGAATTGTAGCTAGTGAGACCAAGGAATTGAATTTTAATGTACTATAGCCAGTAGTTACCTACAGTGTCGGACAGTGCAAGTCTACAGATTTTGTTAAAAGTTTTTTGCCCCTCTCACTTTGCTGTTTTTTTTTAAGTAGCTATTTTGATTAATACCATCAATTATTTTATATAAGTTCCTCCTGTTTGTATTTTTTTCTTTTTTAGTGGAAGTAATTTGATTTACCTATATAACTCTAAAGGCGAGCGTAGCAAACCAAACTGACTTTCATGGCAGTGTCTGGGCAGAATTTACGTTTATCATTTATAAGAACTTGGAAGATGTGGTCAATTTCTAATTTCAGCTATTGACATAAAAGGGGTGAGCCTGTGTAGAGGAAACAGTGCCGCATGAGAGGTCTGTCCTTTGCCTCCTCCCACCTCAGGAATCTAGCACCTTCTGGGTGCACCCCCCCCCCAACTCTGGGGTCTGCAGACACATAGCTCGCCATCTCCTGGCCTCTTGGTGCCCTTCTCTCTCTTCCAAATCAAAATGTACCTTGAATTATTTGTGATAACTTCCTTTTAACTCTTTCTAATTGTATAAATGAGAAAACTGAGACACTGCGAAGAAACAGGGAGGGGAAGAAAATGAGTATTGATGAACCACTATGTGCTTGCTAGACACTTTATATGATGCTGGGGAAGAGTGTTGCCTTCGTGAGTGAATGTTCTCTCTCTAGCAAATAAATGGCATTCAATGCTATTTTTGAATGGCAAAACACAGGGAAACACTTTTACAACGTTAAACAGTTATCATTCCCTTATCACACAAAGGAAACTGAAATTTAGAGAAGTTATATGACTTCCTTCAGGCTAAGCACATGCAATACTACAACAGTTAATCTTTTCTCTTAACTCCTTGCTTTGTTTCCTGTGTCCTAGGGGTTTTGCTCTTTGCCTTTCAAAGATAACGGCCAGTTAAACTGACCACTAGATATAGATCAATGGCTGCAAAGGTATTAATAGAACCCGCTCCCAGTCCCCTGCCCTTTTCCAGGGATCTTTGGACTTTAAAGCCAACATTCTGGGAACAGTGTCAACTCACAGAAATGGCTCCCTGAGAATTTCAGGCTGTTGAGGAGACATTTTATTTTGGTAGTTCAGCGGCATTAAAAAAAATATTCCACAGCAGATATTTTCCTGGAGTCTGGAAGCTTACATAGAAACGACGCATTCACTTATAAATCAAACTTCAACAGCGTTTGCATTCATCTTAGTCTACAATAGGAGTAGACGACTGATCTGTGTATTGGCCCCTATCACTATGGATGCCTTGTAAGAAACATTAGAAATTGGCTCCTCCTCCACCTCTCCCCCACCCCTCAGATCCTTCTGTGCTTCAGAGTACGGCCTGAAACGTAGGCGCTTTTGGAAGGGATTTGAACATTAAAATATGGCTCCATGAGTTCCAACACAAAACCCACAAACAGTGCTGGAGCACAAGAAGTATTTCAAATAGATCACATCCTGAAGTTGGAGAGTTACAAAGTACAAGTCGTCCAGGCCAGTCTGCAGAGGCTGCTCATGCTTCCGCCCTGCAAAAACCGCGCAGGCGACACATCGTGACGAATTTCAGCTGCAGAAGAGGAAGAGCATCACCTGCAGTTCGAGGCGTGGGAAACGCGGCCGCGGGGGCTGCCGAGAAAGCAAGCCGGAGAGGCGGTGCCCGCCGCGGGGCCGCTCAGGTGCTGAGGGCGAGGAACGCCAGCGCGCGGCGGAGCCGGGGGGAGCCGGGCAGGGCAGAGAGGCGCAGACGCCGCGCCGGCGGGACGGCAGAGACCGCAGAGACCGCAGAGACCGCTGCTGCGGCGGAGCCCGCCCGGCCCCCGAGCTCGCCGCCACCACCGTCCGGGAGGCAGACCCCGCCGGAGAATCCCGTCCGCGCCGGGGGGCGGGGGGCGAGGCGGGGCGCTGACGTCACCTCCCCTCCCCCACCTCCTCCAGGAGGGAGGGAGTTGGGAAAGAGGCAGTGATCCGCCGCAGCTCCCGGCTGCAACTCCTAAACTCGGCGGCTGGCTGCCTGGACAAGTCCTGACAAACTTGGTTTCTCTTCGGACCTCTCTCTAGCTCTCGCGCACTCTCATTTCGCCTCTCTTTGGTGCTCAAGTTTCACCCAGGACAGAAGCCTCCCGAGATGCGGCCACCTGGGCAGCGCGGGAGGCTCGCACTCTCGTTGGGGACATGCTGAAGATCCGAGGGAAGCAAAGTTGGTACTTCAGACCCGGCTTTTAACACATATCCAAATTGTGTGGGGATTACGGAGCTGCCGGGACTTTAAAGTGGAGCACGGAGGACTCGGCTGGAAGGGTGAGTTCTTTCTTTAGTGCAAGCCTTTTTGTATTTAAGTTTAAACGTAAATAAAATTACGTGGGGTGTTTGGCTAGTGCAGGGAAGCGTGTGCATCCTACAGGCTTTCCGCTCGGCAATCTGCACACCCCTCTGGCTGTGCTTGGCTCGGGCATGAAAGATCAGTATGCACAGGTTTTGGAATTTATAAAATACTTACAGAGTACTGTTCTAAAGAACTTGAAAAGCTATGCTGTTTGTGCATTATTTCGAATGTAACTTATTATAGAAATGGTGCCCAGGGAGGGCTCATCGGGTGCCGCGTGATCTGCAGTGGCGCAGCGCCCTCTAGTCCGGACACCCGGCAAAACGCGCGCTCCCTGTGGGGTTCCGCGCGGACCGCGAACTTGGACCTGCGGGGAGCTCCTGGGACTTGGGCATGAGCTCGGTCGCCGTCACCCTAGCCTTCACTTACTACCCACTCCGGCCCATTCTGTATCTAATTTGCAAATACCAGCTTGGGTGGACTGGATGCAGAGCTGGTGCTAGGGGAAAGCTTTTTTGTTGTTGATTTTGGGAACCCACCCCCATCCCTCTTAATTTCCTAGAGCCTTTGGGGACTGGGTTAGGGAAGATCGACTGTTGAGAGGATAAACCTGCAGCTTGGACTACCTTTCTCATTCATGTGAAGGTAATTTGATGGTACCAAAAAGGCATCTCTATTTCGTTCTGTTGGGGCTAAAGGATCAGTAAAAACGTGGCAGGGACGGACTCTGAAATCTCCATCCCTGGCTCTCGGCTGTTCCTGTGGCGACGAAGTGCAACTACTTCCAGGCAATTAGGTTTCTTAGTGAACCTGGCTAATCGGGATTCCCAAACAGATGTTTTAGGCCAAGTAAGCGTTATTATTTATTAATGAATGGTAATTTTCTCCAGGAATTCTTTTGTGCCATTTTTAAAGTCTTGTGATTTTATGTTACGGGATGGTGTCTTTTTACCTTTTATTGTTCTTCTCCCCATCCTTACCTCGCCAGCAAACTTGGTGTTCTTGTGTGGTTGTGTTTTGTTTAGAATTTGGCAAGGGGCGCGAACGAGTTGAGCTTGGAGATCAGGTCACCTACTTTCCAGGTGTTCCACATATGAAATTGACCTGTGACTCCAGGAGCACTTGGCGCAGTTATGGCCGAGCCAAATGTTCGGATGATGAATGTTTGTTGGTTGTGTGAATTTGTGGGTATTTTAAATAATGCGCAGGGAATACATACTCTTAGTGCTACCAGTAAGCACACTCATTCTGCGGGTATTATTTTTCCTTCCCAGCATAACCTGCTAGACACTTTAATTTTTTTTCAATCATCTTCTTCGGTATCGTTTAAGAGGAGACTGCATTAGCTGTGAATTAAGGCAATTCCCTCTTTAACCCTAGACTCCCTTCTCCCTCGTAGTTTCCCCAGCAGCTCCCTCCACCGGCTCCAGGGAAATCATCTCTCTTTGTCCTCACAGTGTTAACATATTCGAGCTCCACAAACTTTCCGAGGTCACGTCCTCGCTTTTCTCCGGGCTGTTTCCCAACGCCCGGGAGCACTTCGTGCTGCGCTGAGCCGGCGTCTGGAGCTTTGCCCGCGCTGAGGATGGGCTCACAGCCCCGGGATGCCGGGACTGTGCGCTCCGGCGTGGGGGGAGTTCCCCGAGTGGGAAGTCTGGACGCCCGGGGTTTCCCTTTCTCTCTAAGGAACTTGTAGTTTCACCTTAGAGTGAGTTCACAGTTTGCGGGGTGTACTCACCAGGTGGGAAAGCGCACCAGGCGGCACCACTGCCTTTTGTCCCGCAGTCCTGGGAGTCGGGGGTGTCCGCCGGGGGAAGCCGTCGTTAGGGTTGGTAACTAGGGTCGGGGAGGTTCTGGGGTCTAACTAGCTCTGCGCAATGAGTTTTCATCTTCCAGTGATCTTAGTGTAGATTGAAGGAAGTAGATTCAGATCTAACTGCATTCCTTTTGAGACCTTTTGGAAGATTTTATTACACCCAGCAATTGCAGACCTACAACCGAGGCATTCAGATGCAGATTTAGGAATTCCCTAAAGGTTCTCAAGAATCTAAAGGGGGAGGCGTGGGAAGCTTTTCCTTTAGCCTTTAGCTGACTTTGCGGGGGAGGGGGTCGGCTAAGCTAATGTTTCCCCTTTCCTAGCAGGGAACTTTCCATATTAATTCCCTGCACAAATCCGTGTGCTGGCCATAACTAACATCCTCGCTAGAGCAAGCCCCAAACTGTTCCTCGGGGTGTCGCTAGCTCATCCTGGGCACTCGCTGGTCTCCTTGCAAGGAGTTGGCTGCTACAGCAGCAGGGAGATCCCTGCCCCGGAGCCGGGCGTCGTAGCCCGGCGAGCTGGGAGTCCCGCCGCCAGGGAAAGCAGGGTAGAGTTTTCGTGCTGGAGAAACGAGCGCCGGCGCTGGCGGGCGTGGCTGCGGGCGGAGGGATATACCCCGTGCCGGGCGCGTGAGACGCCGAGACAAGCCGGCCAGCCTTGGAGAGGGGCGCGCGGGCTGCGGGCGCGGCCACGGAGCGGGGCGCGCGGAGAGCGGGGGTGGACCATCGATACCATGCGGACCTGCGAGACCAGGGAGGCCCCCGGCCGACCCGGCCGCCGTTCGGGGGCGCGCTGAGGCAACGAGAGGCGCGCCCCCGAGAGCGCCGCCGCCGCCGCCGCCACTTCGGGCTAACTTCGCTGTAAGTTTGATGGAAAGCAAGTTGGGGCTTGAGGGCGGTGGGCGAGGGGCGCAGCGGCTCGCAGGGTGCCAGTGCCCGGCCGAGCCCGGGCCATGTGTGCCCGCAGGCTGGGCGACTTGCTGCTGCGGGTGGGCGGGCTGGCGGCTCCGTGGGAGCTTGCCCTGACTGTCCAGCGCAGGACCGGGCACCGCCGACGCTCCGGGAGCCCCGCCGGACGGCGGTGGTGCCGAGGCGCCTACCCACTTGGGGAGTTCGGGGCTGGCTCTGGATTCGAGCGGGTGGGCGGGAACGGATAATTCGCTACGTGACCCGGGAGGTAATTGCCGATGCGAGCGCTGCTGCTGCGAGCGCGCGGCGGGCGCCGGCCGTACCGGGGCTGGCCCCGGAGCCATTGCTGGAAATCAAAGCGGCGGCCGCCGGGCGAGAACTTCCGCCGCGCCCGGAGCTCGGAAACTTCGCACGCGCGCCCCACTTTCTTCTCTCCGGGAACGCGTGTGCCTGCTAAAGACTTAACTGATCTCGCTCCGCGGTTAATTCTTCCGATTTGTGAGGTATTCACAGCTTAGGTGTGATGAAAGGGGAGGCCAGTTGCCAGGATGGGCTCTTTGAAATGGAGTCGCCGAGGTCTCTCCGATGTTTTGTGCCCTGAAGGAGTGCTGCCCTGAGGTTGGAGCTCTGACTGCTTGAGTGTAGTTAGAATGGGTGCGACAGATAAATCTCGGGGCTAAATATTTGCAAACATGCCATCAGTTTGTTTCTACCTTTTTTGGAAGAGAAACTTGTAAGATTTTTTTTTAAAGAAAAATTCTTTCAGTAGTTTTTCCTACTCCAAGAGCTTTCCTCTAGGAAGCTAACTCTGTTGTCTCTAAGATTTTTTTTTTGTTCCCACTGATGTGAATTGCGGAGCTTTGAAAACAAGGACGCAATTGTATGCACCAGGCAAGTAAACTCATAAATATTTTCTATGCAGTTAATTTTTTTTTGCATGTGTCTGAACTGTGGTTTCATTAAATGGCTTTTGTTAAGCAACTCCCTGGTGCCTGGTAGAGGAGTGTTTTTTTTTATTTTTTTTAAACTATTTACAATGACTATTAAAATCGGAAAATATTTAAAAGGCAACTGATCTTCAATTATTTGTATATCTTTTACAAAAGCAGATTCTTAAGGCTTCATATATTCAGAGATAGCTTTCAGTAGTTTAAGAAGCTATCTGCACTTAATTAAAACTAGGTAATAGTGATGTTTTTTCCATTTTACTCTTAGAATTGTGGTTATCCAACACATCCAGTTACTCAGAAAATGTGTTTCTCTGATACTTGGTTTTGTCTTTGTGTTTTAGGGCAGCCCTGGTTCCACGAGTAGAATTATTAGCCCCAATTCCTTGTTACATATTTAAGCTTTAACATAGGTATAAAAATACTTAAAGCATTACATAACTTTTAAAAACAGCAGTTAGTGTAACTCTTTAATTATGCCAGAAATGGCATTTAGCACGTTCATTGTAGAGTTTGATTTGAATATAGCATGCATTTGTGTACCCAGTTCTTGAAAAATGAGTATCTTAAATGAGCCAAATTCTTTTAACTCCGAAAGGAAGTGAGATAGTTAAAAGGACTTCATAAACTCTTTCAGGCCACCTGTATATGTATTCAGTTGTATCTTTTAATTAGTTACTAGAAGTACTCTTAGTAGGTTGTCGTCATGTTAATACATCATTTAAATCCATGTTATGGACAGGCGCCAAAAGAGGAATCTAAAAATGATGTGCAAACTGATACAGCTTTCATTCCCCTGACCCCATGCCTTCCTAGTGTATGTCTTTAGACTTACCTCTCCAGTCATCTCTGCAGCAGTCATTTCTTTGAATGTCAGAAACGATAGGGATCTTACAGGTTATTTTAACTCCCTTATCAAGTCTACCACCACCTGTCTTCCACCCAAGTTTGGCTGCTTTTACATAGAATCAATAAACTGAATCAAATTAGTGCATTATTGTTGCTTTAAATGTTGTCTCAGTGGCTTAATTTGTGGCCTAAAGGACCTGCTTTACTAGCAGGAAGCCATAAGGCTAGGTGTCTGTTGAATCTTTATGAGTGGGAAATTGCAGTAGGTAAGCTTTCTTTTGACCAAATTATATAGGTGATGAAGCCAAACTGTCTTTTCGTCTCACTTAATTGTTCAATTTGCAAGTGTAAGTTTATCCTTAGGCACTGGTAAGGAGTTTTTGAAATGAGTGATGCAGGTAATTCTTTTAACTAAGATCAGAAAGTTGCTGTTTTTTCTCTTCTCTGGTCTAAAAGGAGTGTTTTATTTCAGAAATGTATTCAATCAGATGAGGAATCTGTATTTCACGTTTTAAAGTTTTTTAAGAAGTTGTTTTTTCTTTATGCCCTAGATTTAAATATATTGCCAAAATTCTTGCTGAATTCCAAAGGTTTATTATATATGTGGAAATATAATTAAAAGTCTTCTACAGGCCACTTAGGAAAATCAGTAATTATTTAAGTTTTAATAGAATATTCAAGTATAGTGTTTTATAGTAAGCTCAGCAATACGGACACCGATCTGGCATCGCCTGTAGCCAGTTTGGAAGCATTTTGGGGTGAGTGGTGACCTCCTTCTGAGTCGCTGGAAATTAGTGTTGTTGCGGCTGGTGGTTGCACCTGGATATTCTGTTAAGTTCACAAAGATGGATGTATTATTTTCCCACGCTACTCTGCCTTACTTCCCCGCCCCTATGTCAGTCCTGTCTTTTCAGTGTCTGTTCTGAGTCTTCATCCATCTGTCCATTCATGAACCGAACAACTGTGAATCTCCTCTGTTGCCGGACATTGGGCCAGACACAGCAAACAGTCGTGAAGAAAGCATGTTTCCTGCTCTCAAGGAGCTTACAATCCATTGAGGGGAGGACAAATAAACAGAAATATTCAGTGTGAAAAGAGAGATGCATCAGGGTCAGGTAGTGTTCATCAGAGTAGCACCTCAGTGAGCTCACGATCTGGGTTGGGGGGATGTGAAGATAAGGTGAGGTCAGAGCAAAGGGTGAATCCCAAGGTAACCACTCAGGGAGAGGAAATGGATGTAAAGCAAGTTGTAGAAACCTTAGTTGTGACTTGATTTGTGGTTTGATGAATGGTGAGAAAAGAGACTGAAGCGCAATACCATGTTGTCTTTCAGAAAAGGGTTGGTTGTTTCATGGGCAATGTTTCTTTAATCCTGCTTTCCCATGACTTATATGACTTGCCTTTTTTCTTTGTGTGGGTAGAACATGGAAAATCTATGACCTGGGCTTATGCTGGCTATTTATAAAGACAGGGAGGATAACTTTTATGGGATTAAGAAGAGAAGGGAAAAAAGAAATGTTGAAGAGAAAGGAGAAAATCACTAAACTGTATGAGAGAAGTGAAGAGCAAGAGAAAAAAAAATCCTGTTTGCATTATGTTTTAGAAGGGAGGAGGTGATGTTACAGGTTTAGAGCCCCCACCACTAGGTGGTGTCATCGGCTCAGGACAGCTTGGTGGTTTCAAGCCTGTGGGAAGGATACCTTTTTGGCTTGAAATAGAAAGTAATATTGAGAGGGTAAACTAGGAAAGTATGTAGAGGTCAGATTGCCAAAGATCTTTGATAGAAGATTAAGAAGGATCAGGGAAACGCTGAGTATTCGTAAGCTAAGGAGTAATATTACAGAGAGGTTTTAATGAGATTAATTTGATTGCAGTATATAGGCTGAAACGTATGGGGGCCAGAAAGCAAAAATGCTGAAAGGCTGTTCAGATGGTGTGCCTGAACAAATGCAAATATGAACTAGGTCGCAGCAGCAGAATGGAAAGGGAGCAATTTTGAGAAATTGAGAAAGAAAAAAAAAGTCTAGATAACTTTTTAGATGTGAAGGTTGGCAGTTGAGATAAAAGATCATAGACATCCTGAATTTCTGGGGAGAGAGTTGAATGTGTGTTGAAAGAGAGAAAGCGGAGGCAGGGGAAGGAAAGTGTATCTGTGGAGGGCAGGTGGGCATAAGGACTTCAGTCCACTCTCTAGTTTTTCCAGTAAAGAAATGGAATCCAAGGATTAATTAACTCTTTTGAATTCACACAATTGATTAGTGACAAAGCCAGGGCTAAATCACAGGTTTTATGTATCCCAGCTGCTTCTTTTTATTTGATTTCTTAGATGGCAAACTTGAGTGATTTGGGAAGTGGTGAAACTCTTCAAGGACTAGGGAAATACTATATATTTTCAGTGGAATAGCGGTTATTTTGCAGCGGGGAGTGGGTGAAAATGCTGTATAACTTTGCTTGGCAGGATCGCAGGAGGGATGTTTTTATGATGAGGGCAGAGCGGACAGGATCTTTACAGGTGATTGTGTGTGTAAGAGGAGTTGGAACACAAATTTGTAGTGACAAACTTGAAGGTACAAGAGTCGGTGCAGAGTATAAAAGAGAATCGGGACAATTTAGTGTTCATCCTTCACACAGGCTTTATGGACCACCCCTCTGTTTTAGGCAGTTTGTGACAGTATGAACCCGAACTGGGGAGGAGGATGAGTAGAGTCAAATGTGTCATGACATTAAGACATTAAGTCATGGAGGCTGAGTACTGAGAAAAGGTCATTTGACTTGATGTTAGCCTTTGACACCAGGAGTTCCCAGGGTGGACCTGAGGTCACAAGCAGGTGAGGGTAGAAATGGGGTCTCTAGAGAAGAGAGAGTTGTAAGGAAGTCCGGTAGCAGTAAGAAACTACTTTGGGTGAACTCTTTGCCAGTGTAAGAGAGAAAGAGGATTTTAGCTTGAAGGGAGTTTATTTTCAGCTGGAAGAAACCTGTGTGTATTTGTGGACTCTGCCAAAGGTGGCCGCAGCAAGGGATCATTTGTGATGTTTGAGTGCAAGAGACAATTTAGGAAGAACTGCAGGAGAGGCAGAATTGTATGGCACCAGGAGTGTCTATTTGTAGCTTAGGTGGGTGGCATCTCTTCTGAGATGTGGGAAGAGAATATTTTAAGGAGAGGAATCAGGGGGAAGTTTCTGCCTGATTTCCATTCTTACTGTACGTGAAATATTCACATTTCTGATCCTGTATTTAGTGAAATGCCTAGATTTGTACCTAAATACACGAGGGAGCATCACAATTTGATCCATAATAAAAACTGCACTGCTTTGGGAGTGGAAGAGTGGCCAGGGTTAGTTACTGTCAAAACATCATTTAAGTGATTTCTCTTTGTGGAGAAAAAGTAGGTGAAATGATCTTATATCCCAAGAGGTACACAGTCTGTTTATTGAGCTTCTCTGTGGGCAAAAGTTGCCCTGGAGTGTAAAAGAGGAGACAGTGGTTGGAGGGATGGATAACACGGAGTGAGCATGTTTCAGTGTGCAGAGAGAGGAGGAACTAGCGCAGGGGTGCCCAGTCTAGCCAGGAACGTACGCACAGCCTTTGTTGGTCGGTCTTGTCTTTTATGTCACAATAAAACAGAACAACTAGAAACAGTCCTCTTCAGACTATCCACAGACAA